>NC_041386.1:576552933-576582283 GCF_002162155.2 Triticum dicoccoides | reverse complement strand
GAGTTTCCCCGACAGAACAGCTCTGCCGGAGCTCTAGATTGGATCCGCCAAGGTTCCGCCTCGTGGCGGCGGAGTTTCGTACCGAAAGGTTGCTTCTTATTTTTTTCTCGACGAAAGACTTCATATAGGAGAGGATGGTCATCGGAGAGCCACCAGGGGGCCCACGAGGTAGGGGGCGCGCCCTAGGGGGGGCGCGCCCCCCACCCTCGTGAGCAGGGTGTGGGCCCCCTGGTCTTCATCTTTGGTGAGGATTTTTCATTATTTATTATAAGGTGTTCCATAGAGTTTCAGGACTTTTGGAGTTGTGTAGAATAGGTCTCTAATATTTGCTCCTTTTCCAGCCCAGAATTCCAGCTGCCAGCATTCTCCCTCCTTATGTAAACCTTGTAAAATAAGAGAGAATAGCCATAAGTATTGTGACATAATGTGAAATAACAGCCCATAATGCAATAAATATCGATATAAAAGCATGATGCAAAATGGACGTATCAGTTGTCATCATCAACCATCCTCCATCACAAATTTCATGATGCTCACCGCCGTGCATGAGTAATTCCATTGTAGGCTTGCTGGACGGTGATGGGTTGGATAAGATTTATCGTGTAATCGAGTTAGTTTTGTTAGGGTTTGATCCCTAGTATCCACTATGTTCTGAGATTGATGTTGCTATGACTTTGCTATGCTTAATGCTTGCCACTAGGGCCCGAGTGCCATGATTTCATATCTAAACCTATTATGTTTTCATGAATATATGTGAGTTCTTGATCCTATCTTGCAAGTCTATAGTCACCTACTATGTGTTATGATCTGGCAACCCCGAAGTGACAATAATCGGGACCACTTCCGGTGATGACCGTAGTTTGAGGAGTTCATGTATTCACTATGTGTTAATGCTTTCGTCCGCTACTGTATTAAAAGGAGGCCTTAATATCCCTTAGTTTCCGCTAGGACCCTGCTGCCACGGGAGGGTAGGACAAAAGATGTCATGCAAGTTCTTTTCCATAAGCACGTATGACTATATTCGGAACACATGCCTACATTGCATTGATGAATTGGAGCTAGTTCTATGTCACCCTAGGTTATGACTGTTACATGATGAACCCCATCCGGCATAATTCTCTATCACTGATCCATTGCCTACGAGCTTTCCATATATTGCTCTTCGCTTATTTACTTTTCCGTTGCTATTGTTATCATCACTACAAAACACCAAAAACATTACTTTTGCTACCGTTACCACTACTATCATATTACTTTGCTACTAAATACTTTGCTGCAGATATTAAGTTTCTATGTGTGGTTGAATTGACAACTCAGCTGCTAATACTTGAGAATATTCTTTGGCTCCCCTTGTGTTGAATCAATAAATTTGAGTTGAATACTCTACCCTCTAAAACTGTTGCGATCCCCTATACTTGTGGGTTATCATAACGCAACAAGATCAATAAGGATAAATTCGTAGGCATTGGATCGGTGACTTGTCGGATGATATTCATCATGAGACAGTTATAACCTAGGGCAATACGGCACTAGCTCCAGTTCATCGATATAATGCAAGCATGTATTCCGTAAATAGTCATACGTGCTTTATTAAAAGAACTTGCATGACATCTTTTGTCCTACCCTCCCGTGGCAGCGGGGTCCATATTGGAAACTAAGGGATATTAAGGCCTCCTTTTAATAGAGAACCGGAACAAATCATTAACACATAGTGAATACATGAACTCCTCAAACTACGGTCATCACCGGGAGTGGGCCCAGTTGTTGTCACTCCGGGGTTGCCGGATGCTACCTCTTAAGCACTGCGTTGGTTTTCCCTTGAAGAGCAAAGGGTGATGCAATAAAGCAGCGTAAGTATTTCACTCAGTTTTTTAGAACCAAGGTATCAATCCACTAGGAGGCCACACACGAGTCCCTCGCACCTACAAAAACAAATAAAATCCTCGCAACCAACGCAATAAAGGGGTTGTCAATCCCTTCACGGTCACTTACAAAAGTGAGATCTGCTAGATATGATAAGATAATATTTTTGGTATTTTTATAATAAAGATGCAAAGTAAATAAAGCGAAATAAAAATGGCACCAGAAATAGCTTGTTAACGGGAGATTAATATGATGGAAAATAGACCCGGGGGCCATAGGTTTCACTAGTGGCTTCTCTCGAGAGCATAAGTATTACGGTGGGTAAACAAATTACTATTGAGCAATTGACAAAATTGAGCATAGTTATGAGAATATCTAGGTATGATCATTTATATAGGCATCACGTCCGAGACAAGTAGACCGACTCCTTCCTGCATCTACTACTATTACTCCACACATCGACCGCTATCCAGCATGCATCTAGAGTATTAAGTTCAAAGGAACAGAGTAGCGCTTTAAGTAAGATGACATGATGTAGAGGGATAAACTCATGCAATATGATATAAACCCCATCTTGTTATCCTCGATGGCAACAATACAATACGTGCCTTGCTGCCCCTACTGTCACTGGGAAAGGACACCGCAAGATTGAACCCAAAGCTAAGCACTTCTCCCATTCCAAGAAAGATCAATCTAGTAGGCCAAACCAAACTGATAATTCGAAGAGACTTGCAAAGATAACTGATACGTCCCCAACGTATCTATAATTTTTGATTGCTCCAAGCTATATTATCTACTGTTTTGGACTATATTGGGCTTTATTTTCCACTTTTATATTATTTTTGGGACTAACCTATTAACCGGAGGCCCAGCCCAGAACTGTTGTTTTTTCCCTATTTCAGTGTTTCGGAGAAACAGAATATCAAACGGAGTCGAAACGGAATAAAACCTTCGGGAACGTGATTTTCTCACCGAACGTGATCCAGGAGACTTGGACCCTACTCCAAGGAGTCAAAGAGGCGGTCACGAGGGTGGGGGCGCGCCCCCCTGCCTCATGGGCCCCTTGGTGCTCCACCGACGTACTCCTTCCTCCTATATATACCTACGTACCCCCAAATGATGAAAGTAGGAGCCAAAAACCTAATTCCACCGCCGCAACTTTCTGTATCCACGAGATCCCATCTCGGGGCCTGTTCTGGAGCTCCGTCGGAGAGGGCCGTCATCACGGAGGGCTTCTACATCATCATAGCCTCTCTCATGAAGTGTGAGTAGTTTACCTCAGACCTTTGGGTCCATAGTTAGTAGCCAGATGGCTTCTTCTCTCTTTTTGGATCTCAATACAAAGTTCTCCCCCTCTCTTGTGGAGATCTATTCGATGTAATCTTTTTTTGCGGTGTGTTTGTTGAGACCGATGAATTGTGGGTTTATGATCAAGTCTATCTAGGAATAATATTTGAATATTCTCTGAATTATTTCATGTATGATTGGTTATCTTTGCAAGTCTCTTCGAATTATCCGTTTGGTTTGGCCAACTAGATTGGTAGTTCTTGCCATGGGAGAAGTGCTTATCTTTGGGTTCGATCTTGTGGTGTCGTTTCCCAGTGACAGAAGGGGCAGCAAGGCACATATTGTATCGTTGCCATCGAGGATAACAAGATGGGGTTTATTTCATATTGCACGAATTTATCTCTCTACATCATGTCATCTTGCTTAAGGCGTTACTCTATTTTTAACTTAATACTCTAGATGCATGTTGGATAGCGGTCGATGAGTGGAGTAATAGTAGTAGATGCAGAACCGTTTCGGTCTACTTGTCACGGACGTGATGCCTATATACATGATCATGCCTAGATATTCTCATAACTATGCTCAATTCTGTCAACTGCTCAACAGTAATTTGTTCACCCACCGTAGAATACTTATGCTCTTGAGAGAAGCCACTAGTGAAACCTATGGCCCCCGGGTTTATTCTCATCATATCAATCTCCATCACTTTAATCTTGCTTTGTTTTTTACTTTGCCTTTACTTTTCACTTTGCATCTTTATACCAAAAATACCAAAAAATATTATATCTATCAGATCTCACTCTCGTAAGTGACCGTGAAGGGATTGACAACCCCTAATCGTGTTGGTTGCGAGTAGCTATCGTTTTGTGCAGGTACGAGGGACTTGAGTGTAGCCTCCTACTGGATTGATACCTTGGTTCTCAAAAACTGAGGGAAATACTTACGCTACTCTGCTGCATCATCCCTTCCTCTTCGGGGAAAACCAACGCAAGCTCAAGAGGTAGCAAGAAGGATTTCTGGCGCCGTTGCCGGGGAGTCTACGCAAAAAGTCAACATACCAAGTACCCATCACAATCCCTATCTCTCGCATTACATTATTTGCCATTTGCCTCTCGTTTTCCTCTCCCCCACTTCACCCTTGCCATTTTATTCGCCCTCTCTCTCTATCCTCCCTCTCTTGCCCGTTTGCTCTTGTCTGCTCGTGTGCTAGTTTGTTTGCTTGTCGTCATGGCTAGTCCTCTTTTTGCTCCTTTGTCCCCCGAGTTTGAAGTCCTTCACTTCAAACAAAAGCAAGGAGAAAACTTAAAGGATTCTTGGTTTAGAATGATGGAATCTTATCGTAAATGCACCCTAGAAGTAAATTTCAGAATTTTGCTTCGCAATTTTTATGTTGGGCTTAATATGTCTCATAGACAACTTTTGGATTGTGTTGCCAAAGGAAATTTTATTGAAATTGATCCCAGTATCGCGCATGAAATTATGGAAGGTATAGTAGGAACTTTACCTCAACAAAAGGGGCCCCATCATACCCAAGAGGAAACGCAAGTTTTTGAGAAAATTTGCGAAATAACTAAGATTTTACAAAAATCTCTTGAACCTCTTAAAAACGTTAGCGGAAATCTTCACCGCATGAATATGTTGATTACTCTTTGCAATAAGCGGTTGGATTCTTTAGATCTCAAGATCTCTGAATATGAAGGGAAACGTAAGGAACCTCCCGGATTAGAGCACAACATCACTAAAAAAATTAAGAATCAAGAGGGCAATACCTAGATCTATCCTCGCTTTTATGCCTAGCTAGGGGCGTTAAACGATAGCGCTTGTTGGGTGGCAACCCAATTTTATTTTTATTCCTTGCTTTTTGCTACTGTTTAGTAATAAATAAATTATCTAGCCTCTGTTTTGGTTGTGTTTTTTTGTGTTTAATTAGTGTTTGTTCCAAGTAGAACCATTGGGAAGACTTGGGGAAAGTCTTGTTGAACTTGCTGTAAAAAACAGAAACTTTAGCGCTCACGAGAACTGCTGTCATTTTTATTTGAAGACTTCTATTTAGTTAATTCTTTTTGAAGATGATTAATAGATAAATTACTCACGTCCATAAATTTATTTTAGAATTTTTGGGGTTCCAGATCTTGCTCTAGCTACAGATTACTACAGACTGTTCTGTTTTTGACAGATTCTGTTTTTCGTGTGTTGTTTGCTTATTTTGATGAATCTATGGCTAGTAAAATAGTTTATAATCCATAGAAAAGTTGGAATACAGTAGGTTTAACAGCAATATAAATAAAGAATGAGTTCATTACAGAACCTTGGAGTGGTCTTTTGTTTTCTTTCGCTAACGGAGCTCACGAGTTTTCTACTTTAAGTTTTGTGTTGTGAAGTTTTCAAGTTTTGGGTGAATTCTTGTGATGGATTATGGAACAAGGAGTGGCAAGAGCCTAAGCTTGGGGATACCCATGGCACCCCAAAGATAATACAAGGACGCCAAAAAGTCAAAGCTTGGGGATGCCTCGGAAGGCATCCCCTCTTTCGTCCACTTCCATCGGTAATTTACTTGGAGCTATATTTTTATTCACCAACATGATATGTGTTTTGCTTGGAGCGTCTTGTATTATTTTTGTCTTTGTGTTTTAGTATGACACAATCATCCTTTCTGTACGCACCTTTTGAGAGAGCCATACATGAATTAAAATTTGATAGAATACTCTATGTGCTTCACTTATATCTTTTGAGCTAAGTAGTTTTGCTCTATGTGCTTCACTTATATCTTTTGAGCTAAGTAATTTTGCTCTATGTGCTTCACTTAGATTTTTAGAGCATGGTGGTGGATTTGTTTTAAAGAAACTATTGATCTCTCATGCTTAACTTAAATTATTTTGAGAGTCTTAATAGCATGGTAATTTGCTTAATAATGACATGCTTGGTATTCAAGATTTGTGAAACTTTCTTTTGAGTGTGTTGAATACTAAGAAAAGTTGGATGCTTGATAATTGTTTTGAGATATGGAGGTAATAATATCAAAGTCATGCTAGTAGAGTAATTGTGAATTTGAGAAGTTCTTGAGTTAAAGTTTGCGAGTCCCGTAGCATGCATGTATGGTAAATGTTATGCAACAAATTTGAAACATGAGGTGTTATTTGATTGTCCTCCTGATGAGTGGCGGTCGGGGACGAGCGATGGTATTTTCCTACCAATCTATCCCCCTAGGAGCATGCGCATAATAATTTTATTTTTGATGGCTTGTAGATTTTTGCAATAAGTATATGAGTTCTTTATGACTAATGTTGAGTCCATGGATTATACGCACTCTCACCCTTCCATCATTGCTAGCCTCTACGGTACCGTGCATTGCCCTTTCTCACATCGAGAGTTGGTGCAAACTTCACCGGTGCATCCAAACCCCGTGATATGATACGCTCTTTCACACATAAACGTCCTTATATCTTCCTCAAAACAGCCACCATACCTACCTATTATGGCATTTCCATAGCCATTCCGAGATATATTGACATGCAACTTTTCACCATCTAGTTTATCATGACACATCCATCATTGTCATATTGCTTAGCATGATCATGTAGTTGACATAGTATTTGTGGCAAAGCCACCGTTCATAATTTTTCATACTTGTCACTCTTGATTCATTGCATATCCCGGTACACCGCCGGAGGCATCCATATAGAGTCATACTTTGTTCTGGAATCGAGTTGTAATCATTGAGTTGTAAATAAATAAAAGTGTGATGATCATCATTCAATAGAGCATTGTCCCAAAAAAGGCCAAAGAAAAAAAGAAGGCCCAAAAAAAGGGGCAATGCTACTATTCCTTTTTCCACACTTGTGCTTCAAATTAGCACCATGTTCTTCATATAGAGAGTCTCTTGAGTTATCACTTTCATATACTAGTGGGAATTTTCATTATAGAACTTGGCTTGTATATTCCAACAATGGGCCTCCTCAAGTGCCCTAGGTCTTCGTGAGCAAGCAATTTGGATGCACACCCACTTAGTTTCTTTTGTTGAGCTTTCATACATTTATAGCTCTAGTGCATCTGTTGCATGACAATCCCTACTCCTTGCATTAACATCAATTGATGGGCATCTTCATAGCCCATTGATTAGCCTCATTGATGTAAGACTTTCTCTTTTTTGTCTTCTCCACATAACCCCCACCATTATATTCTATTCCACCCATAGTGCTATATCCATGGCTCACGCTCATGTATTGCGTGAAAGTTTATGAGTTTGAAATTATTAAGGTATGAAACAATTGCTTGGCTTGTCATAGGGGTTGTGCATGATGAGAGCATTCTTGTGTGACAAAAAATGGAGCATGACTAAACTATATGATTTTGTAGGGATAAACTTTCTTTGGCCATGTTACTTAAAGAAAACATAATTGATTTGTTGGTTTGCTTGAAGTATTATTATTCTTTATGTCAATATGAACTTTCGTCTTGAATCTTCCTAATCTGAATATTCATACCACAATTAAGAAGATTTGCATTAAAATTATGCCAAGTAGAACTCCGCATCAAAAATTCTCTTTTTATCATTTACCTACTCGAGGACGAGCAGGAATTAAGCTTGGGGATGCCTAATACGTCTCCAACGTATCTATAATTTTTGATTGCTCCATGCTATATTATCTACTGTTTTGGACTATATTGGGATTTATTTTCCACTTTTATATTATTTTTGGGACTAACCTATTAACCGGAGGCCCAGCCCAGAATTGCTGTTTTTTGCCTATTTCAGTGTTTCGGAGAAACAGAATATCAAATGGAGTCCAAACGGAATAAAACCTTCGGGAACGTGATTTTCTCACCGAACGTGATCCAGGAGACTTGGACCCTACTCCAAGGAGTCAAAGAGGCGGTCACGAGGGTGGGGGGCGCCCCCCCTAGGGCGCGACCCACTGCCTCGTGGGCCCCTCGGTGCTCCACCGACGTACTCCTTCCTCCTATATATACCTACGTACCCCCAAACAATGAAAGAAGGAGCCAAAAACCTAATTCCACCGCTGCAACTTTCTGTATCCACGAGATCCCATCTCGGGGCCTGTTCCGGAGCTCCGCCGGAGAGGGCAGTCATCACGAAGGGCTTCTACATCATCATAGCCTCTCCGATGAAGTGTGAGTAGTTTACCTCAGACCTTCGGGTCCATAGTTAGTAGCCAGATGGCTTCTTCTCTCTTTTTGGATCTCAATACAAAGTTCTCCCCCTCTCTTGTGGAGATCTATTCGATGTAATCTTCTTTTTGTGGTGTGTTTGTTGAGATCGATGAATTGTGGGTTTATGATCAAGTCTATCTATGAATAATATTTGAATCTTCTCTGGATTCTTTTATGTATGATTGGTTATCTTTGCAAGTCTCTTCAAATTATCCGTTTGGTTTGGCCAACTAGATTGGTAGTTCTTTCCATGGGAGAAGTGCTTAGCTTTGGGTTCGATCTTGCGGTGTCCTTTCCTAGTGACAGAAGGGGCAGCAAGGCACGTATTGTATCGTTGCCATCGAGGATAACAACATGGGGTTTATTTCATATTGCATGAATTTATCTCTCTACATCATGTCATCTTGCTTAAGGTGTTACTCTGTTTTTAACTTAGTACTCTAGATGCATGCTGGATAGCAGTCGATGAGTGGAGTAATAGTAGTAGATGCAGAATCGTTTCGGTCTACTTGTCATGGACGTGATGCCTATATACATGATCATGCCTAGATATTCTCATAACTATGCTCAATTCTGTCAATTGCTCAACAGTAATCTGTTCACCCACCGTATAATACTTATGCTCTTGAGAGAAGCCACTAGTGAAACCTATGGCCCCCGGGTTTATTCTCATCATATCAATCTCCATCACTTTAATCTTGCTTTGTTTTTTACTTTGCCTTTACTTTTAACTTTGCATCTTTATACCAAAAATACCAAAAATATTATATCTATCAGATCTCACTCTCGTAAGTGACCATGAAGGGATTGACAACCCCTAATCGCGTTGGTTGCGAGTAGCTATCATTTTGTGTAGGTACGAGGGACTTGAGCGTATCCTCCTACTGGATTGATACCTTGGTTCTCAAAAACTGAGGGAAATACTTACGCTACTCTGCTGCATCATCCCTTCGTCTTCGGGGAAAACCAACGCAAGCTCAAGATGTAGCAATAACCAATCATACATAAAATAATTCAGAGAAGATTCAAATATTGTTCTTAGATAAACTTGATCATAAACCCACAATTCATCGGTCTCAACAAACACACCGCAAAAGAAGATTACATCGAATGATCTCCACAAGAATCGTTTAGAACTTTGTATTGAGATCCAAAAAGAGAGAAGAAGCCATCTAGCTAATAACTATGGACCCGAAGGTCTGAAGTAAACTACTCACACATCATCGGAGAGGCTATGGTGTTGATGTAGAAGCCCTCCATGATCGATGCCCCCTCCGGCAGAGCTTCGGAAAAGGCCCCAAGATGGGATCTCACGGGTACAGAAAGTTGCGGCAGTGGAATTAGGTTTTTGGCTCCGTATCTGGTAGTTTGGGGGTACGTAGGTATATATAGGAGGAAGAAGTACGTCGGTGGAGCAACGTGGGCCCCACGAGGGTGGAGGGCACGCTTGGGGGGTAGGTGCGCCCCCTACCTCGTGCCTTCCAGGTTGATGTCTTGACGTAGGGTCCAAGTCCTCTGGATCATGTTCGTTCCGAAAATCACATTCTCGAAGGTTTCATTCCGTTTGGACTCCATTTGATATTCTTTTTCTGCGAAACTCTGAAATAGGCAAAAAACAGCAATTCTGGGCTGGGCCTCTGGTTAATAGGTTAGTCCCAAAAATAATATAAAAGTGTATAACAAAGCCCATTAATCATCCAAAACAGAATATAATATAGCATGAAGCAATCAAAAATTATAGATACGTTGGAGACGTATCAAGCATCCCCAAGCTTAATTCATGCTCGTCCTCGAGTAGGTAAATGATAAAAACAGAATTTTTGATGCGGAATGCTACTTGGTATAATTTTTTTAATGTAATCCTCTTAATTGTGGTATGAATATTCAGATCCGAAAGATTCAAGATAAAAGTTTAATATTGACATAAAAGCAATAGTACTTCAAGCATACTAACTAAGCAATTATGTCTTCTCAAAATAACATGGCCAAAGAAATTTCATCCCTACAAAATCATAGTGTTCAGTCATTCTCCATTTTCGTCACACAAGAATGCTCTCATCATGCACAACCCCAATGGCAAGCCAAGCAATTGTTTCATACTTTAGTAATCTCAAGCTTTTTCAACCTTCACGCAATACATGAGTGTGAGCCATGGACATAGCACTATGGGTGGAATAGAATATAATGATGGGGGTTATGTGGAGAAGACAAAAAAGGAGAAAGTCTCACATCAACGCAGCTAATCAACGGGCTATGGAGATGCCCATCGATTGGTGTTAATGTAAGGAGTAGGGATTGCCATGCAACGGATGCACTAGAGCTATAAATGCATGAAAGCTCAACAAAAGAAACTAAGTGGGTGTGCATCCAACTTGCTTGCTCACGAAGACCTAGGGCATTTGAGGAAGCCCATTGTTGGAATATACAAGCCAAGTCCTATAATGAAAAATTCCCACTAGTATATGGAAGTGACAAAACAAGAGACTCTCTATCATAAAAATCATGGTGCTACTTTGAAGCACAAGTGTGGAAAAAATGGATAGTAGCATTGTCCCTTTTTATTTTCTTTTTTGGGGGGCCTTCCTTTTTATTTGGCCTTTTTTGGGACAATACTCTATGAATGATGATCATCACACTTCTATTTATTTACAACTCAATGATTACAACTCGATACTAGAACAGAGTATGACTCTATATGAATGCCTCCGGCGGTATACCGGGATAGCAATGAATCAAGAGTGACATGTATGAAAAATTATGAACGGTGGATTTGCCACAAATATGATGTCAAGTACATGATTACGCAAAGCAATATGACAATGATGAACGTGTCATGATAAACGGAACGGTGGAAAATTGCATGGCAATATATCTCGGAATGGCTATGGAAATGCCATAATAGGTAGATATGGTGGCTGTTTTGAGGAATATATAAGGAGGTTTGTGTGTGAAAGAGCGTATCATATCACAGGGTTTGGATGCACCGGCGAAGTTTGCACCAACTCTCAATGTGAGAAAGGGCAATGCATGGTATCGAAGAGGCTAGCAATGATGGAAGGGTAAGACTGCGTGTAATCCATGGACTCGACATTAGTCATAAAGAACTCATATACTTATTGCAAAAATCTACAAGTCATCAAAAACCAAGCACTACACACATGCTCCTAGGGGGATATATGTTGGGGAACGTTGCAGAAAACAAAAATTTTCCTACGGTTTCACCAAGATCCATCTAGGAGTTCATCTAGCAATGAGTGATCGGATTGCATCTACATACCTTTGTAGATCACGCGCGGAAGCGTTCAAAGAACGGGGATGAGGAAGGCGTACTCGACGTGATCCAAATCACCGGAGATCCTAGCGCCGAACGGACGGCACCTCCGCGTTCAACACACGTACGGTCAGCGTAACGTATCCTTCTTCTTGATCCAGCAAGGGGGAAGGAGAGTTTGAGGGACATGGCTCCAGCAGTAGCACGACGGCGTGGTGTTGATGGAGCTGCAGTACTCCGGCAGGGCTTCGCCAAGCACTATGGAGGAGGAGGATGTGTTGAAGAGGGAGAGGGAGGCACCAAAGATCAAGGTAAGAAGTCCTCCATCTCCCCACTATATATAGGAGGGACAAGGGGGGGGCGCCGGCCCTAGGAGATCTAATCTCCTAGGGGGGTGCGGCCAAGGGGAGGAATCCCTCCTCCCCAAGGCACCTAGGGGTGCCTTCCCCCTTTGGGACTCTTCCCTCCTTGAAACCCTAGGCGCATGGGCCTCTTGGGGCTGGTGCCCTTGGCCCATGTAGGCCAAGGCGCACCCCCTACAGCCCATGTGCCCCCCGGGATAGGTGGCCCCACCCGGTGGACCCACGGGACCCTTCCGGTGGTCCCGGTACAATACCGGTGACCCCGAAACTTGTCCCGATGCTCGAAATAGCACTTCCTATATATAATTCTTTACCTCTGGACCATTTCGGAACTCCTCGTGACGTCCGAGATCTCATCCGGGACTCCGAACAACATTCGGGTTACTGCATATACATATCCCTATAACCCTAGCGTCACCGAACCTTAAGTGTGTAGACCCTACGGGTTCGGGAGACATGTAGACATGACCGAGATCGCTCTCTGGTCAATAACCAACAGCGGGATCTGGATACCCATGTTGGCTCCCACATGCTCCTCAATGATCTCATCGGATGAACCACGATGTCGAGGATTCAAGCAACCCCGTATACAATTCCCTTTGTCAATCGGTATGTTACTTGCCCGAGATCCGATCGTCGGTATCCCAATACCTCGTTCAATCTCGTTACCGGCAAGTCACTTTACTCGTACCGTAATGCATGATCCCGTGACCAGACACTTGGTCACTTTGAGCTCATTATGATGATGCATTACCGAGTGGGCCCAGTGATACCTCTCCGTCATACGGAGTGACAAATTCCAGTCTTGATCCGTGTCAACCCAACAGACACTTTTGGAGATACTCGTCGTATACCTTTATAGTCACCCAGTTACGTTGTGACGTTTGGTATACCCAAAGCACTCCTACGGTATCCGGGAGTTACACGATCTCATGGTCTAAGGAAAAGATACTTGACATTGGAAAAGCTCTAGCAAACGAACTATACGATCTTATGCTATGTTTAGGATTGGGTCTTGTCCATCACATCATTCTCCTAATGATGTGATCTCGTTATCAATGACATCCAATGTCCATAGTCAGGAAACCATGACTATCTGCTGATCAACGAGCTAGTCAACTAGAGGCTTACTAGGGACATGTTGGTGTCTATTATTCACACATGTATTACGATTTCCGGATAACACAATTATAGCATGAATAAAGACAATTATCATGAACAAGGAAATATAATAATAATGCTTTTATTATTGCCTCTAGGGCATATTTCCAACAGTCTCCCACTTGCACTAGAGTCAGTAATCTAGTTACATTGTGATGAATCGAACACCCATGGAATTCTGGTGTTGATCATGTTTTGCTCTAGGGAGAGGTTTAGTCAACGGATCTGCTACATTCAGGTCCGTATGTACTTTACAAATATCTATGTCTCCATCTTGAACATTTTCACGAATGGAGTTGAAGCGACGCTTGATGTGCCTTGTCTTCTTGTGAAACCTGGGCTCCTTGGTAAGTGCAATAGCTCCAGTGTTGTCACAGAAGAGCTTGATCGGCCCCGACGCATTGGGTATGACTCCTAGGTCGGTGATGAACTCCTTCACCCAAATTGCTTCATGCGCTGCCTCCGAGGCTGCCATGTATTCCGCTTCACATGTAGATCCCGCCACGACGCTCTGCTTGCAACTGCACCAGCTTACTGCCCCACCATTCCAAATATACACGTATCCGGTTTGTGACTTAGAGTCATCCAGATCTGTGTCGAAGCTAGCATCGACGTAACCTTTTACAACGAGCTCTTCGTCACCTCCAGAAACGAGAAACATTTCCTTAGTCCTTTTCAGGTACTTCAGGATATTCTTGACCGCTGTCCAGTGTTCCTTGCCGGGATTACTTTGGTACCTTCCTACCAAACTTACGGCAAGGTTTACATCAGGTCTGGTACACAGCATGGCATACATAATAGAACCTATGGCTGAGGCATAGGGGATGACACTCATCTCTTCTATATCTTCTGCCGTGGTCGGACTTTGAGCTGAGCTCAATTTCACACCTTGTAACACAGTTAAGAACCCCTTCTTAGACTGATCCATATTGAACTTCTTCAATATCTTATCAAGGTATGTGCTTTGTGAAATACCTATGAGGCGTCTTGATCTATCTCTGTAGATCTTGATGCCTAATATATAAGCAGCTTCTCAAAGGTCCTTCATTGAAAAACTCTTATTCAAGTAGGCCTTTATGCTGTCCAAGAGTTCTATATCATTTCCCATCAAAAGTATGTCATCTACATATAATATGAGAAATGCTACAGAGCTCCCACTCACTTTCTTGTAAACGCAGGCTTCTCCATAAGTCTGCGTAAACCCAAATGCTTTGATCATCTCATCAAAGCGAATGTTCCAACTCCGAGACGCTTGCACCAGCCCATAAATCGAGCGTTGGAGCTTGCATACCTTGTCAGCATTCTTAGGATCGACAAAACCTTCCGGCTGCATCATATACAATTCTTCCTTAAGGAAACCATTAAGGAATGCCGTTTTGACGTCCATTTGCCATATCTCATAATCATAGAATGCGGCAATTGCTAACATGATTCGGACGGACTTTAACTTCGCTACTGGTGAGAAAGTCTCATCGTAGTCAATCCCTTGAACTTGTAGATAACCCTTAGCGACAAGCCGAGCTTTATAGATGGTCACATTACCATCCGCGTCTGTCTTCTTCTTAAAGATCCATTTATTTTCTATGGCTCGCCGCTCAACGGGCAAGTAAGTCAAAGTCCATACTTCGTTTTCATACATGGATCCTATCTCGGATTTCATGGCTTCTAGCCATTTGTCGAAATCCGGGCCCGCCATCGCTTCTTCATAGCTCGAAGGTTCACCGTTATCTAACAACATGATTTCCAAGACAGGGTTGCCGTACCACTCTGGTGCGGAACGTGTCCTTGTGGACCTTCGAATTTCAGTAGGAGCTTGATCTGAAGTATCTTGATCATCATCATTAACTTCCTCTCTAGTCGGTGCAGGCACCTCAGGAACATTTTCTTGAGTTGCGCCTTTTCCCGGTTCAAGAGGTAATACTTCATCAAGTTCTACTTTCCTCCCACTTACTTCTTTCGAGAGAAACTCTTTCTCTAGAAAGGATCCATTCTTGGCAACAAAGATCATGCCTTCGGATCTGAGGTAGAAGGTATACCCAATAGTTTCTTTAGGGTATCCTATGAAGACGCATTTTTCCGACTTGGGTTCGAGCTTTTCAGGTTGAAGTTTCTTGACATAAGCATCGCATCCCCAAACTTTTAGAAACGACAGCTTAGGTTTCTTCCCAAACCATAATTCATACGGTGTCGTCTCAACAGATTTCGACGGAGCCCTATTTAAAGTGAATGCGGCAGTCTCTAAAGCATAGCCCCAAAAAGATAACGGTAAATCGGCAAGAGACATTATAGATCGCACCATATCTAATAGAGTGCGATTACGACGTTCGGACACACCATTACGCTGAGGTGTTCCAGTCGGCGTGAGTTGTGAAACTATTCCACATTTCTTAAGTGTGTACCAAACTCGTGACTCAAGTATTCTCCTCCACGATCTGATCGCAGGAACTTGATTTTCCTGTCACGTTGATTCTCAATCTCACTCTGAAATTCTTTGAACTTTTCAAAGGTCTCAGACTTGTGTTTCATTAAGTAGACATACCCATATCTACTCAAGTCATCAGTGAGGGTGAGAACATAACGATAGCCACCGCGAGCCTCAACACTCATTGGACCGCACACATCAGTATGTACGATTTCCAATAAGTTGGTTGCTCGCTCCATTGTTCCTGAGAACGGAGTCTTGGTCATTTTACCCATGAGGCATGGTTCGCACGTGTCAAATGATTCGTAATCAAGAGACTCTAAAAGTCCATCAGCATGGAGCTTCTTCATGCGTTTGATACCTATGTGACCAAGGCGGCAGTGCCACAAGTATGTGGGACTATCATTATCAATCTTACATCTTTTGGTACTCACACTATGAACATGTGTAGCATTACGCTCGAGATTCATTAAGAATAAACCATTTACCATCGGAGCATGACCATAAAACGTATCTCTCATATAAATAGAAGAACCATTATTCTCGGATTTAAATGAGTAGCCATCTCGTATTAAACGAGATCCTGATACAATGTTCATGCTCAAACTTGGCACTAAATAACAATTATTGAGGTTCAAAACTAATCCCGTAGGTAAATGAAGAGGCAGCATGCCGACGGCGATCACATCGACCTTGGAACCATTCCCGACGTGCATCGTCACCTCGTCCTTCGCCAGTCTCCGCTTATTTCGCAGCTCCTGCTTTGAGTTACAAATGTGAGCAACTGCACCGGTATCAAATACCCAGGAGCTACTACGAGTACTGGTAAGGTACACATCAATTACATGTATATCACATATACCTTTTGTTTTGCCGTCCTTCTTGTCCGTTAAGTATTTGGGGCAGTTCCGCTTCCAGTGACCACTCTCCTTGCAATAAAAGCACTCGGTCTCGGGCTTGGGTCCATTCTTTGGCTTCTTCCCGGCAGCTTGCTTGCCGGGCGTGCCAACTCCCTTGCCGTCCTTCTTGAAGGTTTTCTTACCCTTGCCTTTCTTGAACTTAGTGGTTTTATTCACCATCAACACTTGATGCTCCTTTTTGACTTCTACCTCTGCTGATTTCAGCATTGCAAATACTTTAGGAATGGTCTTTTCCATCCCCTGCATATTGAAGTTCATCACAAAGCTCTTGTAGCTCGGTGGAAGCGACTGAAGGATTCTGTCAATGACCGCGTCATCCGGGAGATTAACTCCTAGCTGAGTCAAGCGGTTATGTAACCCAGACATAGTGAGTATGTGCTCACTGACAGAACTGTTTTCCTCCATCTTACAGCTGAAGAACTTGTCGGAGACTTGATATCTCTCGACCGGGGCATGATCTTGGAAAACCATTTTCAGCTCTTCGAACATCTCATATGCTCCGTGTCTCTCAAAACGCTTTTGGAGCCCCGGCTCTAAGCTGTAAAGCATGCCGCACTGAACCAGGGAGTAGTCATCGGTACGTGCCTGCCAAGCATTCATAACGTCTTGTTCTGCGGGGAGAACAGGTGCGTCACCTAGCGGTGCTTGTAGGACATAATCTTTCTTGGCAGCTATGAGGATGATCCTCAGGTTCCGGACCCAGTCCGTGTAGTTGCTGCCATCGTCTTTCAGCTTGGTTTTCTCTAGGAACGCGTTGAAGTTGAGGACTACGTTGGCCATTTGATCTACAAGACATATTGTAAAATATTTAGACTAAGTTCATGATAATTAAGTTCATCTAATCAAATTATTCAATGAACTCCCACTTAGATAGACATCCCTCCAGTCATCTAAGTATAACATGATCCGAGTTAACTAGGCTGTGTCCGATCATCACGTAAGACGGACTAGTCAACGTCGGTGAACATCTTCATGTTGATCGTATCTTCTATACGACTCATGCTCGACCTTTCAGTCTTCTGTGTTCCGAGGCCATGTCTGTACATGCTAGGCTCGTCAAGTCAACCTAAGTGTTTTGCATGTGTAAATCTGTCTTACACCCGTTGTATGTGAATGTTAGAATCTATCACACCCGATCATCACGTGGTGCTTCGAAACAACAAACTGTCGCAACGGTGCACGGTTAGGGGGAACACTTTCTCGAAATTATTATGAGGGATCATCTTATTTACTACCGTCGTTCTAAGTAAACAAGATGCAAAAACATGATAAACATCACATGAAATCAAATAATAATAGTGACATGATATGGCCAATATCACATAGCTCCTTTGATCTCCATCTTGGGGCTCCATGATCATCTTGTCACCGGCATGACACCATGATCTCCATCATCGTGTCTCCATGAAGTTGCTCGCCAACTATTACTTCTACTACTATGGCTAACGCGTTTAGCAATAAAGTAAAGTAATTTACATGGTGTTTCTCAATGACACGCAGGTCATACAAAAAAATATAGACAACTCCTATGGCTCCTGCCGGTTGTCATACTCATCGACATGCAAGTCGTGATTCCTATTACAATAGCATGAACATCTCATACATCACATATAGATCATTCATCATTCATCACAACTTTGGCCATATCATATCACAAAGCACTTGCTGCAAAAACAAGTTAGACGTCCTCTAATTGTTGTTGCAAGTTTTACATGGCTGAAGTAGGGTTCTAGCAAGAACGTTTTCTTACCTACGTGAAAGCCACAACGTGATTTGTCAACTTCTATTTACCCTTCATAAGGACCCTTTTCATCGAATCCGCTCCAACTAAAGTAGGAGAGACAGACACCCGCCAGCCACCTTATGCAACTTGTGCATGTTAGTCGGTGGAACCGGTCTCACGTAAGCGTACGTGTAAGGTTGGTCCGGGCCGCTTCATCCCACAATACCGTTGAAGCAAGATAAGACTAGTAGCGGCAAGAAAGTTGACAACATCAACGCCCACAACAAATTGTGTTCTACTCGTGCAAGAGAACTACGCATAGACTTAGCTCATGATGCCACTGTTGGGGAACGTTGCAGAAAACAAAAATTTTCCTACGGTTTCACCAAGATCCATCTAGGAGTTCATCTAGCAAAGAGTGATCGGATTGCATCTACATACCTTTGTAGATCACGCGCGGAAGCGTTCAAAGAACGGGGATGAGGAAGGCGTACTCGACGTGATCCAAATCACCGGAGATCCTAGCGCCGAACGGACGGCACCTCCGTGTTCAACACACGTACGGTCAGCGTAACGTCTCCTTCTTCTTGATCCAGCAAGGGGGAAGGAGAGGTTGAGGGAGATGGCTCCAGTAGCAGCACGACGGCGTGGTGTTGATGGAGCTGCAGTACTCCGGCAGGGCTTCGCCAAGCACTATGGAGGAGGAGGATGTGTTGGAGAGGGAGAGGGAGGCACCAAAGATCAAGGTAAGAAGTTCTCCATCTCCCCACTATATATAGGAGGGCCAAGGGGGGGCGCTGGCCCTAGGAGATCTAATCTCCTAGGGGGCGTGCGGCCAAGGGGAGGAATCCCTCCTCCCCAAGGCACCTACGGGTGCCTTCCCCCTTTGGGACACTTCCCTCCTTGAAACCCTAGGCGCATGGGCCTCTTGGCGCTGGTGCCCTTGGCCCATGTAGGCCAAGGCGCACCCCCTATAGCCCATGTGGCCCCCCGGGATAGGTGGCCCCACCCGGTGGACCCCCGGGACCCTTCCGGTGGTCCCGGTACAATACCGGTGACCCCGAAACTTGTCCCGATGCCCGAAATAGCACTTCCTATATATAATTCTTTACCTACGGACCATTTCGGAACTCCTCGTGACGTACGAGATCTCATCCGGGACTCCGAACAACATTCCGGTTACTGCATATACATATCCCTATAACCCTAGCGTCACCGAACCTTAAGTGTGTAGACCCTACGGGTTCGGGAGACATGTAGACATGACCGAGATCGCTCTCTGGTCAATAACCAACAGCGGGATCTGGATACCCATGTTGGCTCCCACATGCTCCTCAATGATCTCATCGGATGAACCACGATGTCGAGGATTCAAGCAACCCCGTATACAATTCCCTTTGTCAATCGGTATGTTACTTGCCCGAGATCCGATCGTCGGTATCCCAATACCTCGTTCAATCTCGTTACTGTCAAGTCACTTTACTCGTACCGTAATGCATGATCCCGTGACCAGACACTTGGTCACTTTGAGCTCATTATGATGATGCATTACCGAGTGGGCCCAGTGATACCTCTCCGTCATACGGAGTGACAAATTCCAGTCTTGATCCGTGTCAACCCAACAGACACTTTTGGAGATACCCGTAGTATACCTTTATAGTCACCCAGTTACGTTGTGACGTTTGGTATACCCAAAGCACTCCTACGGTATCCGGGAGTTACACGATCTCATGGTCTAAGGAAAAGATACTTGACATTGGAAAAACTCTAGCAAACGAACTATACGATCTTATGCTATGTTTAGGATTGGGTCTTGTCCATCACATCATTCTCCTAATGATGTGATCTCGTTATCAATGACATCCAATGTCCATAGTTAGGAAACCATGACTATCTGTTGATCAACGAGCTAGTCAACTAGAGGCTTACTAGGGACATGTTGGTGTCTATTATTCACACATGTATTACGATTTCCGGATAACACAATTATAGCATGAATAAAGACAATTATCATGAACAAGGAAATAAAATAATAATGCTTTTATTATTGCCTCTAGGGCATATTTCCAACAATATATTGGTAGGAAAAGACCATCGCTCGTCCCCGACCGCCACTCATAAGACAATCAAAGAACACCTCATGTTTCAAATTTGTTACATAACGTTTACCATACGTGCATGCTACGGGACTTGCAAAATTCAACACAAGTATTTCTCAATTTCACAAATACTCAACTAGCACAACATTAATATCACTACCTCCATATCTCAAAACAATCGTCAATCATCAAACTTCTCTTAGTATTCAACACACTCATAAGAAAGTTTTTTACTAGTCTCAAATACTTAGCATATTAGGATTAATTTCCCAATTTAAGCAAATTACCATGCTGTTTAAGACTCTCAAAATAATATAAGTGAATCATGAGAGAATAATAGTTTCTATAAAACAAATCCACCACCGTGCTCTAAAATATATAAGTGAAGCACTAGAGCAAAAACCATATAGCTCAAAAGATATAAGTGAAGCGGATAGAGTATTCTAATAAATTCCGAATGATGTGTGTTTGTCTCAAAAGGTGTGTACAGCAAAGATAATTGTGGTAAACTAACAAATAAAGACTCAAATAATACAAGACGCTCCAAGCAAAACACATATCATGTGGTGAATAAAAATATAGCTCCAAGTAAAGTTACCCATGGAAGTAGACGAAAGAGGGGATGCCTTCCAGGGCATCCCCAAGCTTTGGCTTTTAGGTGTCCTTAGATTATATTGGGGTGCCATGGGCATCCCCAAGCTTAGGCTCTTGCCACTCCTTGTTCCATAATCCATCAAATCTTTTACCCAAAACTTGAAAACTTCACAACACAAAACTTAACAGAAAATCTCATGAGCTCCGTTAGCGAAAGAAAACAAAACACCACTTCAAGTTACTGTAATGAACTAATTCTTTATTTATATTGGTGTTAAACCTACTTTATTCCAACTTCTCTATGGTTTATAAAATCTTTTACTAGCCATAGATTCATCAAAATAAGCAAACAACACATGAAAAACAGAATCTGTCAAAAACAGAACAGTCTGTAGTAATCTGTAGCTAACGCAAGTTATGGAACCCCAAAAATTCTAAAATAAATTTCTGGACGTGAGGAATTTATATATTAATCATCTTCCAAAATAATTAACTAAATATCACGTTCCAAATAAAAATGGCAGCTATTCTCATTAGCGCTAAAGTTTCTGTTTTTTACAGCAAGATCAAAAAGACTTTCCCCAAGTCTTCCCAACGGTTCTACTTGGCACAAACACTAATTAAACACAAAAAACACAACCAAAACAGAGGCTAGATAAATTATTTATTGAATAATAGCAAGCAAAAATATTGGGTTGTCTCCCAACAAGCGCTTTTCTTAGAAGCCTTATAGCTAGGCATAAGATTTCAACGATGCTCACATGAAAGACAAGAATTGAAGCACAAAGAGAGCATCGTAAAACACGTGACAAACACATCTAAGTCTAACATACGTCCTATGCATAGGCATCTTATAGGCAAGCAAAACTAGCATATGCAAGGAAGCGGAAAGAAACAATAGCAATCTCAACATAACGAGAGGTAATTTAGTAACATGAAGATTTCTACAACCATATTTTCCTCTCTCGTAATAATTACATGTAGGATCATAAGCAAATTCAACAATATAGCTATCACAAAAAATATTCTCGACATGATCCACATGTATTCAAAGTTGACACTCTTCCAAAATAGTGGGATTAACATTAACTAAAGTCACGACCTCTCCAAACCCACTTTTATCAAAAATTTCATAAGATTGAACATTCTCCAAATATGTGGGATCTAAAGTTGACACTCTTCCAAGCCCACTTTAAATATTGCAAACATTATTATCAATCTCATATTCATCATGGGGCTTAAATAAATTTTCAAGATCAAAAGAAGAATCACCCCAATCATGATCATTGCAACAAGTAGAGGACATAGCAAAACTAGCATCCCCAGGCTTAGGGTTTTGCATATTATTAGCACAATTAACATTAAGAGAATTTATAATAACATCATTGCAATCATGCTTTTCATTCAAAGATTCATCGTGAATCACTCCATAAAGTACTTCATCACAATTTTCAGATTCACGAATTTCAAGCAAAACTTCATAAAGATAATCTAGTGCACAAAACTCACTAGCAATTGGTTCATCATAATTGGATCTCTTAAAAAGATTAGCAAGAGGATGGGAATCCATAGATCTTAGGTTCTCTGTTTAGCAATAAATAAATAAGTATTCCAATCAAACGCGCAAATGGGACAAGTAAGACATAAAAGCAAATGGAAAAACGAACATAAGAAGGGCAAATAAAACGGCAAGGGTGAAGTGGGGGAGAGGAAAACGAGAGGCAAATGGCAAATAATGTAATGCGGGAGATAAGGGTTTGTGATGGGTACTTGGTATGTTGACTTTTGCGTAGACTCCCCGGCAACGGCGCTAGAAATCCTTCTTGCTACCTCTTGAGCACTATGTTGGTTTTCCCTTGAAGAGGAAAGAGTGATGCAGTAAAGCAGCGTAAGTATTTCCCTCAGTTTTTGAGAACCAAGGTATCAATCCAGTAGGAGGCCACGCACGAGTCCCTCGCACCTACACAAACAAATAAAATCCTCGCAACCAATGCAATAAAGGGGTTGTCAATCCCTTCACGGTCACTTACGAAAGCGAGATCTGATAGATATGATAAGATAGTATTTTTGGTATTTTTATGATAAAGATGCAAAGTAAATAAAGCGAAATAAAAATGGCACCAGAAATAGCTTGTTAACGGGAGATTAATATGATGGAAAATAGACCCTGGGGCCATAGGTTTCACTAGTGGCTTCTCTCGAGAGCATAAGTATTACGGTGGGTAAACAAATTATTGTTGAGCAATTGACAGAATTGAGCATAGTTATGAGAATATCTAGGTATGATCATGTATATAGGCATCACGTCCGAGACAAGTAGACCGACTCCTGCCTGCATATACTATTATTACTCCACACATCGACCGCTATCCAGCATGCATCTAGAGTATTAAGTTCAAAGGAACAGAGTAACGCTTTAAGTAAGATGACATGATGTAGAGGGATAAACTCATGCAATATGATATAAACCCCATCTTGTTATCCTCGGTGGCAACAATACAATACGTGCCTTGCTGCCCCTACTGTCATTGGGAAAGGACACTGCAAGATTGAACCCAAAGCTAAGCACTTCTCCCATTGCAAGAAAGATCAATCTAGTAGGCCAAACCAAACTGATAATTCGAAGAGACTTGCAAAGATAACCAATCATACATAAAAGAATTCAGAGAAGATTCAAATATTGTTCATAGATAAACTTGATCATAAACCCACAATTCATCGGTCTCAACAAACACACCGCAAAAGAAGATTACATCGAATAGATCTCCACGAGAATCATGGAGAACTTTGTATTGAGATCCAAAAAGAGAGAAGAAGCCATCTAGCTAATAACTATGGACCCAAAGGTCTGAGGTAAACTACTCACACATCATCGGAGAGGCTATGGTGTTGATGTAGAAGCCCTCCATGATCGATGCCCCCTCCGTCGGAGCTCCGGAAAAGGCCCCAAGATGGGATCTCACGGGTACATAAGGTTGCGGTGGTGGAATTAGGTTTTTGGCTCCGTATCTGGTAGTTTGGGGGTACATAGGTATATATAGGAGGAAGAAGTACGTCGGTGGAGCAATGTGGGCCCCACGAGGGTGGAGGGCGCGATGGGGGGGGGGTAGGCGGGCCCCCCTACCTCGTGCCTTCCTGGTTGATGTCTTGACGTAGGGTCCAAGTCCTCTGGATCAAGTTCGTTCCGAAAATCACGTTCCCGAAGGTTACATTACGTTTGGACTCCGTTTGATATTATTTTCCTGCGAAACTCTGAAATAGGCAAAAAAAAAACAGCAATTCTGGGTTGGGCCTCCGGTTAATAGGTTAGTCCCAAAAATAATATAAAAGTGTATAACAAAGCGCATTAATCATCCAAAACAGAATACAATATAGCATGAAGCAATCAAAAATTATAGATACGTTGGAGACGTATCACCGGATCATAACCGTAGTAGGTGACTATAACTTGCAAGATCGGATCTAGAACATGGATATAATGATCAATTCATAAACGGTTCACATCTGAAATCATGGCACCCGGGCCCAAAGTGACAAGCATTAAGCATTGCAAAGTCATAGCAACATCAATCTAAGAACATAGTGGATACTAGGGATCGGGCCGTAATAAAACTAGCTCAATTACATGATGAATCTTATCCAACTCCTCACCGACCAGCGAGCCTACGAAGGAATTACTCACTCCCGGTGGGGAGCATGATAGAATTGGCGATGGAGAAGGGTTGGTAATGACGAAGAACGAAGATCCCCCTCTCCGGAGCCCCAAACAGACTCCAGATCTGCCCTCCCGAGGAAGAACAGGGCCTGGCGGTGGCTCCATCTAGTGGATTGCGATAATTCTTTCCCCTGGTTTTTTCTGGAAATATGTGATTTTATAGTATCAGGGGGGTCGTCAGCGGAGCCACCAGGTGGGTACAACCCACCTGGGTGTGCCAGGAGAGGGGGGCGCCCTGGTGGGTCATGCCCACCCAAGGGCCCCTCTCTGGTGGGTCTTGGCTCCAGTAATTCTTATTATTGATATAAAAATCCTCAAAAAGTTTTGTTCCATTCCGAGAATTTTTATTTCTGCACACAAAAACAACACCATAGTAGTTCTGCTGAAAACAGTGTCAGTTCGGGGTTAGTTTCATTCAAATCATGCAAATTAGAGTCCAAAACAAGAGGAAAAGTGTGAGAAAAAGTAGATACATTGGAGACGTATCATTCCTGCATGTAATAGGTGTTTTGGAAATAAGGTATGTGGTTGCAAAAGGTAAATTTGAGCCCCCCGCCGCTGCTCGCGGGCGCAACCGGGCTCGTCTGCGGACGTTTGAGGGCCCACATTTGTAAGTTCCGGCTGTAGAACCCCAAACCCGCCTCAAACGCCCGGGCTGACGACCCGGTCATGGAAATGTGACCCGACCAGGTGCCCCAAACTCGTCTCAAACGCCCGGACTGACTGGCACCCCTCATATCAGGCCAAATCTAGGGCGGGTATGAGGCGACCTGAGCGTGTCCGCCACCTCCGCCCAGTCCACCTCTGACCCACCCTGACCCCGCAAAATCCCCCTTCGGAGCAAAACTTAGGCTCACTTCACTCTGCTCCGCTCAGCTCCCCATTCTCCAATCCGTCCAATCCCTAGCGCCGGCGACCATGTCCGGAACCTACAACCACTCCGACGGTAGCTCCAGAGACGAGGACGAGCTGGCGCTCTGTATCACACTGGAGTGCTCACAGGTCGATATGGGGCAGCTTCGGTTCAGGTGCGACGCCGCCGATCTCCCGTCACCGCAGCGTTGACGCCAGCGCCAAACCTTCCTGTCCCACACGCAGATACGCGAGGGCAGCCCAATCGGCGGTGCCCGCTCGGCGGACTCCTCCACCTCCGGCCGCTGCTCCGCGCGGGTAGTGGTTGGTTCTAGTGCCTGCTCCACCGGCGTCGTGGATGCGGATTTCAGAGTCGAAGGAACATGCTACCCGCCGCGAGAGGTAGAGGGCAAGGGAGATGGGGGCAGCATACGACACAGGTGCACAGTCCGCGCCGCCGCCGCGTGATGCCGGTGCCGATGAGGAGGAGTGTCTCCTCCGGTGGGTGTACCGTCGGTCACTTACCACGGCGGAGACGGACGCCTGGCAGCTCCGGAGGATCAACACCAAGCAGCTCTAGCTTAGCATTGAGCACTCCGAGCGGGAGGCAGCGACGAGGGTGGCCAAGCTCAAGTGCAAGCAGGACCTCATCGTCCGGCGCTTGAAGGGCTACATTGTCATTTTCGATTCCTCTGACGATGACGGGTCCGACTCCGACAACTCCGACACCGACCCACCTCCTTCCGCGGACGCCTACAGCAGCGCCGACAACCGAAAGAGCAAAGGGACGGCGAGGAAGTGGTGAAGCTCCGCCCTCTCATATCTAGCTCGTAGTATCTACCTCGTAGTATCTAGTTAGCATTTGCCGCACAGTATGAACTGTGTGAACTATGACCGATCTTTTGCTGATGTTTATATGTGAATTTGTGACCGTTTGCCATCGGTTTAGAGTCTGTTTCCTGTCGATTTTGCCCGTCTGGTGATCTATGTACCACCTTGCATGATTTTGTATGGATATAGAGTGACGGGTATGAGTTATATGACTGTGGACGCACAGATTTAGGGACTGCCTAGTACTGTCCGTGGCGTATAGGGTGCCGGATTTAGCAAGTCCGGTTGTAGATGCTCTAATGTATTCTGATAAAAATTTTGTATTATCCATGCCGAACTTCAATTCTGAAAAAAAATCAATTTGTATCTACTTTGGTATCGCCCCTACTCCTCGGTCTCCACCATCCTCCCCGTCCGCTTTATGTTGTTGTTGCTGAGAAAGGACGGAACGCCGATATGGAAGACGCAATGGTAGTAGTACATACTAGCTCTCGGTGCTCACATGAAGAAGGGAAACTACTGAATGCACCCCACCACACTACATCCCCGCAAGAAAACATAGCAAATATTTCAAAATTTTGTGAAAATGATTATGAACAAATATTATAGCACTAGTGCAGAACCAGGCAATAGCACCGGTTCGTAAGGCCCTTTAGTGCCGGTTCGGTAACTGGCACTAAAGTGTGAGAACTAAAGCCCCCCCCCCCCTTTAGTACCGGTTCAGCACGAACCGGTGCTAAAGGGCAACCACGTGGCACGAGCCAGCTCCGGGGGCACGTAGGACATTAGTACCGGTTGGTAACACCAACCGGTACTAAATGTTTGGGTGTGTTTTGGTTTTATTTTTATTTTTACTTTAATTTTGTGTTTTCAATTCAATTTAGTGATTGTTTTACACTATAATGAGTTGTTAAATAATTAGGTGAAAGTACCGCAGATTAGTTTGACTCGATGCATGTGAATCCTAGCTAAGTCATCAAGTATATGCCATATACGTATTATATATACTTGATCACCTAATTAAGTGATCGAGGTAATATGGATATCTCATATACTTGATCACTTAGCTAGAATCCATCTAGTTGAAACTAATCTGCGGTTTCTTTCATAAATGATATAATAACTCATCATCATCATCATATTAATATAAAAACTCTTGCATCATATATATCATCACCAACAACAGTTTTCATAGCTAGCTAAAAATCATCATATAATAGCCGTCTCATTACCACTCTTAATCATCATATAGTCATTACCGCTATCTAATCACTACCAACACTAGCTTAAAGAAGAAACATTCACTTGTACCAGAAGCCAAGATATCATTGAGTTCAACATGGTAATGATATTATAAGCGTTCATAACACCACAAAAGCAAATCACTCTTTGAGATTAAGTTCAGGACGAAGAACACGGACATGAGAGGACAAGTACTAAGAGCATGAACTAGCTAATCACTCCTGCTGCTCTCTCTCAGGTAAAATAGCATAGAACATGTATAGATTTCCTGATTCATCATATTGGAGCATGTAGATGAACCTATCTCCTAATCGTGGGTTGCGCTTTTGATTGCTGCCCCCTAGTACTTCTATGCGATCGTTCACAATTTTGCTCCAGTCTTTTACTATTAAGCTTTCCTCGCTATTAGAAATGCTGAATGCACTAAAGTGCATTGTAGGATATCTTGGCCGTAAGCTAACAATATTCATGGTACCTTTAGTCTCGATCCAATCAGGTACAAAATTCATCGGGAGTCCCTGTTGAAGAAGATCGTATAGTAACATACTTAGCAATGAAGTTTAGCTTAAAAAAATGTATGCAAAAGATGCACTAAGGAGAAATAGTAGAAATCTTACCATCTTTCCTAAATATATGTGACCGTAGTTCAGTACGAACACTATTGGTCGCACGTTTTGAGTACTAACATTTCTAAGTGTAGGAAAAAAATTGTCTTGACAGCATCAAGTCCTCAAGCCATGAAACATAATGACTTGTCTCCTCGCAGTTTAGTTCAGCCCCGGGACAGTGGACGGTCCTTTCTACCAAGCATCGGACATGTTTGCTTGATTGGAAATAAGCTGTCAATATAAATTACTTGTCAACTCTTTTTGAATAAACAATATCAAAGACATAAATATGGTTGAGAAACTCACATAATGGTAGAACTGGAGGCGTCTGCACATCGACCCAGATGTCTCTATTACCTTCAATATCATCTTTCGGACGAATATCAAAGGTGATAACCATATCAGCCTCAAATGCATAAGCCTTGCATAGTGCTTGCGAAGTTTTGCATTCAAAATAGGTGTATGTGTCTGCATTGTATAATTTGACGTTGAAGGGATAACCATGCTCGGTGTTCAAGTAAACTCTTTTTACCTCCATAGTTTTATTAGGGCTGAAACCTATCTTATCCAAGACAAAAATTCTTGCATGGCAGGGGATACGCTAGTAAAATAGTGAAAAAATTAAAATTAAAAGTTGAAGAAAATGAAGCATAAGTCATGTTTAATTATGAAAAAAAGACTTGTCATTCTGACTTATTGTATCCACTTCGAAGTTCTCATCCAGCTTGATGCTGAAGCGTCTATCATCAACTAGAAAATTTCTGCCGCACAGGCCGCGCTAGTCTTTGCAGTATTCGCACATAATGAAATCGTGTTCGTCGTCAAACGACATTCCTATGTTCATAGGTGAAACATTAATCACTTATTAGTTCTATTAATTCAACTAATTCAACTAGTTCTGTTAATTCAACTAGTTCAACTAATTCAAGTAAGCACTTAAGAAAAATATACCTAAATAAAGTAGCTCAACTAATTCAACTAACTAGTTCAACTAATTAATTCAACTAATTCAACTAAACTAGTTCTATTAATTCAACTAAATAAACTAGTTCTATTAATTCAACTAAGCACTTACTAAAAATAAACTAGTCCTATTAATTTCTTACTAAAATAAAGTAGGTAGTTCTATATAATAATATTTTGATTAGATCATCAAATCTCATATACCTAAATTTTCTTACTAAATATAACTAGTTCTATTAATTCAACTAATTCAACTAAGAATTTA
>NC_041386.1:576552275-576552843 GCF_002162155.2 Triticum dicoccoides | reverse complement strand
AAACTAGTACTAATTCAACTAGCTAGTTCAACTAAGCATTTACTAAAAATAAACTAGTTATATTAATTCAACTAGTTCAAATAATCTCATATACCTAATTAATTAATACCTATCTAATTCATCTAACAATTATTTCAACTAATTCAACTAATTCTATTAATTCAAAAAGTTCTATTAATTCAACTAATTCAACTAAGCATTTACTAAAAATAAACTAGTTATATTAATTCAACTAGTTCAAATCTCATATACCTAATTAATATCTAGCTAATTCATCTAACAATTGACATTAATATTTAACTTTTCTATCTAATTCATATATAACATTTCATATTAATCTAACATTCTTATCTAGGTAATTCATCTAATTAACAATTTGATATGCATTAATCTAAAAAACAGAAAACAGAAAATAAGTAAAAAAATTGTGTGTGTGTGTGTGTACGTACGAGCGGGGGAGGCGGCGTACGGGCGGCGGCGTGAGACGGCGATGACGGCGACGGTGCGACGGGGGCGCCGCAAGACGGCAGCGACGGGGACGGCACGATGGGGGCGGGGACGGCCGGGG
>NC_041386.1:576522609-576552142 GCF_002162155.2 Triticum dicoccoides | reverse complement strand
CGGGGCGGGGGCGGGGGCGGCGGCGTACGGGCAGCGGCGCGAGATGGCGACGACGGGGACGGCACGACGGGGGCGGGGACGGCCGGGGCGCGCGCGACGACGGGGACGAAGACGAACAGGAACTAACTGAAAATTTTCGTAAGTGTTGTATATATAGGAGAGGCCTTTAGTACCGGTTGGAGCCACCAACCGGTACTAAAGGCCAATTTTCGTCAGGCCTAGGGGCGTGAAGCGGACCCCTTTAGTACCGGTTCGTGTCACGAACCGGTACTAAAGACCCACTCATTAGTACCGGTTGGAGCCACCAACCGGTACTAAAGGTGTTGCGCTGCCACCCGTGGCGCACAATATTTAGTCCCACCTCGCCGAGCGAAGGGCAGCCGCATTGGTTTATAAACCCAGCCGCGGCTTCTGGGCCTAACTATGGCGCGCTGCCCTGTGAGCCTGCCGGACCTTCTGGGCCTGAATTTACACACCCTAGGTCTGGCAGGCCCACTGGACAGCACCCCAACAATTTTTTTATAGTTTTTTCTTTTCTGCATTATTTATTTTTGAGTAATTTTTATATAGTTTTTTCTTTTCTGCATTATTTATTTTTGAGTAATTTTTATATAGTTTTTTCTTTTCTGCATTATTTATTTTTTTCTATTTATTTTTGAGTAATTTTTTATATAGTTTTTTTCTTTTTTGCTTTATTTATTTTCTTCTATTTATTTCTGAGTAATTTTTTCTGTATTTAGTTTCTTTGTGACCCTCTCTACTCTTTTGCACATGCTATGCGGGTGAAATTATGATACCATGGCAAGTTTCAACATTTTCATAGTTCATTTTGTAGTGATTTTCAATTTCACGGTCATTTAGCTCTCTAAACAAATCGGTAAATGACTGAAAAATAGCAAATTATGTCAGACGTGTTGGAAATTGATGACGCCGCTTTGAATGCTGCATACTGAACACAAAAGAAGTCTGGAGTTCAAATAAGTTTAAAAAACATTGAAGTGCCCGTGTAATAGATGAGTTCTCGTCCGAAACCCTGATACTCCGAAAGAGATTGTCTAGTTTGTACACGAAGTGCGTACAGTTTTGCCGTGACCCTCTCTACGCTTTTGCACATGCTATGCGGGTGAAATTATGATACCATGCTAATTTTCAACATTTTCACAGTTCATTTTGTAGTGATTTTCAATTTCACGGTCATTTAGCTCTTCAAACAATTCGGTAAATGACTGAAAAACAGCAAATGATGTCAGAACATGTTGGAAATTGATGATGTCGCTTTGAATGCTGCATACTGAACATAAGAAGCCCGTAGTTCAAATAAGTTATTAAAAATAAAAAGAGGCGCAATGCTGGTTAATTTGCTTCAAGCCTTTCGGAATAGTGTAGACTGCACTGCACATAGCTCAGTGCAATCTATGCTATTCCAAAAGACTTGAAGCTAAGCAACGTGCAGGTGAGCATTGCGCCTCTTCGTCATTGTCTCTACACTCACGGCTTATAAACCGCTCATATTGCCTCTCTCTTAGCGAGGTGGGACTAAAAATCAGCTTACTAAGAAACTCAAGTACCGGTTCATGCCATGAACCGGTACTAAAGGTCTTCGTGGGGGCCCCAGCCTGACCACAACCGCACTAGCCTCATTAGTACCGGTTCGTGGTATGAACCGGTACTAAAGGTTGCCCACGACCCGGTACTAATGATGTCCGTCCGCCTAGCCGTTGGAACCGGCACTAATGGTCACATTAGTGCCGGCTCAAATTCAAACCAGCACTAATGTGCATCACATTTGACCCTTTTTCTACTAGTGTAGGTGTACAGTGGTAGGGTGTAGAAAAGCCACTCTCTGTGAAGAAAATCTAGTATGACACTTTATTTAATGAAGAAAGACAGACTTACCATATCTGAATTTAGATATATCTCTTATCACCTAGAGACAATAATTTCTCTCTTATCTTTATGTGGTTTGTCCACAAACAAGTAATTCTTACAAAGGACAACTTAATCAAAAGGCGATGGGTAGGTAGTCCACGATGTTGCTTTTGTGATCATGATGAAACAATACAACATTTATTTCTTGAATGCCCACTCGCCAAATTGCTTTTGAGAACGATTCATATTGCCTTCAACATTATTCCTCCAGTTGACATTGCATCGTTGTTTGGAATGTGATTAACTGGGGTTGAATATACTACCGCGGCTCGTATTCGGACTGGAATATGTGCGCTTCTGTGGGCTATATGGAATTGTAGGAATGATTTGATATTTAACTGTCAACACAATTTAATTTTTTTGCAGGTCATCTTCAGAGCTACTATTTGGATCCGTACGTGGTCCTTACTCACTCCTATGAAATTCAAGGAGCCTTTGGTTACTGGATGAAACCAGTGGGAGATGGTAGCATGGTACATACAGACACTACTTGAGTGAGAAAGGAAATAAATAAGAAAAGGCGGGTAAGACTGAGATAGAGAGGCCCATGTTGGTGGGCTGTTGAGTCAGCAGATCATATCCACTTCAGCACAACCTGCACACTTCATTGCTCATTTAATTTCGCACACGCTGCTCACCATGTTGGCTTCAATATTCAATTGGGCTCGAGTCAGGTCATGATTGCCACACGTTTTGCCATTTGTAATTACAAAGTTTACTAGTGTACTTTTTCATATTAGGGCGCTCTTAATGCATTGCATTGCATCTTAAGCTATATCGTATGCTTTCGCAAAAATAATAATTAAGCTATATCGTATGCATTAAACATGAATTTAGGATTGTAGTATCTTATTTTATCTTTTGGCGATGATTGTATCTTATTGTTTTACATCGGAAAGATCTATGATTAATTTGTTTTAGGAGAGAGAAAGTACGGTCTTGGTTAATGGAATTTCATAGGCTTTCGCCCCGCTTTATAGATAAAGTCGCGGTCCAAATTCCGACATGGTAAGTCTCTCTTTCATAGTTAAATAAAGTGTCATACTAGATTTTTCGCATTGTCATGATTAAGATATAGTACAACGTGCCAACTGTTGGAAATATGAGCAATTTACCAAATGATTTTATTAGCAGAAATATTAGATAAAGCATGACTAATATAACAGTGACAAAACAAGCCATGCGATTTGACAAAGAGAAGGTAAACAGCATCTTCATATATGATCTGTAACTGAACATATCTAGAGCAGCCAGTATAGCAAGTTGCATATATGAAATAGAGTCCAACATATGTAGGGCAAACACTAGAACAAGGAACTGCAGCAGGACCTCTAACAGAAAGGAGAAGAACACGTACGGGACAGCAGCAGCAGAAGCGCTGGACTTGGGGTCGGTGTCCTCACCTGCCATGTCGTCGAGGAGATCGTGGAGGTCGGGGAAGAAGTCGTCGTCGGGGAAGTAGTCGTCGGAGTCCGTGATGAAGAAGCCAGTAGTCGCGCGGAGCGCTCCCCAAAAACCTTATCACCCTTCTCCCGTACAGGACTCAAAAGATGCGGTTCCGGAGGCCTACTGTCCCGACCTGCGGTGCATGCCGCAAGACGGGATGGGGAAGAACATAGCAGCAGCGCAGTGATCGGAACTTTGTGGCGAGAGGAAGAGGAGCTTCTATTGTGTCTCTCTGGAGAGGAGCAACCTCTCTTATATAGGCACAGGAGAAGGATCCGAAGAGGCTGCGGCAGGAGGTGAAGTAACGAAGGGAGACGAAGCAAACAGGCAGCGGCCACCTTTCGTATACCCGTCGTGCGTGGCAAAAATTTAGACATCGGCTCGGCTCATTCCCGCAACCCGTCATGACGAGGCGTGGCGTGGCGAGGTGGGCGGCAGAGGAGGAGCGCGCGTGGATATCCCTCTTATTCTCATGCTCATACATGTGGGGAAAGAACCTCCCTTATAAAGAGGTCCAACTCCCTCTGAACTAGCAATGTGGGACTAAACTTTTGTTCCATCTCTTGCCTTGCATGAATGGGCTGCGTGGGCCTTTAGAATTTATTAGGAATTTCTGAAATTGCTATTAGGCTAGGCCCAAAATAGACAAAATTCCAGCACCAACTTGAAGCGCCGGGAGCTAATCTGGACTGCTACCATTGGGCCTGCCATATCGGCGTTCGGTCCTTCCTCAGCAACGATAACATAAAGCGAACAGGGAGGATGGTGGAGGTGGGGGAGTAGGGGCGATACCCGAGCAGATACGAACTGGGATTTTTTCTCTTCCAGAATCGAAGTTTGACATGGGTAATACATAATATTTATCAAAACACATTAGGAGCACCCATAGCTTAGCAAAAGTATCCATGTGGGAATTTTGAAGGATTTGAACTATACATTATAGAGGAACCCTTGCAAACCTTCCCTTGAAGTTCCTGCATTAGTTCCAGAAATCAAAAACAAAGAGAAATGTTGTTATTAATCATCAAGGCCAAAATGCATTGAGCAATGCAGTATCTCTACGTGAATTGCGTTGGTAATTGTTGGCGTCAACTCGTTGCATAATGCAGTGCATCATCCAAAAAGACGCCAAGAAAAGAAAGAAGAAAGAAAAAAAACAATGCAATGCAGTATACTATTTGACGGTTGGTTGTACGTTAACTGAATATATGCACTCTCTGTCAGAGAAGGTAACTGTCGGTGTCATTACATACTAGCTGACGTGAAGTCGATCGATCAACGTCTAATCCCTTGGGGGCTTGCAACGACGACTTTGTCGCTGGTGGTCGACCGTACTACATCGTCTACCGCTCGACGGCGACATTGCTGATAGAACCTAGCCAGGAGTACTGAGTACACAGTGCAAAAACCTGATTATAGGCAATTTACTCCGAGTGGTTTTGCTGCGCATCTGAAGCCACCTGCCTTTAAGGGGGCGCAATATAAGAGGTGGTGCATGAGAGCAGTCTACTGGTTTCAGACCATGGGCTGCTATGATGCCACCAAGGGCAAGCCTGAGGGCGATCTTAATCTAGCACAGCTGGAAGCTTTTGAGAAGATCGATACCCTCTTTAAAGCCGCTCTTCTGAGTGTTCTTGATGACTCCATTGTGGATTCGTATATGTCGTTTGACAACGGCAAGGACATGTGGGCTGCGCTCGAGGCCAAGTTTGGTGCCTCGGACGCCGGCAGCGAGTTGTATGTCATGGAGCAATTCTATGACTACAAGATGACTGATGAGCGCCCTGTTGTACAGCAGGCTCATGAGATACAGTCGCTCGCAAAAGAACTTGAGTACTTCAAGTGTGTTTTGCCGGACAAATTTGTTACCGGAGGCATCATTGCCAAGCTTCCACCTTCGTGGAACAATTTTGCTACTTCCCTGAAACACAAGAGACAGGAGTTTTCCGTTGCGGATCTCATTGGTACTCTTGATGTTGAAGAGAAGGCGAGAGCAAAGGACACACGTGCTCGAGTTGCTGAGGGAGGTTCTAGTGCCCACATGGTACAGAAGAAGAACTCCCAGCCCAACAAGTTCAAAAACAATAAGAACAAAACTCAGGGCAAAGGCAAGTTTGATACAAAGAACAAGCCATCACATTCTACCAACTTCAAGAAGAATTATCATAAGAAGGGGAAGGGACTTTGCCATGTCTGCGGTGATCCTAATCACTGGGCTCCAAAGTGTCCTAACCACTTTGAGGAGCGCGAACATGAGAAGAGCGGCAAGTCCGCTAATGTTTTCATCGGTGATACTAATATGAAGGAATCAGGGTACGGTATTTTTCCTACCATCCTTTCAGTATTTCAATCCCCTGATTGGTTAATTGACACCGGTGCCAATGTACATGTTTGTGCTGACGCCTCCATGTTTTCTTCTTACCAGGTAACACGGACTTCACCCGTGCTGATGGGGAACGGGTCACATGCCATCGTTCTAGGTGTCGGTACGGTCGATCTGAAGTTTACTTCGGGGAAGACTGTGCGTCTGAAGAACGTTCATCATGTGCCGTCCATCAATAAAAATCTCGTTAGCGGTTCCCGTTTATGTCGAGATGGTTTTAAGTTGGTTTTCGAATCCAATAAAGTTGTAATTTCTAAGTGTGGACAATTTGTTGGAAAAGGCTATGAGTGCGGAGGCTTGTTCCGCCTATCTTTGTCAGATATTTGCACTAAAGTTATTAATAATGTTTGCCACAATAATGAGTCTGATATTTGGCATTCACAACTCTATCATATTAACTTTGGTTGCATGACGCGGTTAGCCAATATGAATTTAATTTCGAAAATCTCTACTGTCAAAGGCTCCAAGTGCCAAGTATGTGTGCAAGCTAAGCAACCTCGCAAGTCCCATAAGACTGCAGAGGCAAGAGACTTGGCGCCACTAGAGCTTATACATTCTGATCTTTGTGAGATGAATGGCGTGTTGACAAAAGGTGGAAAGAGATACTTCATGACGTTGATTGATGACTCCACTAGATATTGTTATGTGTATCTTCTGAAATCAAAAGATGAGGCTTTGACTTTCTTTAAAAACTATAAAGCTGAGGCAGAGAACCAACTTGATCGAAAAATTAAACGGCTTAGGTCCGATCGTGGTGGAGAGTATTTTTCCAATGAATTTGATCTGTTTTGTGTGGAACATGGTATAATCCATGAGAGGACGCCTCCCTACTCACCCCAGTCAAATGGGGTAGCCGAAAGAAAGAACCGAACTCTAACTGATATGGTTAACACCATGTTAGACACTTCGGGTCTATCCAAGGAATGGTGGGGGGAGGCGCTAATGACTGCGTGTCATGTCCTAAACCGAGTTCCCACAAAGCATAAGACCATGACTCCATTTGAGGAATGGGAAAGGAAAAGGTTGAAACTCTCTTACCTACGTACTTGGGGTTGTTTGGCGAAAGTCAATATACCAATTCCCAAGAAGCGCAAGCTTGGACCAAAATCGTGGATTGTGTTCTTCTGGGCTATGCTTTTCATAGCATCGGCTATAGATTTTTGATAATAAAATCTGAGGTATCCGACATGCATGTTGGTACGATTATGGAATCAAATGATGCAACTTTCTTTGAGGACATATTTCCTATGAAGGATATGTCGAGTTCATCAAATCAGGAGATACCTACTCCATCTAGTGAGGAATTCACTGTAATTCCTGAACCCACCATTGCGATGGAACACGTTGAGAATCCTGTTGAGGGTAACAATGGAACTCCTGTGAGGAGTAAGAGATAGAGGACTGCAAAGTCTTTTGGTGATGATTTCATTGTGTACCTCGTGGATGACACACCCAGGACTATTTTAGAAGCCTATGCATCTCCTGATGCTGACTACTGGAAGGAAGCTGTACGTAGCGAGATGGATTCCATCTTAGCTAATGGTACCTGGGAGATCACTAACCGTCCTTATGGGTGCAAACCTGTAGGATGTAAGTGGGTGTTCAAGAAGAAGCTTAGACCTGATGGTACGATTGAAAAGTACAAGGCACGGCTTGTGGCCAAGGGTTATACCCAGAAAGAAGGTGAAGACTTCTTTGATACTTACTCACCCGTGGCTAGACTGACCACAATTCGGGTGCTACTATCACTGGCTGCCTCACATGGTCTTCTCGTTCATCAAATGGACGTTAAGACGGCTTTCCTCAATGGAGAGTTGAAGGAGGAAATTTACATGGATCAGCCAGATGGTTTTGTAGTACCTGGTCAAGAAGAAAAGGTGTGCAAGTTATTAAAGTCTTTATATGGCCTTAAACAAGCTCCTAAGGAGTGGCATGAGAAGTTCGAAAGAACATTAAGTGCTGTCGGCTTTGTAGTAAACGATGGTGACAAGTGCGTGTACTATCGCTATGGTGGGGGCGAAGGAGTTATTCTTTGTCTGTATGTCGACGACATATTGATCTTTGGAACCAAACTTGATTTAATCAAGGAGGTTAAGGATTTCTTATCTCGCTGTTTTGAGATGAAGGATCTAGGAGTAGCTGATGTTATCTTAAACATCAAGCTGTTGAGAGATGAGAATGGTGGGATCACACTGCTTCAGTCTCATTATCTGGAAAAGGTCTTGAGTCGTTTTGGGTATAGCGACTGCACGCCTTCTCCAACTCCATATGATGCTAATGTGTTGCTTCGAAAGAATCGGCGGATTGCTAGAGATCAACTGAGATATTCTCAGATTATTGGCTCGCTTATGTATTTGGCGAGTGCCACGAGACCTGACATCTCTTTTGTTGTGAGCAAGCTAAGTCGGTTTGTGTCAAAACCGGGAGATGATCATTGGCATGCGCTTGAGAGAGTTATGCGCTATTTGAAAGGCACCGCGAGCTATGGGATTCACTACACCGGGTATCCAAGGGTACTGGAGGGTTATAGTGACTCAAACTGGATATCTGATGCTGATGAGATTAAGGCCACAAGTGGTTATGTTTTTACACTTGGTGGTGGCGCTGTTTCCTGGAAGTCTTGCAAGTAGACCATCTTAACGAGGTCAACTATGGAAGCAGAACTCACAGCATTAGACACTGCCACTGTTGAAGCAGAGTGGCTTCGTGGACTCTTGATGGACTTACCTATGGTTGAAAAACTAATACCCCCTATCCTGATGAACTGTGATAATCAAACTGTGATCGTCAAGATAAACAGTTCTAAGGACAATATGAAGTCCTCAAGGCATGTGAAGAGGAGACTAAAATCTGTCAGAAAATTGAGGAACTCCGGAGTTATTACGTTGGATTATATCCAAACGTCGAAAAACTTGGCAAATCCCTTCACAAAGGGTCTATCACGTAATGTGATAGATAATGCATCGATGGAGATGGGTTTGAGACCCACCGCATGAGTTGTCCATAGTGGTAACCCACTCTCTGTGATCGGAGATCCCATGACGTAAAAGTGGGAGACAAGCTGTTGGTCAGCTGGGAGGAGAGTATCCCTATATTAATTATCCCACTCCGTGAAGATGCAATACTCTCCTGATCTACATGGCAGGTTGATACTTATCTTAATGTGTTCCAAGTGGCTTATTCGGGTAAGCAGAGATGTTGTCCTGCAGAACATCTTCTGAGGAACACACCTATATGAATTTGACTGTTAACGTCGCAGTCTGTGAGAATTGGGTGTTCTCTAATAAATTCATCAAAGGCCCTGGAGTATGACGTATACGCTCCACCCGCGGGGAAGCCTTGCGGCAGCCCAGTATCGGTCAAGAATTTGTGTGAAACTAGTTTCACAGAAAACTTGTAGTTCAAGACATAGTCCACTATTCAAGTTGTGATCTAGTGTAGCATAAATTTCTAAGTGGAAGTTCAACTTCACAGTCTCCACTAAGCACCGATATATAAAACAATATTTTGGAACTAAATGATGGGATGTGCCAATGAGACTTTGTGGGGGATTGTTGGAATTTTGCTAGTAGGCCTTTGGCCCAAAGCCCAACTAAAATTCTGAAATTCTCTTGGCCCATTCATGCACACATGTGAGTGGAGTGAGTGAGGCTAAAGTTTAGTCCCACCCCGGAAGTTGAGAGAGAGTTGCACCTCTTTATAAGGTGAGCTCTTCTACCACTTGTATGAGCATGAGAAGAGGAGACCTACACGTGTGCTCCTCCTCCTCACTCGCCTCGCCACGCCACGCCACGTCACGACGCGCCGCGGGTTGCGGGATTGAGCCGAGCCGAGGACAGAGCTATGCACGTTGTCTATATTTTTGCTGCATGGGAAAATTAATGAGTCATTAATTAATAATTAACGGACGCGTTAATTACTGAACCGTTTCCGATTCTTTTGGATCGTGACGACTCGGACGTGGGGTTTACTCCCACGACCTACCCGGCCCGCACTATATAGTCAGACAAACGTCTACCCTAGCCGCCGCTGCTTCGTATGGTCTCTCACCACCGTTCCAGATCATTGCGCCGCCAAGCAAGTCTTCTCCATCCCTCCTTCCGGCGTGCACCGCGAGAAGGGACAGCAGGCCTCCGGAACCCCGCCTCTCGTGATCCTGTACGGGAGAGGGGCGATCAGGTTTTTGGGGAGCGCACTCGCGCGACTGCTGGCAGCGACGACTTCGCGAACGACGACTTCTTCCCCGACCTCGGCAACCTCATCCTCGACGACATGGGCGACAACGTCAACGCCGGCGGTGCTGCACCCGCTGCACCGTATGTGATTCTATCCTTCCTGTTCGAGATCGTGGTAGAATTCATGCTTCTAGTATGTGCCCTAGATGTGATATGTTGATCTGCTATGCTAGTTCGCATGATTAGTTTAATCTCTGCTGCTGTGGTCATGATTTATCTTCTGTTTATTCGAATTAAATCTCGTAGTAATTTGCTCATATTTCCAACGGTTACTACTTACTTAGTAGAAGTCACTAGGACTAGTTAGTACTTGCACCGTTGCACGCACACTGTCGCCATCGAAGACCCATGCGCAACAATGTAATTAGCCTGGGTTTTGCCTCACAAATCTGAAAGTTTAGTGCCGTACGTTAATCACACATGCACGGGAAGCAATGGCGAAACTGCTGCATGAGCCTTGGATCGACCGTGGTTATGAAGTGAGATAGCGCGCAAGAAAGATTTCAGCGGATGCTTGAACGTACTTTCCTCTGCAGGTACAACAAAATCATCATATCATACTATATGAGATCTCGCAAGATACTTGGCACTCAAGCTCTCGCGCCACCTAAGTTTCATCTCCCTGCTGCTAGCTATAGTACTATAGAGCAGCTTGTCAAAACCTAGGCTGGTTATCTCATGAAACCGACATGTCGACAGGATGTACCATAGAGTACGTACGTACGTAATTACAGCTATCAACTGTGAAACGATGCACACAATGTAGGGATGGAGAGGCTCCCGTGTGATTCGTCTGAGGGTCGGTTAGTTTACTTGTGGACGGTGGTATCTTCCCAGATTCCTAGGATTATTGCAGTCTCAGCCGATGATTCTTCTCGGAACATTCTTGGGCTCAAGGTTCGAAGAACTGCTACATGGGATCTCAAATTTATATTTCTATCAAAAATATATTGATTCTCTTATAAAAGATAAGATGCGTTATTTAATGAGAAATATGTTACACATACAGCATGAATCAACTGTCGTAATTCTTCAAAACATATGAGGTTAACCTAATTGGTGCAAATTAGGTCTACCATGGTTTCTTCAGTAGAGGTATGGATGAATGTCAAGATAGAGGTGGTGAACCTAGAGGCGACGAGTTTTATCGAGGGTCTATGTTGTTCATGTTTGTTTTGGTACTTTCAATCTGATGTGCATTATCAATGTCATCAACTATTAAAATTAAATTGTTCCTCAAAATAATTTTACTATTATGAAATTTCGATCCAAACTCTCGTTTCATCCAAAATTTGAATGCAACGACTATGGCTTGAATGATCAAGGGTTTATCATGCAGTGATCCCCTAGTGTGTACAATATTACTTAGGGGAGTGTCTAAGGCTTTGTCGACTATCATTTTAAGTCATTGTTGTGAAGTATAGAATCATGTGCTAATTAACAATAATTGAAAAGATTCTCAACAACGCAAAACAATAAAGAAGAGAATGCCCAATAGGACCATGTTTCCCTCCTAGGGGCGACTCGGGGTGGTGACACAAACCCTAGTGCCACAACCCCTTACTTGGGAAACTGCCAACAGCTGTCACTATCGGCCTTTTTCCTGAAAGCACGTGCGATTATGTGGTGTTGTGTCATGGAGGAAGATGTAGGATAATGCAAGCACTACGCATACAACGCTGCATGAGTGCTCTCACCGGTGGCAATGGTGACTAGATATGGTCGGATCTTGTAGCGACCCGGTCCCAATGGATCGAAGTCTCTGTGCTTAAGTGTCATCCCTGGATCGGTATGCTGACACACACAGTACTCGAGGATTTATAACAGAGTTCAATCACACACTTATTACATCGAGAGTCTCATAAAGAGTACTTATTACAATAATATGGACGAAGGCCATCTAAATAAAATAGTTGTGGAAGCTTCAAAGATAAATGAGTTCATCCAACTCCAGAGCAAAATTGAGTGCATGGTAACGACCTATCGCGCCTTACTCTTCGTCCGTAAATTCTGCAACATGAAACATTGCAGCCGTGTAGGTCAGCACATGGAATATGCTGCCAAGATCACACTATAGAGAAATGATGAAATAATAGCTATCACTACATGCATATTTGGCTGGTGGTGGCTCTAAGTTTAGCATTTGCATAAAGCTAATTTTTCCCTACAACAAAGGAATAGATTTTATTTAACACCCAAATTTAAGTCATTATTGAGAAGGTTCCCCCAACTCAATCCCAAAATTACCATGTAATAATATTAATAACCCGACAAATTCATTAAGTAAAGTGATGAGATCAATCAATAATTCAAATACCAGATACTCAATATGTCCATAACCGGGGACACGGCTAACCATGATTAGTTTGTACACTCTACAGAGGTTTGCACACTTTTCCCCACAAGACTCGGCCACCTCCATGATCGGAAGATCGAGTCACAGTCTTTCTGAAGCATTAACTCTTTACTCTGGGTAGACAGTTACACCTACTTTTCCCCACATCTGCTAGCCTACCATTGAAAGAGGTCACACAACTTACTTAACTATGCCAGAGCCCATAATGGCTTGTGGTTACACACGGAAGTTTCTAGCATGAATAATCATATGATCCCTTTGAGCCTGGGTGGCATTCCATAGGATGATCACACGGGTACTCCGGGATATCCTAGGACAAGACTGGATTCTCCAGGTGACCGCAACCAATCCACCCAGATGTGTATTAAAGTAGCCACCTTAAGTTTCCCTTAGTTCTTTTCTCTCACAACTTGTATGATTCTCACATACCAGTCCCGTCTACGAGCATGGCTAAGCAATATGAGCATAACGTATATTCCCGGGGTGAATCAAAGGTAATAGGTTCCTACCTCATCAATTACATAGCAAACCACAATGTTCCCAGTCCTACTCATGCAATGATTGAGGATTGAAACTAATGCATAAAACTGGATAATAAAGGGGTATGATCAAAGTGTAACTTGCCTTGCTGACGATCGGTAAACCCTAGAGATTCGTAGTAACAAGTTTCGCACTCCGGAAAATCTATCATAGACAAACAATAGCATACATAAGCACTCAAGCATGAAGATGCAAAGAAAACCAGAGAAAAAGATCTTAACAGAAAGTTTAGGTCAAGAACTTCGATTTGCAAGCAGAATCAACTAAATCGGGGTTACGAAATTCAAGTTACGATCAAAAGAAGTTCAAATTAAAATATGTTTGAAACCAAATTTTAAACTTTCAAAAACATGTTTAAGTTGATTATCTGAATATAGGGGATTATAACAAAGAATTTGGCATTGGTTTTGTTGGATTTGAAAAAACGAGCAAAAAGTTGTGAGGGTTTAAATATCAGGGACTAATTTACGAAGAAAATAATCACGGATAGGTTCCTGGCCGAAAATAAACAGAAAAAGAAAAATCTATCGGACGAACGTCCGCTAACAGAGACTAACGAACGAAAACGTTCGTTGACAGATCTAAACGAACAAACATTCGCTAGATAGACCTAACCGAAAACTAAACCGAACGAATCGGAAAAACCAAAAGAAAACCGTGAAATAAACCGATCTAGGGTTTACCATTTTTCCAACGAGAACCGACGGCGAAACTCCGGCGGTCGGCGGCGTCTCCGGTGGGGCTGCGGTGGCGCCGTGGTGGCTAGCGGCTACGGGCGAGGCGGCGAAGCGGCGGGGAGACGGCGAGGCAGTTGCGGCAGTCGGCGGCGGAGGCGGTTGTAGGCAGCGGTGGCTAGCGGCGCCGGCAGCGGCGGCCGCTCGTGCTGCGGCTTGTTGCTGCTGCTTCGATGGGAGAGAGAGGGGCGGCGGGGCGCTGGGCTGCGGTAGTCGGCGGCAGCGGCGGAAGTAGGCGGCGGCTGATGAGAGAGAGGGGGGCGGCGGGGCGCGGCTTATAAAGGCGGAGAGGTGGCCTCGGGAGGCGTGGGGAAGGGGCAAAACGAGGCGGGGGCAGAGTCCGGCCGGGGCACAGACGCGGAGGTCGGTGCGGCGGCCGCTGCGCTCGAGACTCCATCCTGAGCTCGGAGAAGGGCGGCTGGGCCGGCTGGGCCGCGGCCTGGCAAACTGGGCCGGCCCGGTTCGGTCGGTCCTAACTTTTTTTAAAACAATTTTTCTAGAGGCGAAAAAAATACGAAAAACATAACAAAGATATTTTTGAAAATTCCAAAAAATCACATAATTCCCTCCTAATATTTGGACTAATGTGAACATTTTTTGGACCTATATGCCTAAAATAAAATAAACATTTTTAGTACTAATAAAAATAAATAATCACGCAAATAAAATCAAATCAAATATATTTTTATTCAAAATTAAGTTTCCAATATTTCCTTGCTTTTTTTAAGAAGTCATATTATCTTCTCTCATTATTTTATTTATTTGAAATAATTGAAAAATAATTTCAAATAAAGCACAATGATCCAATTTGCCAATTTTGAAAATTCAAAATTGGATTTTTGTGAGAACCTCCAACTCTCTCATTTGGTCCTTGAGTTGCTTAAGGTTTCTAGGATCAAAATTCCAAATAAAACAAATTCAAAGATGCAAAAATTATGAATTCATATGATGATCTAATGAATAACATCCAAATTGAAAATTGAGATGTTACAGATCTGGCGCTCATTGGCAGAGGATGATGAACTCGGACGTGATGGTGCATTGGCTTGCCGGCGGAGGAAGTTTAGCATCATGTTTGGTGGTGGGGTTTTTTGGTTGTGTGGTGCTTTGTCTTGTTCGCGGCGGGATCGAGTGTCCAATAACAACCATGTGCGGTCATAGTGGTACCAAAGCTAAACTTTGCGGTGCGTCCGATCGATGCAACAACCGAGCTTGGGCACCACTTTGTGGCCTCGTGGGATATGTTTCTCCATGTGGTGCGGGTGGTTACGTCTCGCGGGGTTATGTCTTTGGATGGATGACAATGGCTACTGTTAACGGTGGGATTTGACCATTTGTGTATATTCGAGAAGGGTCGGTCAAAACCGGCGACGGTTACTCTAAAGGACATTGTTATACGTCATCCGAGGGGTCGTTTGTGGTGCCACCTCTATCTCCTATTTTTTTTGTCCATGCTTCGGGTGAAATACTAGACCAATGTCTTATTGGGTCAGATGATGGTGATGCATATTGCGTTGTTTCCCGTTGCCCTTCTCGAAGGCCTCGGTTTGTTGCACGATCTCAATGGCTCAATGGCGAGTTATGTGGTCTACAACTTTAGGAACCTGCGGGTAGGTGATGGCAATGACACTTGCGTTGCGTTAACCCGGAGGGGACATATGATGTCCGTTTTGAAAAATAAATCTCTAATTTCTAAATTATGTACAACTTCAGGTCCACACATGTTATTAAATAGCTGCGTATAACTTAGTCTCTGGTGGCGTGCTGTAATTTGTTTGATTCAGAAATGAGCAAATATGGACACCAAATCCATTTCATATTTCTAGATCCATTAGAGCATCGCGCAAATATGGCCCCTCCTCATGCGACCGCCGCTGGCCGACGCCGCCCTCCAAGCCCGCTGCCTCCTCCTTCCTCACGCCGGGCTCCCTCTTCCATCGAGTGTCGCCACGGCCACCAAGGCATGACCGCGTAGCACCTTACATCGACGGCCCCAGCCTCCCCGATGCAACCATCGTATCCGCACCGCACCGCACTCCCTCCCCGGCCACCTTAGGGTGTGTTTGGTTCTGATCACTGGGTGGAACGTAACGGGTCCGTCCCGTGCCTGGGGCTCGTTCTTGTGTTTGGTAGCAGCGAGGTACCGGAACCACCGATTCCCACGAGCGGAATATTCTGCCGAGATCCGGAATACGCTCATACCTCCGATTTGGAGGAATCACGCGGAACGGCTCGGCCCCGCGTCCCTCACCTCCCCACGACTCCCTCATCTCGCTCTCCCACGCCGCCGCCACTCCCTCATCTCGCTCCCCCTCTCGATATGCGCCCTCGTCTCTCTTACACCGGCGCCGCCTCTCCTCCTCCCTCTCGAGCGACATCTCTCCATGTCCGGCAACACATCTCCCTCTCCTATCAGCTCCGCGTCGGGCTGCTGCTGATCTCCGCGTCGGGCTGCTCCGGATCTCCGGCGATGCTCCACGTCGGGTCGCTGCGGATCTCCGGCGAGGCTTCACGTCGGGTTGCTGCGGATCTCCGGTGACGCTTCACGTCGGGTCGCTCCGGATCTCCGGCGATGCTCCACGTCAGGCAGCTGCGGATGACCACGAGCAAAGTTGGATCACGACAGGAGGCTGCACCTCAGAAGACATGTGCCACACCTGGACAAGCAGCCGCGACAAGCAGTTGCCACAACGATTTGTGACCATTATTATGTTCTGAATCTTGGTGGCTTTTCCAAATCACAGCAACACGATTTTGAGTAAATGACTTGTTTTTTGACAGTTTTTTAGGTTATGTTTTGACAGATTTTTGAAATGTATATGAGTGATATTAGGTGAGATGAATCAAATGACTTCAATCACGTATCTCCAACCAAACACTAAAACGGAACCGTTCCATTATACTTATTAGGCCCAACCAAACATAGAAACGGAATCAACCCATTTCAGTGGAACGGAATGTCACGGAACCATGACATTCCATTCCACTTTGTTCCCCAATCAAATACACCTTAGAGAGTAAGACCCTTGCAAGTTCAAAGTATGGTACACTATTTGTATGTGCAAATGCCTAGCTTAGGTATTTACGATTAGAGAATGTGACAGTTCAACATTTACAGTTTTACACGCCTATCAGCACCGCTGCTTGATCACTTCGCCTAGCGCCCGTCTCGACGCCGCTACGTCTCTCCCGGCGACAAATGGGTGCACGAGCAGCTCTGAGACGGAAGCTCGCTTCCGGTGGTCCTTCTGTAGGCAAGCGGCCACGAAACTCCGGAGCTCCTGCGACGCTGCACCGTCGCTAAGTGCCGGCAGCTCGCCGAAGCACACGGCGCACATGAGCGCCGCCCAGCTCAGCTCCTGCCCGGCGGGGAGCAGCGGGTACCGCCCCATGAGGAGCTCCAGGACGGTCACCCCCAGCCCCCACACGTCGGCGGCGTAGGGGTCGACGGGGCCCTCCTCGTCGCCGTCGCCCTGCAACGACCGCTCCGTATCGAAGCGCTCGGGGCTCATGTACGCGGCGGTGCCCTCGTAGGCCGCGCGGTATTTGCCGGCGCGGGAGACGACCTCGGCTATGCCGAAGTCGGCGATCTTGACTTGCCCGGCTTTGTTGATAAGGAGGTTGGCCGGCTTGATGTCGCGGTGGACGACGCGGCGGGCGCGGAGGTATGCTAGGCCAGACAACGCCTGCGCGGCCACCTCCGCAAGGGCCTCCTCCGGTAAGCCTCCCTGGCCGGCGCGGACGAGCGAGTCGAGCGAACCGCCGTCCATCAGCTCGAGGAGTAAGGCGGAGTCGCCGGACGCCGTCGGGAGCACCGAGTGGCACCGGACGATGTGCGGGGAGTCGACGCGCCGTACAACTTCTACCTCCTCGTCGGCGCCGGGGTGGCCGCGGTGAATGATCTTGAGCGCGTACAGCGCCGACGTGCGGCGGTGCGAGACCTTGTGGACGGTGCCGCCGTTCCCGCGACCAAGGACGGAGAGCCTGTCGAAGTCGATCAGGCGGAACTCACCGTCCGGCCGAGCCGCCGAGGTGGACGGCGTCGCCGCGGTGACCGGCGCCGAGGCGGGGCACCGGAAGGCCCACGTGGGCGCGTCGAGCGTGAGGTGAAGCTGCGGTAGCCTCCTTTCTCTGGCAGCCGCCATGATCTTGAGTCGCCGTGTGTATGTGTGTGTGTTTCGCAAGAACAGTATTGGCAATAGTATGATGAAATTGATGATCGAGTAACGGATGATGTTTTTGTGTGGAGGTGAGGTTAGCTTTATACTACGACCTGGCGGCGCAAGTTAATTTGGCTGACTGTGCTGAGATTTTGATGTGTAACTTCTGAATCTTTTTAAACCTTTCTTTTGAAAACGATGTGAAAATCTGCTTATTTATCTTGTCTGCAAGAATGGATATTCATGATGTTATTGAGCCTGAAATTTAAGGAGATTTATGCCAAAGCTTTCCTCCAAAATAACCCCTTAAAACATTGCTTGGCAAAAAAATAGACGGTTGGGTTTGTTCCGGATGCTTGGGTTGGGTCGCCGTTTTGGGCATGTAATGTTTACAGCGATTTCCTCCATTACGTTTCCCGCCGAGAATCGCTGGTGGCTGGTAAAATACACTTGTAAACTTAATACCGTTGTATAATAATACACCAATGTTTTTTAGGAATTATGATTTTGATGTATGTATTTGGCCTGGGCAGTGGAACTTGGTTTGTTTTCACCTGAGCCGTTAGTTCTCCATTCACATGTCTTGAGATCAATCCTCACTTCGCTACGCTATACCCTAACTGCAATTGCCGCTACTGCCGCCTCGTCATTCTCCAGCTCCCGCCACCGCCTCCACCTTCTCCTTTTATTTTCGTGACTGTGCTATCAATACATTGTTAGACTAGCAAAGTTTTACACAAAAAAAAAGGTGCTAAAATATATACACTACATCAACATAATGTACGTCTATCTACAGTGTCACAAAGTTCCAAACATAATTGAAGTCCACTAATCGAGTTAAGAAAGTCAAATTTCACCATCATAAGTATCTCAAAATTTTCTTATGTGAATAGTAAGTAAGGTACTATTCAGAACATGATGTGCTTTCCAATATCACTTAGATCAAATTTGCTAGTGTGTTTGTAGCATGGTAGCTACCACGAGTCGTGTATTATGTTATTCTTTAGGGTTTGTATGATGTTATTCAGTCGAACTAGTACACACATATTTTGTTTTGTATGTTTATGTTTTTTCCCTTTATTATATGTGTCTGTTCTACTATAATTCAAGTATTATGACTAATTTTGTCATGTGTTAAAACTGTTAAACTAGTCTGACTAATTTTTGAAGAAGTGTCAAGTGGGGTTATATAATTATCCACTATGTTAAGCCTGATCTTGATATTAATCCCAAACACTTGGGGGTTGAAAGGACCGCCGTTGCTAACGAACATTGTCATCTTTAATTTCAGGTGATGTGGATATGTACCTCTTAATTGGTAAGCTTAGTGTGAAAACATATGCCTAATTCAGGAGATATTCTTCAAGTAGCTGAGGAGATATTTACTAGTCCTAAGATGCAGACTGGTTGAGCGCGGGAATGAACACAACACAAACAAAAAGATGCATGATAGATTAGAATAGAATACCTTAAGTCCAGAAATCGAGTTACTGTCTCTGATCCATATTACTAGAGCTGTGACAAGTAATTTGGATCGGAGAGAACACAAAATTTCTAAAAGATATATACTACATCAATGTAATATGTAAATAGTAAACTTGAAGTACATAATTTCTTTCAAGTCCATAAATTGAGTTACGAAAGTCATGTTTCACAATTAGTTTCTCATAATTTCTTATGTAAATAGTAAACTAAGCTAGTATTTAGAACATGATGCCCTCTTCTGGTAACATGAAAGTTAAATTTGCTAGTGTGTACGTAGCATGGTAGCTACCACAAGTATAATCTATTTAGTGGACGTGCACACCATTTGGTTTTGTATGTTTATGTTCGTTTCACTTTGTTATATGTGTGTTGTACTCTCAATATTAGGTTTTCGGTCCGCTTTACCACATCAACACAAGTAGTTCAAGTGCAGGAAAGTACACAAGAGGACTGGTTAGTGGGAGGACAACACAAACTATAATTCATGTAAGCTAGATACCTTTATAATTCTATCATGGGTGCCAACTTTAATATGGGCCCGACTAATTTGTAAACAAGTGTCAAGTGGGGCTAGATGGTTATCCACTCTGCCAATAAGCCTCGCATTTGGGGGCTTAAGGACCGCCATCGCTAACGAACATTGTCATCTTTAATTCAAGGTGACGTGGGTACATACCTCTTAATTGGCAAGCTTAGTGGGAAAACATAGCCCTAATTCAGAAGATATTCTCCCAGGGCAGCGGAGGAGATATTTACTAGTCCTAAGATGTAGACCGGCTGAACGAGAGAATGAACACAACACAAAAATAAAAAAGATGCATGATAGGTAAGACTAGACAGTGAGATGGATACTGACGGTGCGGGTGTTGTTGGACCATGCATGGAGTCAGCAGATCATATCTGGTTCAGGTTTAGCGCAAGCTTGAAGAAAGGATGCGGACGGTGCCAACGTAGGCCATCACGCACGACCGCCCGCCCGCCCGCCCGCACACCATGTTGGCCCGAGATTAGCTTGGTCATGGCTCTGATCTTCTTTGCTTCAGTGAGTGCGTTAATTATTAATTCCTTTGTGTTGGTTAACTGCACGTGTATAGCACATCAGCATTCACGCACTGTTCTTGTAACTTTCGTTGGCAGATTTGCTGCCAATTGCTATTGCCCCCTTGCAGGAAAGACATTTCTGATACAAGACTTTCTAAATCTTTGAAACATTTGTTGAAGTGTTACCTTCAAATTGCTGGCCTGGCAGGCCGCTGTGCTTGGCTGAGCGGGTCGTTTGGTGGTCGGCGACAACCATTTGTTTTTTCCTACAATGCAATCAAACAACCAAATCTTTGTGGGATACGGATGGACATGATTTCTCATTCCTACGTTATGAAAATCCTTTGAATCAAAGAGGCCCAGCTAGGTTTCTCATAGATCTCACTAAAAAATTGTTAAAACAAATATACAGTCCTACGGTTTATATGGGAGTTCTTTCAGGCAAGGAGGTCCTTGCAAAATGAAAGCACGCAAAATCGGATGCGGATTTTCATGCTGAACATTTTGATATATTATACGTTTTTTTCCGACATCGTATGCAAAAGTTATAGCCGTTTTACTTTTTCCCTACACTCTTTGTAAAACGTGTCTAAATTTAAGTTTTTAAATTTTCCTAACTAGTAAATGTAGTAATATAACTAGATCTCGAAGGATTTTATTTTTTGAAATTTTTATTACTTTTTTTGTTTTTTTCAAAACTGAAATGGCGATACACGAGGGGGGGGGGGGTAGAGTTTGAGACACGAACCCCTTTAGTCCCGGTTTGAGACATTGAGACACGAACCGGGACTAAAGGGCATCGCACCCTTTAGTCCCGGTTCGTGTCTCAAACCGGGACTAAAGGTATCATTTGAACCGGGACTAATGCCTTTAGCCGCTCGAACCGGGACTAATGCTCACATTAGTCCCGGTTCGTAATGCAACCGGGACTAATGTGTATATTGAGCCGTGACCAAAGCCCTGTTTTCTACTAGTGTCTCTAGGCCCCCTGTGACCTATAGGATTTCCATAGAAGTTTTACAGGATTGCAATACTTCCTAAAAATTTCTATGCCCGTCGTTTGATTCATATTATTGAATCATATATGAGTTTCGCCTAAGGATTTATTTCTACTATATTTCGGAGGAAATTTTGCATCCACGCAAATCTTTTGGAAAGAGTTCTTTGTTTTTCGTGTGATGCAATCAAACAACCAAATCTTAGTGGGATTCGGATGGACATGACATTGCAACCATGTTTTTCTACTCCCACGTTCGAAAATCCTTTGAATTAAAGAGGCCCTAGGTTCTACTCCTTCTGTTCCCAAATATAAGTCTTTATAGAGATTCCAATGCGGAATACATATGGAGCAAAATAGATGAATCTACCCTCTAAAACGTGTCTATATATATATATATATAGAGAGAGAGAGAGAGAGCATGGATTTGCTATCCACACTAGCTCGGGCGGCTGCTATCGGAACCCTTCATTTGTTTTGAGATCCGAACCTTTGAGTGGATAAGGTTCTGATTTTATCATTTGTTGAATTTCGCCACGATAATAGAGGAAAGCTGGGCTGGATCTTTTTGTTGTCAGTGGCCAGAAAAGGAAGCCTACTACCTGGCTTTGCAGGTGTATTCGGGGTAAGTGACCACGCCCCCTTTTGAATCAGCAGGGTGCGGCAGTAGCTGCTTTGGGCGAGCAGTGGGTCGGCTCATTTAGGCTATTGTCAAAAGTTCCATGGCGTTGTGTGCTTTTCTATTGGTGTTTAAACTGCCATTTTTGTCTAGCAAGGCGTGCATTGCTCGGCTCCGTTTTGGAGAAGCAGTAATGGTTATGCCGCGCTGGAAAGGGGTGGCAAGACTTACCATATTTAGTCTAGGTGGGTTAAATATGGTTCTGCACCGTCCTGTAGTAAATACCTGCCGTGTGATTAACTCCAATTTGCAGAGGCGAGATACTCACGTAGCAAAACGACAGCCGGGTAAAACACGGACGCAGCCGTATGGATTTGTAATTACCGACGCCACCGTCCAGCACTTCGGTTCTGTATATATCACGCATCTTGCTTCGTGGTTGCTCCATGCACTCTCTCTACAACTGGTATCTAGTGATCTGTCAGATGCAAGGATTGGGAGATGGCGAAGAGAACAACAAAAGTCGGCGGGCACATGTTTGTTTGCTGTTTTTGGGTGTTTTTCCGATACATTTTGTACAGGAAATACCTCCAACCATTTCCTTGGTCCGCAGGCACGACTGCTGGGTAGGATGTGGAACCGTACGGACTCGGCGGAAGAGATCAGCTTCATCCTAGGCGATGGCACTGGGCTATCGAGGGCAATATATGGTATTTTTCACGCCTCGTGTATAGTTAAAAATAATTTTCATGCCTTTTGAACACATGGACAACTTGGTCGCCTGATGCATTTTCAGGACAATAGACGAGGAGTATATGCAGGAGTTGCGTGAAGTCAGGTGAACGCCTAGGATTTTATCTTTGGACCATTTTCAAGGCCGGAATCCACCACGCCTCCATGATCCAAGAACCATAGGAGGCGAGGCGGACCGGCGACGGCATCGGCGAGAGATAAGGAAACCCTAGACGAGAGTTTGTAGGAGGGCAGGAGCGAAGAAGGCAGCTGGGATGACGCATTTTTTTATAATCGATCGATAGAATACCGTGCAACATGCAGTACTTACTAACGTAATGTAATCATCGATGATGTCATCCCTGATCGATACCATGCACGCATTAATCATCCCTGATCCATGGCGTGGTTCGCTACTCTAGAGTACATGGGTGATAGGTAAAGAATGGCGCTCGATTCAGACGAGGATGGAGCTCATTTATTTGTCAAGTGCAAATCCGTGAAGGAAGCTTGAAGAGCCATGCAACTGGAACGATTCAGAGCTGAGCTAGAGTAGTTTACGTCCGTCCATGCAATGCAGGACTATCTATGGGGGGTAGATGAAAAAATGCGAGTGCAAATCCTCACTTTCTGGTGGCATTGGTGGAATAATAGAAATAAAGTCAGGGAGGGAGAACTACCTGTCCAGGTGGCCGATCTGACCAGGCGCGCCATGAGCAACACCTTGGAGTATATGCAGCTGTTTACAACAAAAACAAGACCCGTTCCAGATTGCAAATGGCAGCCCCCGCCACATGATAGAGTGAAGATCAACCTCGACGGTGCCTTCACGCCAGGAGAGAATTTTGTGACGTGGGGAGTGGTGATCCGGGATCACACGGGAGAAGTGTTACTGGCGCGAGCTGGTCGCACAGAACACACCGCCGATCCGTTTGCTGCAGAAGTGATCGCTATGTCCCAAGCAATCTCGATGGCTGTTGATGTGGGTGCACTGAGGGCGATCTTTGAGACGGACTCCAAACTACTCCAAGAAGTGCTAGACTTCACGAAGGTAGACGTATTATCGCATGCGGCCATCATCGAGGATATCAAATTTCAGCTGAAGATGTGGTTCTCCAACCAGTCCATTAACGCTTGTCGTCGCAATGCGAATACTGTAGCTCATGAATTAGCAAAACTCGGTCGCTCGTGTAGCTTCAATACCTGTATCGAGTGGGACTCGAATGTACCGCCCGTTGTGGTTGTTTGTGTTACGAGTGATTTACCCGTACACCGTTAATTTATAGAGCTTTGCTTTGCCTAAAAAAATGGCGCTCGATTGCTCTATAAAACTTCAACGCGTCATATGTAGGCGACCCAGCACATCGGATGCCCACCACGAGTGCAGGTCAAAGTCATTTTTTCTCCGTGCGAGCAGTGTCCGAACCTGTTCTACCTTTCGCGTTCGCAGTATTTCAGGCTGCCTCTGTCCAGTAACAGCAGCCAAATTCAGGGAAAGTATGCCAGAAATCCTGCCGCTGTGCAGGTCAACCTCGAGGCTGCTGCAAAGGAGAGGGAGCTCGGCGACCATGATGGAGGAGGCCACCGTGTGGAGGAGTTGGGCCTACCATGGTGAGGACAGCGCGACGCAGGTGCCCGTCGGCCGCCTTGCCGGATCTGACACCGAAGGCGAGGGTTGGGAGCACGGCGACGCCAAGCTTGAGGAGGAGTGCGGCTCCAGGAGCAGCATGGGTCGCCTGCACGTCGTCATGACCACTGACGGAGGGATGTGAGATGAGGAGAAGGTGGCCGCTTGGGGAGCGAGGCAGGGCTTCTAACAATAGATGGCGCCCGCTGAAGACAACAAGCACCAAAATGTCTCCAGACACTGGTAGAAAAAGGGCCTGTTGTCCCGGTTCGTAAGGGTCTTTTGTCCCGGTTCCTGAACCGGGACTAAAGGGTCGGTACTAATGCCCTGCCCCTTTAGTCCTGGTTCAATCCAGAACCGGGACTGATGGGCCTCCACGTGGCCTGTGCGCGGAGCCCAGGCAGGAGACCCTTTGGTCCCGGTTGGTGGCATCAACCGGGACCAATAGGCATCCACGCGTCAGCATTTCTGTGGCTGGGGTTTTTGTTTTTTTTTTTTGAAAGGGGGGGGTTGGGGGGTTAATTTAGGTGTTTCATATATTGTGTTAGCTAGCTATAATTAATAGAGAGAAGTGTCATCTTTTATGTCCGTGCTTGGTCGACGCTACGTACTATACATACGTATAGAGAGGACTAGACACGCTAGCTAGCTAGTAAGCAAACGAAGGAAATAGAAGATCGTCATGAACATATATGCATACAGAGAGAAGTGATATCGACCACCTCTCCTTCTCTGAGAGATTGGTCGAACAACAAGTTCTCGTATATCTATCTGACACTACCGGCTATATATATACAATAATTATCTCTTACAAATATAATCATACGGACTCATGGTCCACATAGTATTCTCCGTCTTCAGCGATCACGTGGTCAAGAAAGAATGCCGCCAATTCCTCTTGAATTGCTCGCATGCGAGCTGGTGCTAGGAGTTCATCCCGCTTCTGAAACATCTAATTTGAAGAAGGGGGTCAATATATATATATATATATATATATATATATATATATATATATATATATATATATATATGAATGAATGAAACTCAACACAAATGATGGTAATAAAATAAAATTGTGAATGTTGTTATTTACGTACTTCATATTGTTCGTCAGTGTAGCCCCGCTCACAGGTTGTGTGGCGGATGGACTCGCAAACGTAGTATCCACAGAAATCATTCCCTTTTTCCTGCCACAACCACTTTACAAGAAATAGAGGTCAATCAAACTGATAAGCAAGAATGCCAAATCAATAGGAGATGCGTGGAACATGCTACTATAGTACTTACTTTCGGGTGTCTAAATTGCAGCTTCTTCGGGAGTCCTGGAGCTTTTTTGGAAAAAAAATTCCAAACCCTGCCAGACAAAGAAAACAATTAATTGATATATCAGGAAATGAACAAAATTGCTGATATGGTGGATAATGATCGATTTAACTTACTTCTCGAGCATTTGAGTCATGTCCGCATAGTCCTGGGGATCTTTTCGTTTTGAGTCTAAGACAGTTACTAGTCCCTGCTCAAGCTTAATCTCTAGGAGAATATAGTGGTAACTGCACACACATGCATAACTCATCAATTACATTACTATAACCTTGACTAATATATATATAAGGGAAACCGAATACGCACAAGACAGTAACACTCACTTGAAATTGTAAGGAAAGAGTATTATATCTTTGTGTTCATTTATTACCAACGATCGTAGCAAGTTAGCCTCGGTATCTGCGGCATGAAATTTAACCTGAGTTGCATCTATGAGATATGTGTTAATGAACCCAATATCACCGACTTGTCTTTTCTTCAATTCGGCGATCTTCAATCTGCATAATATAGTGAGGATGATTATAAATACATGCAATGAAAGAGCTGAGCTATATAGAGAGACTTAATGACAGAAGTAGTAGTACTTACAGACAGTAGCAGGCGACCGTTGTTTTATCAAGGGCCAATTGATTGAAAAACTGAAAGAACTCCTCAAATGGAACAGGCAACAGTTCAATTCCAACGAGGTCATGCTCCTTTTTAACTTTCACATACAAAGTACTCCTCCCCCCAGAGTCTCTGCAGATTTTCAAGTACCAATCATGCAATCTTCGCATCATCGTTGATAGAGATCTTTCATCTTTGATGAGAGGCTTCCTGTACTCGTATCTTTGTATCTGCACCTCCATGGGTTCATAATGTACATCGTCGGGCAGGTAATCGGCAAGATTTCTATAACCGGGCACCATCCTCGGATCATTAGCGACGTTGTCGCTAGGCACCTTGAGCGGGGGGCACGATTGCTTCGCTTGTTCGCCGAACTGGGCAATTTGTTTCCCAGCTCATCGTTCTTTCAGCCTTTGATCACTGACAGTACTTCCCGACCGCTCCGCTTCGGCAAATTCCTTTCCAATAATGCTCTCATAGTTTCCTTTCGGCGGAGACTTGGGTGGTTTTGTCAGGGCAGCCAGAGTGCGCTTCGCTTTCACCGGATCTACCTTCTCCTCCAAAGGTGGATGTCTCTTTGCTTTCAACCCTTGAAACCAGTCATCCACTTCGGTTCACGCGATCTCGGTGTTCTCCTCCGGGGTCCTCTCGTATGGTAACTTCTCTGGAGTCTTCAGAGAAGGACCGAATCTGTATGTCCTCCCGCCTTTGGCTGTACTGCTAGACGCCGGCCGAGCAGACGGAGCAGTTGTCTTCTTTACTTGCTTACGAGGCGGAGGAGAAGGACTACGACGCGCCGAAGCAGTCGAAGCGGCGGCAGGTCTCTTCCGCCCTTGCTGACGAGGCGGAGAAGGAGGAGGCTGGCTGCTCGGGCGCGTCGGCGCAGGCGGAGAAGGAGGCGGAGTGCCGCCACGCGCTGGAGAAGGAGCCGGTCGAGTGCCCTGATCGTCACTCGCCGAAGGAGGAGGCGGTGGAGGAGGCGGAGTGCCCTGACTCGCCGGAGGAGGATGCGGTGGAGGAGGCGGAGTGCCCTGACTTGCCGGAGGAGGAGGATGAGGCAGAGGCGTCCAGTTCGGAAGGTTGATGAGCTTCTTCCGCCATAGGCATGGAGTCTTCAGAGCAGACCCCAGCCTAGTCTCCCCTTCACCGGTAGGGTGGTCAAGCTGGAGGTCCTCAAATCCCTCCGTTATTTCATCCACCATCACCCTAGCATATCCTTCTAGAATCGGCCGGCAGTGAAAAGTTGCGCCGGGTTCAGTAGGATAAACAGAGCCAACAGCCGCCTTGACCTTCAAATCCATCCATTGCGTCATAAGGTGGCAATTTTGAGACTCTATGATAGCATCCACGGGATAGCTGGTAGGAGCCGTCAAGGCATGCTCCGGCTGAAGCAGCTCGGTGGAAGCCACGCTGCTTCTCCACTGAGATGGCGGGGTAGCTTCGGGGGAAGCTTCGGCAGTATGTTTGCTGCGATTTGCTTCTCGTTCCTCTATCGCTTGTACCCTTGCTTGCAGCGCCTGCATTTGGGTCTGCTGCACTTTTTTCCTCCTCTCATGGGATTTGTAACCGCCTGCGTCCGGAAACCCAACCTTCCATGAAATGGAGCCTGGCGTGCCTCTTGTCCGTCCAGGGTGCTCAGGATTCCCGAGGGCCATTGTGAGCTCGTCCTTCTCTCTGTTTGGAAAGAACGTCCCTTGCTGCGCTGCTTCGATATACTGTTGAAGCTTCCTGACTGGTATGTCCATTTGATCGTTCGTCCAAATGCACTTCCCTGTTACAGGGTCCAAGGTTCCGCCAGCCCCGAAGAACCAAGTCCGGCAACGGTCTGGCCAGTTAATTGTCTCTGGTTCGATCCCTTTATCAACCAGATCATTCTCAGTCTTGGCCCACTTAGGCCGGACTACGAGGTAGCCACCTGACCCCGTGCGATGGTGATGCTTCTTCTTCGCAGCATTTTGCTTGTTTGTCGTCGACATCTTCTTACTCTTTTCCGATGTCTTGTGGGCTACAAATGCGGTCCAGTGATCTCTGATCTTCTCATATCTGCCCTTGAATTCTGGTGTCTCATTATTTTCGACAAACTTATTCAGCTCTTTCTTCCACCTCCTGAATAGTTCTGCCATCCTCTTAAGAGCAAAAGACTTGATTAATTGCTCTTTAACTGGCTTCTCTGGATTATCCTCTGGCGGTAGGGTGAAATTTGACTTCAGCTCAGTCCAAAGATCATTTTTCTGCATATCATTGACATAAGACACCTCAGGGTCTTCTGTAGCCGGCTTAAACCATTGTTGATGCTGATCGGGATCTTGTCCCTAACCAAAACCCCGCACTGAGCAACAAATGCGCTCTTTGTCTGGAGGGGTTCAATCGGTTGGCCGTCGGGCGCGATTGCTATGATCTCAAACTTTTCATCCGAGCTCAACTTTTTCTTCGGGCCTCGTCTCTTTACCGAAGTTGTGCTCGATCCGGAGGGCTAGAAAAAAGAAAAAAGACTTAATTAATATGTGTAGATACCAAAACAATGAATGCATCAATTAGCTAGTCAGCAGAAGCTTAACTAATATATATACCTGGCCGGACTCGGTTCGGTCACCGGAGACGTCATCACGGTCTCCTTCTTGCACTGGCATTGGGTCACTGGAGCCGTCCTCACGCTCTCCTTCTTGCACCGGCATTAGGTCACCGGAGCCATCATAATCATAGCCAGCTGCTTCCAGACCATCGGTGTCATTGAGAAACAATGAGCAGACGGCATCACTTCCTCGTGCGATTATGTCCCCCAACAACTTTTCTTGTACTTCGTCTCGGGCGGTGTCCATAGTTTCTACAAATATTGACAACATGGCAATTATTATTCAAACATGACAGATGGATATATTAGTGGCAAACGTAGAACTAATATTAATTAGTGGCCTCGACGCTGCTTCTCTAGAGTTTGGGGTGGCCTCGACGCTGCTTCTCTAGGGTTTGGGGTGGCCTCGACAACGCTTCAAGGATAAAAAAGAAGAGGAAGAAGAAAAAAAAGTGGAGAAGAAAGAGTAGAGGAGTAAGAACTCCTCTATTCTTTCTTCTCCTCTTTTTTTCTTCTTCTTCCTCTTTTTTTTTATCGGGAACGAGGGTCGTCGAGGGTCACCGAGCGGTAGAGGAAACCCTAAATAGCAAGTATCGTGGGTGTGAGATACATGTGGCCGTCGGTGTCGGACACTACATCCATGTCCCACAAGTGACGTGGGCGTCGAAGCCCGCGCCACTTGTGGGACGTGGATGTAGTGTCCGACACCGACGGCCACATGTATCTCACACCGACGATACTTTCTATT
>NC_041386.1:576520958-576522311 GCF_002162155.2 Triticum dicoccoides | reverse complement strand
TTAGGGTTTCCTCTACCGCTTGGCGACCCTGACCGTCGACGACCCTCGTTTCCGATAAAATAAAGAGGAAGAAGAAGAAAAAAAAGAAGAGGAAGAAGAAGGAAAAAAGGGAAGAAGAGAATTCTCTTTTTTTTCTTCCTCTTTATTTTATCGGAAACGAGGGTCGTCGAGGGTCAGGCTCGCCGAACGGTAGAGGAAACCCTAAATAGCAAGTATCGTGGGTGTGAGATACATGTGGCCATCGGTGTCGGACACTACATCCACGTCCCACAAGTGACGTGGGCGTCGAAGCCTGCGCCACTTGTGGGACGTGGATGTAGTGTCCGACACCGACGGTACATGTATCTCACACCGATGATACTTTCTATTTAGGGTTTCTCCTCTACCGCTCGGCGACCCTCGACGACCCTCGTTCCCGATAAAAAAAAAGAAGAAGAAGAAGAAAAAAGAGGAGAAGAAAGAATAGAGGAGATCTTCTCCTCTATTCTTTCTTCTCTTCTTTTTTTCTTATTCCTCTTCTTTTTTTATCCTCTTCTTCCTCTCATGTTCGACGACCCTCGACCCCTCGGCGACCCTAGACCCCTTGAACCCTCGACGACCCTGGAACCCTCGACCCCTAGACGACCCTGGAACCCTCGACCCTCGATCCCTCGACCCTATAGAACCCTCGAACCCTCGACCCTCTACCCTAGTTCCTGATTCTATTTTCTCTTCTTCTCCACTATTCCTTTCTTCTTCTCCTCTTCTTTTTCTTCTTTTTTCTTCTTCTTATTTATTTCTCCTTTTCTTCCTCTCCTCTTGTTCATTCTTTCCTCTTCTTATTTTCTTCTTTCCTATCCTTCTTTTCCTTCCTTTCTTAATATCACTTAGAAAATTTTGCAACGATAGGGAGGGGGTGCTCCCGTGGTCTAAAATCCGTCTATGCACGATAGAAAATTCTGAAAAAATACATCTATTATCCCTCAATGTCCTGCCTGATCATGACCAAAAAAATCTGTGAATTAAAAAACATCATGTTCTATGAACAAAAAAACATTATATTTCATCCACATTCGTGCATACATCATATATGGGATCATCTATGAAAAAAACATCATATTCTATAAAAAAATCATTACATATATATAAAAAAACAAGCATATATATATATATATATATATATAACAAGCATCTATCTTTTGCATATATACATGAACATATATATACACAGAGAACATATATACATACAATCATATACTCACACATATACATATAATCTGGAAAAAAACACCATATATACATGAAAAAACAGATCGGGGGGGGGCGCCGGCCTGACAGGGCAGTGGCGGCTGGGCGGCGTGCGGCGCCAGCGCA
>NC_041386.1:576506654-576519684 GCF_002162155.2 Triticum dicoccoides | reverse complement strand
TTCCAGTTTTTTTGTTTTGTTTTCTGCATTATTTATTTTCTTTTGTTTTTTGCTTTATTTTTTATTCTTTTTGCTTTTAGTTTTAGAAAAATTAACTTTCTGTTAGTGCCATTAGTTTTCAAATTTGAAAACACTTTTTTAGTTTTTTTGTTTTCTTTATTGCTTTATTTATTTTATTTTGTGATTAACTTTACTATAAAAATAGCTTTTCCTTTTTTTTGATTTGTTTTTTGCATTATTTATTTTCTTTTGTTTTTTGCTTTAATTTTTAATTCTATTTGCTTTTAGGTTAGCAAAATTATAAACTTTCTGTTAGTGCCATTAGTTTTAGAAAAAATATAAACTTTCTGTTAGTGCCATTAGTTTTCAAATTTGAATAGTTAAAATTTGAATTCTTTGAAAATTGTTGGATCACAAGTTTGTGATTAACTTACTAAAAAAATGAGAATAGATGCGCTTATAGAGAAAATTCAACCTAAATTCCTAGTAAATTTCTATGAATTTCAAAGAAATTCACTATGAATTTAGGTTAAACTTTTCTCTATTAGGGCATCTATATTCACTTTGAGAGGAGCTCAACAAGGCAGAGAGGAAAGGGCTTATAAACCGGTGTGAGCCCCCTTCGGTTGGCGAGGTGGGACTAAACTCTGCCCGCAACAAGGACCAATCCTTTAGTCCCGGTTTGTGGCACAAACCGGGACTAATGGTCATGGGCCAGGGGCGAGGAGCAAAATTATAAACTTTCTGTTAGTGCCATTAGTTTTAGAAAGTTGAAAGTTGAAAGTTGGCATGGGCCAGGGACTAATGGTCATGGTATTACGAGGGCCGAACCATAAGACATGAAAGCATTTCAAATGAACTCTAAAAAAGTTGAAAGTTGGCATGGTATCATAATTTCACCCACATAGCATGTGCATGTACAAAACGGACAATGGTAGCATGTTCGTGTGTTACAAAGTTGGCATGGTATCATCATAATAGTTGCGGGAGAAAGTCTTCACTTTTTCTTCGCTTGTGTCATTTGCTTATTGCGCCGTAACCATGGATAATATTCATTGTTTATCAGGATGCTTGGGTCAGCCTTGACATTGAAGGGAGGAATTTCATGAAACTTTTCACAATCTTCAGACATGTCTGTTTTGCCGTCCACTCCCAGGATGTCCCTTTTTCCTGAAAGAACTATGTGGCGATTTTGCTCATCGTATGATGTATTTGCTTCCTTATCTTTTTTTTCTCGGTTTGGTAGACATGTCCTTCACATAGATAACCTGTGCCACATCATTGGCTAGGACGAACGGTTCGTCAGTGTACCCAAGATTTTTCAGATCCACTGTTGTCATTCCGTACTGTGGGTCTACCTGTACCCCGCCGCCTAATAGATTGACCCATTTGCACTTAAACAAAGGGACCTTAAAATCAGGTCCGTCGTCAAGTTCCCATATGTCCACTATGTAACCATAATATGTGTCCTTTCCGCTCTCGGTTGCTGCATCAAAGCGGACACCGCTGTTTTGGTTGGTGCTCTTTTGATCTTGGGCGATGGTGTAAAATGTATTCCCATTTATCTCGTATCCTTTGTAAGTTAATACAGTTAAAGATGGTCCCCTGGACAACAAGTACAACTCATCACAAACAGTGTTGTCACCTCTGAGACGTGTTTCCAACCAACTGCTGAAAGTCCTGATGTGTTCACATGTAATCCAGTCGTCGCACTGCTCTGGGTGTTTGGAGCGCAGACTGTTCTTGTGTTCATCGACATACGGGGTCACCAAGGTAGAGTTCTGTAGAACTGTGTAGTGTGCTTGAGACCAAGAATATCCGTCCCTGCATATTATTGAGTCTCTTCCAAGAGTGCCTTTTCCAGTCAGTCTCCCCTCATACCGCGATTTAGGGAGACCTATCTTCTTAAGGCCAGGAATGAAGTCAACACAAAACCCGATAACATCCTCTATTTGATGGCCCGTGGAGATGCTTCCTTCTGGCCTAGTGCGGTTACGGACATATTTCTTTAGGACTCCCATGAACCTCTCAAAGGGGAACATATTGTGTAGAAATACAGGCCCTAGGATGACAATCTCGTCGACTAGATGAACTAGGACGTGCGTCATGATATTGAAGAAGGATGGTGGGAACACCAGCTCGAAACTGACAAGACATTGCGCCACATCACTCCTTAGCCTTGGTACGATTTCTGGATCGATCACCTTCTGATAGATTGCATTGAGGAATGCACATAGCTTCACAATGGCTAATCAGACGTTTTCCGGTAGAAGCCCCCTCAATGCAACCGGAAGCAGTTGCGTCATAATCACGTAGCAGTCATGAGACTTTAGGTTCTGAAACTTTTTCTCTAGCATATTTATTATTCCCTTTATATTCGACGAGAACCCAGTCGTGACCTTCATACTGAGCAGGCATTCAAAGAAGATTTCTTTCTCTTCTTTCGTAAGAGCGTAGCTGGCAGGATCTTTATACTGCTTCGGAGGCTTGCCGTCTTTTTCGTGCAAACGTTGCAGGTCCTCCCGTGCCTCAGGTGTATCTTTTGTCTTCCCATACACGCCCAAGAAGCCTACCAGGTTCACGCAAAGGTTCTTCGTCACGTGCATCACGTCGATTGAGGAGCGGACCTCTAGGTCTTTCCAGTAGGGTAGGTCCCAAAATATAGATTTCTTCTTCCACATGGGTGTGTGTCCCTCAGCGGCATTCGGAACAGCTAGTCCACCGAGACCCTTTCCAAAGATTACGTAGTGTAAATCATTGACCATAGCAAGTACGTGATCACCGGTACGCATGGCGGGCTTCTTCCGGTGATCTGCCTCGCCTTTGAAATGCTTGCCTTTCTTTCGACATTGATGGTTGGTCGGAAGAAATTGATGATGGCCCAGGTACACATTCTTCCTGTATTTGTCCAGGTATATACTTTCAGTATCATCTAAACAGTGCGTGCATGCGTGGTATCCTTTGTTTGTCTGTCCTGAAAGGTTACTGAGAGCGGGCCAATCGTTGATGGTCACGAACAGCAACGCCTTAAGGTTAAATTCCTCCTGTCTGTGCTCATCCCACGTACGTACACCGTTTCCATTCCACAGCTGTAAAAGTTCTTCAACTAATGGCCTTAGGTACACATCAATTTTGTTGCTGGGTTGCTTAGGGCCTTGGATGAGAACTGGCATCATAATGAACTTCCGCTTCATGCGCATCCAAGGAGGAAGGTTATACATACATAGAGTCACGGGCCAGGTGCTGTGATTGCTGCTCTACTCCCCGAAAGGTTTAATGCCATCCATGCTTAAAGCAAACCATACATTCCTTGGGTCCTTTGCAAACTTATCCCAGTACTTTCTCTCGATTTTTCTCCACTGCGACCCGTCAGCGGGTGCTCTCAACTTCCCATCTTTCTTTCGGTTCTCACTGTGCCATCGCATCAACTTGGCATGCTCTTCGTTTCTGAACAGACGTTTCAACCGTGGTATTATAGGAGCATACCACATCACCTTCGTAGGAACCCTCTTACTGGGGGGCTCGCCGTCAACATCACCAGGGTCATCTCGTCTGATCTTATACCGCAATGCACCGCATACCGGGCATGAGTTCAGATCCTTGTATGCACCGCGGTAGAGGATGCAGTCATTAGGGCATGCATGTATCTTCTCCACCTCCAATCCTAGAGGGCATACGACCTTCTTTGCTGCGTATGTACTGTCGGGCAATTCGTTATCCTTTGGAAGCTTCTCCTTCAATATTTTCAGTAGCTTCTCAAATCCTTTGTCAGCCACAGCATTCTCTGCCTTCCACTGCAGCAATTCCAGTACGGTACCGAGCTTTGTGTTGCCATCTTCGCAATTGGGGTATAACCATTTTTTGTGATCCTCTAACATGCGATCGAACTTCAGCTTCTCCTTTTGACTTTTGCATTGCGTCCTTGCATCGACAATGACCCAGCGGAGATCATCATCATCGGGCACATCGTCTGGTTCCTCTTGATCTTCAGTAGCTTCACCCGTTGCAGCATCATTGGGCACATCGTCTGGTTCCTCTTGATCTTCACCAGCTCCCCCCGTTGCAGCATCACCGTATTCAGGGGGCACATAGTTGTCATCGTACTCTTCTTCTTCGTCGTCTTCCATCATAACCCCTATTTCTCCGTGCCTCATCCAAACATTATAGTGTGGCATGAAACCCTTGTAAAGCAGGTGGGAGTGAAGGATTTTCCGGTTAGAGTAAGACCTCGTATTCCCACATTCAGTGCATGGACAACACATAAAACCATTCTGCTTGTTTGCCTCAGCCGCATCGAGAAACTCATGCACGCCCTTAATGTACTCGCAGGTGTGTCTGTCACCGTACATCCATTGCCAGTTCATCTGCGTGCATTATATATATTAAGTGTCCAAATTAATAGAAGTTCATCATCACATTAAAACCAAAGTGCATACATAGTTCTCATCTAACAATATATAGCTCTCCAGAGCATCTAATTAATTAAACCATACATTGAAACTATGTAAAACATTTCAATGCGAAAACAAATGCGATCATAATCGCAACAAAGGTAACAATTGATCCAACGGCATAATGATACCAAGCCTCGGTATGAATGGCATATTTTCTAATCTTTCTAATCTTCAAGCGCATTACATCCATCTTGATCTTGTGATCATCGACGACATCCGCAACATGCAACTCCAATATCATCTTCTCCTCCTCAATTTTTTTTATTTTTTCCTTCAACAAATTGTTTTCTTCTTCAACTAAATTTAACCTCTCGACAATAGGGTCGGTTGGCATTTCTGATTCACATACATCCTACATAAATAAAGGCGATCAGCCTGACAGCGTCGGTGGTGGCAGCGACGGTGAAGGCGAGCATCCTGACGGCGTCGGTGGCGATGGCGACGAGGAGGAGCAGGGGCAACGGCGAGGAGGAGGAGCAGGGGCGTCGGGGAAGAAGTGGGTGATTTGGTCGAAAACTGCTAAGTGTTGTATATATAGCAAGAGCATTGGTCCCGGTTCGTGAAACCAACCGGGACTAATGCCACCTTTAGTCCCGGTTGGTGCCACCAACCGGGACCAAAGGCCAATTTTCAGCAGCCCAAAGGGCGGGAAGCGGCGGCCTTTGGTCCCGGTTGGTGCCACCAACCGGGACTAAAGAGGGGCACCAACCGTGACCAATGCCCCCTTTAGTCCCGGTTGGTGCCACCAACCGGGACCAAAGGCCTTGTGCTGCCCCGTGCCCAAATGTTTAGTCCCACCTCGCTAGTTGAGAGGGAGCCGCACCTGTTTATAAGATGCGGTGCGCCTTCCCTCTCGAGCTCCTCTCTAAAGCAGGCTTTCTGGCCTAACCATGCAATGTGTGCCTGTGGGCCTACTGGGCCTCCCGTGGGCCTGAATCCTGGCCCATGGTAGGGTTTCTAGTCGTATTCAGGCCGTGGGTGCCCAGTAGGTGGCACTTTTAGATATTTCAATACGGACTACATTCGGATGTATATAGACGTATTTTAGAGTGTAGATTCACTCATTTTGCTTTGTATGTAGTCAGTATTGGAATCTCTAAAAGGACTTATATTTAGAAACGGAGGGAGTACTAAACAAACTTTGTATGATAGATGAAAATGAGCAGTCTAATGCAGTCCCAGAGGTGTCACGATCAATTATTAACAGGAGACCACATGCTAAACTTTAGCTAAATATGTAATTCCAGGAACTATAAATATAAATAGATGTCATTTGCACCTTTTGTATCTAGTATGTAGGTCACATACTAGGACATATTAGAAATAAAGTTGTTCAACCAGCTCAGTCAGAAAGAATACAGTAGATAGAACTACGTAAATCAATGAGAATCATACGCTCAATAAGATAATGTTGACAGCACACCATTAGGAATCGTGCTGTTGTACAATTAGAGCTGCAAAAGTAATAATGTATGCCAGCTCCCCTGTTACCAGGAGTGGTTAATTTCCCTAAATGCAAAAAAAGAAGAAAGCGCATTCATTGACCAAAAGGAGCCCAAATCATCTGCTGATCTGAAAGAAAAGACATTCCCAACAGAAACTAGAAACGACTCCTCTTCAAGATCTGGACTACTACCAACCAGTTTCTAACCCACGGCCTTGAAAAGTCGGTACCCATAGAAAACAAAATCAGAGGCTCCGGTTCGGATTCAGAGCCTAAGAATCCGGGGGGAAACCAACGGATTGCCCAGCAAGCGCGAGAAACTTGGAACGAAGCGCCGATTGGATCGCCTGGCTCCCTCTGCATCCAGAGCTCGCCGGCATTGCGGTTGCGGTGGACTTACCGAGGAGCAGGCAGACGGCGCGCGCACCCGCCGTCGAGCCGTTGACCCGCATTGCGCTGGGCTGCTGGCCTTTTCGGGGAGGAACGCGCGGAATCTAGCGGGAAAGCGGCGACGGGGAGATGCTCGTCCTCGTGGCCTCCCGCGCCGTCCCCGGAGGACCAGGCCGAGCAAAAATCGTCGGAGACGACGCCTCCCGTGGCCTCCATCCAACCCGGAGTTTTGCTACGACTACGAGAGACGGCCGGCCCGACCACCGCGCGAGCACCAACGGAGGAGAAGAAGAAGATAAGACTAGGGAGTTGCGACTCGTGAGAGAGATTGCGCACGCACGCACGCACCTCCATTGCTGCGGGATCTCGCGGGAGGCGAGCTTGCTGGCCGAGAAAATTCAACCTAAATTCCTAGTAAATTTCTATGAATTTCAGAGAAATTCACTATGAATTTAGGTTAAACTTTTCTCTATTAGGGCATCTATTTTCACTTTGAGAGGAGCTCAACAAGGCAGAGAGGGAAGGGCCTATAAACCGGTGTGAGCCCCCTTCGGTTGGCGAGGTGGGACTAAACTCTGCCCGCAACAAGGACCAATCCTTTAGTCCCGGTTTGTGGCACAAACCGGGACTAATGGTCATGGGCCAGGGGCGAGGAGCAAAATTATAAACTTTCTGTTAGTGCCATTAGTTTTAGAAAGTTGAAAGTTGAAAGTTGGCATGGGCCAGGGACTAATGGTCATGGTATTACGAGGGCCGAACCATAAGACATGAAAGCATTTCAAATGAACTCTGAAAAAGTTGAAAGTTGGCATGGTATCATAATTTCACCCACATAGCATGTGCATGTACAAAACGGACAATGGTAGCATGTTCGTGTGTTACAAAGTTGGCATGGTATCATCATAATAGTTGCGGGAGAAATTCTTCACTTTTTCTTCGCTTGTGTCATTTGCTTATTGCGCCGTAACCATCGATAATCTTCATTGTTTATCAGGATGCTTGGGTCAGCCTTGACATTGAAGGGAGGAATTTCATGAAACTTTTCACAATCTTCAGACATGTCTATTTTCCCGTCCACTCCCAGGATGTCCCTTTTTCCTAAAAGAACTATGTGGCGATTTGGCTCATCGTATGATGTATTCGCTTCCTTATCTTTTTTTCTCGGTTTGGTAGACATGTCCTTCACATAGATAACTTGTGCCACATCATTGGCTAGGACGAACGGTTCGTCAGTGTACCCAAGATTTTTCAGATCCACTGTTGTCATTCCGTACTATGGGTCTACCTGTACCCCGCCGCCTAATAGATTGACCCATTTGCACTTAAACAAAGGGACCTTAAAATCAGGTCCGTGGTCAAGTTCCCATATGTCCACTATGTAACCATAATATGTGTCCTTTCCGCTCTCGGTTGCTGCATCAAAGCGGACACCGCTGTTTTGGTTGGTGCTCTTTTGATCTTGGGCGATGGTGTAAAATGTATTCCCATTTATCTCGTATCCTTTGTAAGTTAATACAGTCAAAGATGGTCCCCTGGACAACAAGTACAACTCATCACAAACAGTGTTGTCACCTCTGAGACGTGTTTCCAACCAACTGCTGAAAGTCCTGATGTGTTCACATGTAATCCAATCGTCGCACTGCTCCGGGTGTTTGGAGCGCAGACTGTTCTTGTGTTCATCGACATACGAGGTCACCAAGGTAGAGTTCTGTAGAACTGTATAGTGTGCTTGAGACCAAGAATATCCGTCCCTGCATATTATTGAGTCTCTTTCAAGAGTGCCTTTTCCAGTCAGTCTCCCCTCATACCACGATTTAGGGAGACCTATCTTCTTAAGGCCAGGAATGAAGTCAACACAAAACCCGATAACATCCTCTATTTGATGGCCCGTGGAGATGCTTCCTTCTGGCCTAGTGCGGTTACGGACATATTTCTTTAGGACTCCCATGAACCTCTCAAAGGGGAACATATTGTGTAGAAATACAGGCCCTAGGATGACAATCTCGTCGACTAGATGAACTAGGACGTGCGTCATGATATTGCAAAAGGATGGTGGGAACGCCAGCTCGAAACTGACAAGACATTGCGCCACATCACTCCTTAGCCTTGGTACTATTTCTGGATCGATCACCTTCTGAGAGATTGCATTGAGAAATGCACATAGCTTCACAATGGCTAATCGGACGTTTTCTGGTAGAAGCCCCCTCAATGCAACCAGAAGCAGTTGCGTCATAATCACGTGGCAGTCATGAGACTTTAGGTTCTGAAACTTTTTCTCTGGCATATTTATTATTCCCTTTATATTCGACGAGAACCCAGTCATGACCTTCATACAAAGCAGGCATTCAAAGAAGATTTCTTTCTCTTCTTTCGTAAGAGCGTAGCTGGCAGGATCTTTATACTGCTTCGGAGGCTTGCTGTCTTTTTCGTGCAAACGTTGCAGGTCCTCCCGTGCCTCAGGTGTATCTTTTGTCTTCCCATACACGCCCAAGAAGCCTACCAGGTTCACGCAAAGGTTCTTCGTCACGTGCATCACGTCGATTGAGGAGCGGACCTCTAGGTCTTTCCAGTAGGGTAGGTCCCAAAATATAGATTTCTTCTTCCACATGGGTGCGTGTCCCTCAGCGTCATTTGGAACAGCTAGTCCACCGAGACCCTTTCCAAAGATTATGTAGTGTAAATCATTGACCATAGCAAGTACGTGATCACCGGTACGCATGGCGGGCTTCTTCCGGTGATCTGCCACGCCTTTGAAATGCTTCCCTTTCTTTCGGCATTGATGGTTGGTCGGAAGAAATTGATGATGGCCCAGGTACACATTCTTCCTGTATTTGTCCAGGTATATACTTTCAGTGTCATCTAAACAGTGCGTGCATGTGTGGTATCCTTTGTTTGTCTGTCCTGAAAGGTTACTGAGAGCGGGCCAATTGTTGATGGTCACGAACAGCAACGCCTTAAGGTTAAATTCCTCCTGTCTGTGCTCATCCCACGTACGTACACTGTTTCCATTCCACAGCTGTAAAAGTTCTTCAACTAATGGCCTTAGGTACACATCAATTTCGTTGCTGGGTTGCTTAGGGCCTTGGATGAGAACTGGCATCATAATGAACTTCCGCTTCATGCGCATCCAAGGAGGAAGGTTATACATACATAGAGTCACGGGCCAGGTGCTGTGATTGCTGCTCTACTCCCCGAAAGGATTAATGCCATCCATGCTTAAAGCAAACCATACATTCCTTGGGTCCTTTGCAAACTCATCACAGTACTTTCTCTCGATTTTTCTCCACTGCGACCCGTCAGCGGGTGCTCTCAACTTCCCATCTTTCTTTCGGTTCTCACTGTGCCATCGCATCAACTTGGCATGCTCCTCGTTTTTGAACAGACGTTTCAACCGTGGTATTATAGGAGCATACCACATCACCTTCGCAGGAACCCTCTTCCTGGGGGGCTCGCCGTCAACATCACCAGGGTCATCTCGTCTGATCTTATACCGCAATGCACCGCATACCGGGCATGCGTTCAGATCCTTGTATGCACCGCGGTAGAGGATGCAGTCATTAGGGCATGCATGTATCTTCTCCACCTCCAATCCTAGAGGGCATACGACCTTCTTTGCTGCGTATGTACTGTCGGGCAATTCGTTATCCTTTGGAAGCTTCTTCTTCAATATTTTCAGTAGCTTCTCAAATCCTTTGTCAGCCACAGCATTCTCTGCCTTCCACTGCAGCAATTCCAGTACGGTACCGAGCTTTGTGTTGCCATCTTCGCAATTGGGGTATAACCATTTTTTGTGATCCTCTAACATGCGATCGAACTTCAACTTCTCCTTTTGACTTTCGCATTGTGTCCTTGCATCGACAATGACCCGGCGGAGATCATCATCATCGGGCACATCGTCTGGTTCCTCTTGATCTTCAGCAGCTTCACCCGTTGCAGCATCATTGGGCACATCGTCTGGTTCCTCTTGATATTCACCAGCTCCCCCCGTTGCAGCATCACCGTATTCAGGGGGCACATAGTTGTCATCGTACTCTTCTTCTTCGTCATCTTCCATCACAACCCCTATTTCTCCGTGCCTCGCCCAAACATTATAGTGTGGCATGAAACCCTTGTAAAGCAGGTGGGAGTGAAGGATTTTCCGGTTAGAGTAAGACCTCGTATTCCCACATTCAGTGCATGGACAACATATAAAATCATTCTGCTTGTTTGCCTCAGCCGCATCGAGAAACTCATGCACGCCCTTAATGTACTCGCAGGTGTGTCTGTCACCGTATATCCATTGCCGGTTCATCTGCGTGCATTATATATAATTAAGTGTCCAAATTAATAGAAGTTCATCATCATATTAAAACCAAAGTGCATACATAGTTCTCATCTAACAATATATAGCTCTCCAGAGCATCTAATTAATTAAACCATACATTGAAACTATGTAAAACATTTCAATGCGAAAACAAATGCGATCATAATCGCAACCAAGGTAACAATTGATCCAACGGCATAATGATACCAAGCCTCGGTATGAATGGCATATTTTCTAATCTTTCTAATCTTCAAGCGCATTGCATCCATCTTGATCTTGTGATCATCGACGACATCCGCAACATGCAACTCCAATATCATCTTCTCCTCCTCAATTTTTTTAATTTTTTCCTTCAACAAATTGTTTTCTTCTTCAACTAAATTTAACCTCTCGACAATAGGGTCGGTTGGCATTTCCGATTCACATACATCCTACATAAATAAAATCTATGTCACGTTGGTTGGCATAATTTTCATAAACAATAAATGAACCAATAGTTATAAAGATAATATATATACCACATCTGAATCATAGACAGGACGAGGGCCGACGGGGGCGGATACCAAAACCATCGCACTATATAAGATGCAATAATAAAAGTAAGAAAATAATACAAGTATCTATGTAAACATACAAGTAAGAATATTTTTCCTTTCAGAAAGAAGATAAGAACAAGAGGCTCACCACGGTGGTGCCGGCGATGAGCTCGGCGCGGGTGATCGACGGCGGTGAAGACGGGGACGGGGCGTGACGGACCGCTAAACCTAGACAAATATTATGGAAAATGGAGCTTGGAGGTCGAGCTTGGAGAGGAGAAAGCTTAAGTAGTGTGGCTCAGGCATTCCATCGAACACCTTGTGTGCATAGGAGGTGAGCTAGAGCACCACCAAGCCCTCTCCCCCTCGGCCAGAGAAAAACAGAGCACTGGGGTGCTCTGCTCGCGAGCAAAGGGTATATATAGGCACCTCATTGGTCCCGGTTGGTGACATGAGCCGGGACTAAAGGGGAGCCTTTGGTCCCGGTTCAAGCCACCAACCGGGACCAATGGTGGTGGGCCAGGAGCGAGGCCCATTGATCCCAGTTTATCCCACCAACCGGGACCAAAAGGTCCAGATGAACCGGGACCAATGGCCCACGTGGCCCGGCCGGCCCCCTGGGCTCACGAACCGGGACCAATGCCCACATTAGTCCCGGTTCTGGACTGAACCGGGACTAATGGGCTGACCCGGCCTGGACCAAAACCCTGTTTTCTATTAGTGAGAATAAAAACAAAACAAGGCATGAGGAAAAAACTCATGGCAAGGAAAGGGAAGGTTTGAACCTTCGCTCAACAGTTCTCCACATCCGTCCTGGTCCCTGCCTGCTCAGCTGACATCTAGGCAGCCTAGTGTTTGCGCGGAGCTGCTGTGTTGCACGAAGCGTGGTCCATCTTTCGCTATAAGAGGAAATAAGCATCAAATGAGATATAACATGAAAATACAAATGAGGTAAGAGGAGGGACCAGATCCCCACACGAACGAGCGCTTGTGATTGCTGCCGCGCCAACGAAACTTTATATCTTTGCTTTTTCTTGTCGCTGGCGGGAGGGAGTATGTACTCCTAGGAGTACTAACCCATTTTTCTATATATATATATATATATATATATATATATATATATATATATATATATATATATATATATAGTCTTTAGTGAAATCTCTAAAAAAAGACTTATATTTGGGAACGGAGGGAGTAGATGCCAATGTGTGCACGTGAAGCTTGTTGTGCAAGCTATATTTTGTTCTTATCAGGATTGCATTCTCCTTGAGCCAATCCAATACATGGTTAGCATCTTCACCTTGAGCTAATACACATGGTCGGCATCCACACATCCCATTCTCGCCAGTAGGACCATAGGAGGATGGGCCACTGGCATTGGCAACATCAAACATAATCTTCTTGCTGCATGATCATCGAACAGCCAGTGCTACAAGAGTCGGATACATGTCGGCACGCCTTCTCTTTGTCAACCACAAGGCCGGGACGTGACGTACGTACCTTCGTGAGGCCACAGCACACGTAGTCGTAGGACACTATGCTATGCTATGCTTCGTGCATCATCCAAGAAATACGAGAGCCAGTAGCAAGTTTGAGAGGAACCAAGTCAGAAGCTTCGGCTAAGCACGGCTGCTTCGGATGCAACGCCCCATGTTTCTCACAGGTCACAGTGCCACGTCCACGCGGTTTCAGACTTCGGGCTGTAAAAGCAACTCGTCATATTGGCCCGATCTGCATAATAATCATCAAGATGATGATTTGTGCGAGGGAAGAGGCGAGCCCCCGCTCCCTAGGGTTTCCCGCCGCCGCCGCTGGCTCCACCGCGCGGAGCCGCCGCGGCGGCGGCCGGAGCCCGCCGGAGCCGCCAGCCCCTCCCCCGTTCCCCTTCTCCTCCCCCCAC
>NC_041386.1:576439743-576506348 GCF_002162155.2 Triticum dicoccoides | reverse complement strand
CGCGCCGCCTCCCCGAGCGAGGCGGGCGGGGGCCCTGCCTCCGCGCGCCTTCAGCTCCTCCCGGCGCGCATCCCTCCTCCCGCCGCCGTCAGCCTGCGCCGCCGGCCCTCGGCCGCATGATGCTGGCGGCGGTGGGCTTGCCCTTCCCCGCACGCGGTCCTCCCCTGCTCGGGCGGTGATGGCCGGTGGCGGTGCGCTTCGGCCTGTGGCAATCCGGCGTCCTAGTGTGGAGGCCGGCGGTGCTCGCCTTGATGGTGCCGCCTCTTGGCGGCGGGGTGGTCTGGTGGTGCTGGCCGGCCGGGGGCGCGTCCCCGGCCCAGATCTGGGCCCGTAGGGTTCCTTCTAGGTCCTTGCGGGTCGGCTCCGGCGCGACCGCGACGCTCTTTGTATGGGGAGGCTGGGGAGCGGCTTGGACTGGGACAGCGAGGCCGGCGGCGTACCAGCTGCTGCACGGAGGCAGGAGCTGTCCGGGCCTTTGAGGGCCCGGCCGGTCCTGTGGGGCCACGGGCCCGGTAGGCTCCTGTCATGGCGTCCGGTCAGCTACCGTCGTGGACGGTGGAGGTGGGGCCCTCCCATATGTCGATGGTGCTGTTGTCCTAGTCCCGGCTCCTCTTCTTCGTTGTGCAGACCATCTTCGCGGTGCTGTGGTGAGACAGCGTGGGAAGCTTCGTGTTCGTGTTGGCGCAGGGTGGTGGTCGGTCTGGTGGCGAGCTCCGAGTGCCTGAGGTAGAGGCTGGGATCGGAAGAAATCTTTGTTGGCTTGACCGACACCGACGCGGTGGCGCCTGAGGGTGCCGCCGGACCTTCTTGGAGGGCGTCGGGGCTACCCTTCCTATCTCCTCGCCGTGTACCGGGGGAACCCTTGGCAGCAGCGTCGTCGTCGTCGCGTCCCTTCTTGAAGGTGTTGTTGGGTACCGGCACTTCGAAGTCTCGGAGCTTGGTGGGTGATATTCGGTGGACAAAGCGGTCAAGAGGCTTCGTCGTTTTTGTCGATCCGCCGTTATCGGCATTTGTTTCTTTTCTTTTTTTCTCTTTCCTTTCTTTTGGGCGTGTTTGTGCTGTTTTCGCCCCAACCCCTTTCATCGGTTGTATCAGTTGGTTGCTTTGTAATACAAAGCGGGGAACCCTTTTTCGTTAGATGATGATTTGTGCACAAAATGGCACTCTAGCAGAGGCCATGTAGCTCATAATCGATACTCCCTTCATAAACTAATATAAAAGCGTTTAGATCACTAAAGTAGTGATCTAAACGAACGCTTTTATATTAGTTTACAGAGAGAGTACATTGTAAGGAGGTTGCTCCATGAATGAGCTCGCATCGCAACCTCTAAATTTCGAGGCTGGGAGGTTACGGAACTCGCTCCAAATCCAACCGTCAACGTGGGAGGAAAGTTTCAGCTTCTTCCTCCCCATGTCACGGTCGAGATTTGAAGTTGTGCGGGCCAGGTACACGAACCACCGTGCACAGATAACCACCGTCGAGCCATGGTGACGAATAACCACCCATCCATTAGTGGGACAAAGTTCCAATAACTGGCCTCTGGCAGTCACGCCGTAGTAGCCTCCACTGTGGCCTCCGATTCCCAGGGCGGCGGTTCGAATGGCCATGCAGCTTCAGCCTCGGCTATAAAAGCCTGGCGGCGAGGCGTCCCCATCACCAAAGCCTTACTCGCTACCTTCCCCCTTCCCCCTCCCATCTCCTCCACCGTCCGGGGCAATACCACGCAACCTATTGGCCGAACTTGGCGGCAGAGCGGAACCTCTTGCCCCAAACACAGGCTCGAAGTGTACCGCAACATGTGCGAACCTCCCTTGCGGCAAGCGGCGACGGATCTAGCGATTGTGGGCGAACCACCGCTTCCCGGGGGATCCGGCGGCTCCACTAGCCACGGGTGGCATTGGATTAGATTAAACTGAGCTTAAATTGTCCCTACGGAAATGAATGATATGACAAAAGAAATGTAGACAACGTTTGGGCGATTCTGTGTTTGCACTGAATGATATGACAAAGAAATGTAGACAGCCTTTGGGCGATTCTGTGTTTGCGCACAGGCCCGGCATCCTTCATATGCGATATGACCACTCTGCTAGAGTTGCTCTAACGCAGCACACATATCTTCAACACATCCTCGGTCCTTTCCAAGCATTTTAGCAGCTAACACTGGAATTAAGTTCTCAAATTACAAGAGGGGTGGAACAGAAAAAGCAACTTCAATTCCCACAGCGTCAGGTAAATTACATCCAACGAGTAGAGTTGCATTCTATGGTAGCAGAAAACAAGAAGAAAAAAACCCTTTCAGTGGCTCTAGCGGTATAACAAAGCTGACAGGAACACAAGCGCATCACTCTAAAATTTACATCACACTGTAGGCGCCGATAGACAGACAACACCCTGTTTTTGCTCCAGCGCAGCGGCGAAAAAAAGGATCTCTGTATATATCCAACAAGTAACAATCAACGAATGACACACACCAGTCGAAGCGGCTACCGTTCCGTTTGTTCAGATCTCATCGTCACACGGCCTGGAGCTTCTGCTCGTCCATCGATTCCACGGGAAGAACCGCGGGCTCCCACGAGGAGTGCTCGTCCAGATGGATCTTCGCGTACTCGCTCACCAGCCCGTTCCTCTCTTCCCACATGATGGCCTTCCTCTCCTCCTCGGCCTTGTCGACCTTGTCCTTGGCCATGGAGCCCATGTCGCCCGCCGCTTTGGTCACCATGCCGAACGCGCTGGTAAGCCAGGAGGCGCCGGCTGAGACGTACTGGTTGCCCATGAGAGCCGAGCCTGCGACGCTGGCCTTCTGCTCGGCGGCGGCCAGGGCGGACCTTGTGAGCTCCGACACCTGGTACCGCTCGTCCACCTCCTTGACCTTGCTGCCGACGACCGCCCGGCCCAGGCTGATCTTCTCGCTCAGGCCGTACTGGTGATCTAGAGACACGACAGTGGCGGTGGCGGTGGACATGATGTTGTGACGCTCGTCGAAAGACCTTGCCATGTTGAGTGCGTCCTTGCTGAGGACAAAACCCTTGGCCATCATGCTGCTCACAACATCCTCCGCCTTCCTGACTGCAGATTCAGCAGAGGGAGAATTCTCTCCCTGCACCCACAAGGACATGCACGAAAATTCAGAAGAGTGGAATATCAAAGCATATTAAAAGTAGTCAGGATAGTAACTAAATAATTTTGTAAAGAAAATGAACATAAAATGAGGTTAAGCTAACTGCAGTTGCAGGAGACTGATTTGAGAGAAAATCCATGCGGTCTCTTTATTTCTCTCCTCATTGACATAGAAATGTTCTTATCATGGTGAGAAACTGAAACAATGTTGGTGGAAGTTAATACTACAATATTTTACTTTTGAATTGCTAAACTAAAAAAATGCTGCTCCAGAGAGGAAACCACGTCTATAGAAAGCCATTAAACAGTAAGAGCAGGAAAAAGAAATACTATTTCTACCACAAATTAAGTGCTATTAAAAAAATGCACCATATTCTTGATTTAAAACAGTTGTAATATTCACCTAGTTCCTTTTCAGTTTCAAAGACTAAAACTCCCAGGCCTGAAAGTAAGTTCTTTCCAGTTTAATACAACTCAAAATAATGGTCATGCAGTTAAAACATTCTTACCGGTAATTGTTTGTGGGCTTCAGGAGGCAACTGATAGTTCTCAACTGGAGTTATGATGACAGAAAGATCAACAATCGTTGCTCCCTGTAGATTAGCGATCCATGATTATAAGCCAAATCCCCAAAGAGCAGTGAGATGAAATATCACCAGGTAATAAGTTTCAGGAGCTCGAACGTACTGAGAGAAGCACAGCAGTGTCTGCTCCTTGTGAGTCCTTAAATGTGACGTACGCAAGTTGTGACCAATCAGTTTCACTGATGAAAACACGAGCAAATATTTAAGAAACACTCTTCTGCTCCATTGAAAACAAGCACACAATAAGTAATGATGACTTACCTTTGCATTTCAACATATTCTATATCACCAGAGAAAGAAAAGAACTCTGTGATCTCCCTTTTTGAGGCACTCAATGAAATATTGCCAACTTTTACTGTCCTCACCTGCAACAGAATATCAATGATGAGCAAATGGGATATTGCTAGTGCTACTTTAGCACAGGGGAGGTGATAAGATGGACTGTAGTGATTTTACATCTACCGAAAATGAACAAATGGGATATTGCTAGTGCTGCTTTAGCACAGGGGAGGTTGGACTGTAGTGATTTTACATCTACCGAAAATGAACAAATGGTATATGAGACACTAGTGCTTTTTTTTAGAAAAGGAGGATGACCCCCGGCCTCTGCATTTGGGCGAGATGCATACGGCCACTTTATTAATTATTCTCACAAGACCTTACAAAATCATACAAAAGTAAGACTAAAGCCGCCGTCTAAGCAACAAACTGTCGCTATACCTATCCAGTTGATGAAGGGGCGCAGATAGCCTGGGCCTAATACCAAACAGACATCGCAGCCAAGCCGACATCGCAGCCAAGCCTAACATCTAAGACCTGAGACCCCAACCTAGCCTCTTGCCGGGTCTGGGGCACACACTGATCCGGCGTGCTCTTAGAGGCCGCCGCCGCCAACTGCCACCGCTCCATCTTCAGAACTGTACTGATGCATCAACCTTGCTCGGTCTAGCTATCGTCGACGCCACCACGGCGCCAAACGGCACCTCCTCCCTACGCGCAAACAGCTGAGCATGTCGCGGTCGCCACTGATACACCTCAGCGCCATGCTGCCAGGTATCACCAGACGACACAGCTTGAAGTCCTTGGAAGATCTGTCATGCGTAGCACCTGCCGACCAGGCATGACAAAGCATAGCACCTGTCAGTCAGGCATGACTTGACATCACCACCGAAGCTCCGTGCAAGACGAAGCCGCTCCACCTCCTGCCTCTGACTTCCAGCGCTGCTCCACAAACGATGCTCCCAAGAGAGAAACGATACCGCAGTGCCGCCATCATCCGATCTGGAACACCAGATCCTAGGGTTTCCCCCGGAGCAGCACGAGTGGGTCGACAGTAGTTACACGACGATGCCTCCATCAAGGTAACGGCGAGAACGCCGCCATCGCCTGCCGTCGGCTCGATTTTCACCGGCAACCATGTCTCCCCTACTCGCAGCCGGGACAAGATGATGGATCTCGAGATCCGATCACCAAGCCTCTGGCCGGCCATCTCGGGAAGATGACCAACACGTCCACCAGCGTCACCACGCCGGGCACGCGTCACCGCCGGCACCCCCATGGTGCCTAGAGGCCGACAAGCCCCGACGAACACCATGCCTCGCCAGCCGCCATGGCCCAGACCCAAGCACCACCAGATCCAGATCGGATCGGGGTCAAGGGCCCCAAACCGCAACCGCCGCGGAGGCAGCACCACTGGACGGTGCCTAGCCCTCCAGCCCGCCGCCGAGTCAACGCCGGAGGTCCGCCGCGCCACACCGCCAAGCCGCCGCCGGGATAACTCGCGTCGCCGCCAGAGAAGCCGCAGCCGCCGCGCGTTGGAGGGGGCCCAAGCCGCAGCTGCACCGCCGCCAGGCAGGGGCGCCGCCACCCAGCACGCCCTCCGCCGCGCCGCTGGGCCCCGCCCAGCCCAGCGTCGTCTCGCGCCGCGCCGGACGCCAACCGCGAGGAGAGGGGCAAGATCCCCGCCGCCACCAACGCCGGCCGGACTTTGCCCGGCGGCGTTGTACGATGGCGGCGGGGGAGAGATCGACGAGGGAGGATGAGGGGCGGCGCGCTAGGGTTTCCCCCGAGGACGCTCGCGGGAGCGGCTCGGGGGTCGGGGGTTTGCTCATGAGACACTAGTGCTACTTTAGCACAGGGGAGGAGATAAGATGCACGATTGTAGTAATTGTATATTTTTGGATAAGGAGTCGACACAGTTTAGCATTCCTGAAACCCAAACTTTCCAGCGTTTACAGAACAATCTCATTCTGAAGAAATGTTAAATGACTCAAACCAACAACATAAGTATGAATTGTGGGACAACATTAGAGAGAATGGATTAGATACACGAACATGGCAATGTAGATAGCACATAGCTGTCAGGACCCAGGAACATCAACTGGGTAATAAATATCCTTTTTGAACTATACAGAAGAGAGAAGACATTTAACTCAAAAAACGTTACATTTCCATTTGGCATATACTAAACAAACGTTGTATGATAAATGAAAATGAGCAGTGTAATGTATTCCCAGGTGCCACAGTCAATTATTAAGAGAGAAGAAATTGAACTCAAAAGTCACATTTCTATTTGGATTTGCTCCCTCCGTTTCTAATTTCTAAATCTAAGCCTTTTTAGATATTTCAATACGGACTACATTCGGATGTATATAGACGTATTTTAGAGTGTAGATTCACTCATTTTGCTTTGTATGTAGTCAGTATTGGAATCTCTAAAAGGACTTATATTTAGAAACGGAGGGAGTATTAAACAAACTTTGTATGATAGATGAAAATGAGCAGTCTAATGCAGTCCCAGAGGTGTCACGATCAATTATTAACAGGAGACCACATGCTAAACTTTAGCTAAATATGTAATTCCAGGAACTATAAATATAAATAGATGTCATTTGCACCTTTTGTATCTAGTATGTAGGTCACATACTAGGACATATTAGAAATAAAGTTGTTCAACCAGCTCAGTCAGAAAGAATACAGTAGATAGCACTACGTAAATCAATGAGAATCATACGCTCAATAAGATAATGTTGACAGCACACCATTAGGAATCGTGCTGTTGTACAATTAGAGCTGCAAAAGTAATAACGTATGCCAGCTCCCCTGTTACCAGGAGTGGTTAATTTCCCTAAATGCAAAAAAAGAAGAAAGCGCATTCATTGACCAAAAGGAGCCCAAATCATCTGCTGATCTGAAAGAAAAGACATTCCCAACAGAAACTAGAAACGGCTCCTCTTCAAGATCTGAACTACTACCAACCAGTTTCTAACCCACGGCCTTGAAAAGTCGGTACCCGTAGAAAACAAAATCAGAGGCTCCGGTTCGGATTCAGAGCCTAAGAATCCGGGGGGAAACCAACGGATTGCCCAGCAAGCGCGAGAAACTTGGAACGAAGCGCCGATTGGATCGCCTGGCTCCCTCTGCATCCAGAGCTCGCCGGCATTGCGGTTGCGGCGGACTTACCGAGGAGCAGGCAGACGGCGCGCGCACCCGCCGTCGAGCCGTTGACCCGCATTGCGCTGGGCCGCTGGCCTTTTCGGGGAGGAACGCGCGGAATCTAGCGGGAAAGCGGCGACGGGGAGATGCTCGTCCTCGTGGCCTCCCGCGCCGTCCCCGGAGGACCAGGCCGGGCAAAAATCGTCGGAGACGACGCCTCCCGTGGCCTCCATCCAACCCGGAGTTTTGCTACGACTACGAGAGACGGCCGGCCCGACCACCGCGCGAGCACCAACGGAGGAGAAGAAGAAGATAAGACTAGGGAGTTGCGACTCGTGAGAGAGATTGCGCACGCACGCACGCACCTCCATTGCTGCGGGATCTCGCGGGAGGCGAGCTTGGTGGCCGGGAATCCGTCGGCCGGCGGGGCGAGAGAGACGAGGAGGGTGAGGTGGGGCTGGTGAGTTCGGCGCCGCGCGTTGCGCGTGTGTCGGCGGGCGGAGGGAGGAGAGGAGAGGAGGGGTGGACTCGGCCGGGGGAGGAGGAGTCGGGTGGGCGGTTGCTCCTTTCAACTCTCGCTTTCGTGGCGAGTTGTAACGTAAAAACGATGCGCGCGTCGGCGCTGGCGCGGCGCGGCAGTGGTGGTGGTGGGCCGGTCGCACGCACGACGGGGTTTGTGGTCTGGGTCGGGTCGGGTCGGGTGGCACCACGGACGTTCAGTTCAGCTGCTTTGCCATTTGCTGGATCCGTGATGAGGGATTTAGGATTGGGGGTTGGAGTGTCACCGGATTTTTTACCTTTCGTTTTATTACTCTGATGATGATCTGTTATGTTTTGTAGCGTAGTGTGCTTGTGTTGGATCTGACGCCCTGCCAAACATTGCGTTTTTGGCGCACAGTGCACGCAATTTCCCCGTACGCACCTCACGTGCCCAAAGAAAGGCCAGTCGAGGCCGGTCCTGCTGCTTAGATTCTTTTCATTTTTCAGGGAAAAACACGCACGGGGTCGACGGCGCTGAACTGGACCGAAATGCAGTGAGAAGGATTCTTTTCTAGGGTCCAACTTGAGTTGTAATCTAGAATCTAGACTAGAAGTTGTTTCTCCGACCCGTTCTTGCACGGCTTATGCACATGTTGCCTTGATCGGCGGCCGGTAGGGGGAAAAGACGGGCGTGGCACGCCGGCCGCCATTATTCCATGCCTTTTTCTTCTTCGTACCAATCGCTTTTGATAAAAGTTGCTTTGCTAGAAAGGTAGTATGTACTACTGTACGTGGCCGGCCGGAGTAGTCCATTGGCAACGGGCCAGACCCATTCCCGTCCAGGCGGTAATCGCGGCAGGACGACGCATATCTTTTGGTCGCGATTCCGATGCAGTGCACTCACCTGCACGTTCCATTTCTCGGATATGCTGTCCGACCACCGCTCGTCAGGGGGGTTTGGCTCGGGTGCAGGGGTCATAGCACGGATTAATATGCACGGCCGATAATCAAGTGACACGTGTCCCAGTGGGACCATCAGAAAAGACATTTTTATTTCTCTCTTTTTAGGCCTCCTTTGATTTAGAGGAATTTCATAGGAATTCTAGAGGATAGGATTCTTATAGGATTTTTTCCTTTAGAGCCCTTTGGTTCATAGGAATGGATTCCTATTCCTATATAGGATTGGTTCCTATCCTCCACATTTCATAGGAAAATAAAAAAGAGCCTAGACTCAATGGAAAAATTCCTTTGGTGTCAACCAAATGACATCTTGTTTCCTATTCCTACTCTTAGGATTTGAGATACATGTCATCTCATTTCCTACAAAATTCCTCTTCCTATGATAATCCTATCCTATGAACCAAAAGAGGCCTTATTCTACCAGTTTCCTGGTTCTCAATCTTCTACTCCACCATTAATTGAGGGTAGAGACCATGAAGCTTTACGTCCTATGAAATCAACGTTTGTAATACTAGGGTGCTTCCTCCAGAGAGTAGCTACCTATCATCCCATTGACGACGACGCCCCCCGCCGCCGGCCGCCACACAAATGAAGCTCCCCGCGCCGCGTGAAGCCGGACAAGACGGAGGACGTGCTGCTCCGCCGCTCCAACTCACCTCCATGCACGAGGACTGTGAATTCAACGCATGAGTGCTGCCATCTCCATTACGTAAGGAACCATGGTCCAATCGCTGCTTTTTTTCGACCGAAGTCTAATCGCTGCGTGCCCCTCAGCCTCGCGACGTATTCATCCGCGGCCCCGCCTTGGCTGCCCACACCATCACCTCAGCCTCACGCCGCCGCAGCCTTGGCCACGATCAGATTCATGGTCTCTAGTCTAGAAGAATTGAGAATCAGGAAACTCCTAGAAAAAAAGGCCTTATTAGTTGGTCCCACCAGAACACGTGTCACTTTATTATTTGCTCTGCACATTAATCCGTGCGGTGAACCCTGCACATGAGCGGAAAAAAATTATATGAGACCAGGTCTCACGGTTAGCAGGTGAGACCCATCCTGATAGATAACACGTGGCATTCATAAATCACAAAGCATCTAATCTCTCCCCCCTGATTTTAAGTAGGGGTGGAGATGCTTTATGATTTGTGAATGCCACATGTCATTCATCAGGATGGGGCTCGCGTGAGACCTTGTCTCATAAAATTCTTCAGGGGAACGATCCTAGTGAACTCCCTTCCCGCCGTGCGATGTGGCGGCATGGATCATGGCGTGAATCGGGTGCCAGGTCGGCTCTCTAGAGTGGTTCGCTATCTCGGCTCTCTAGAGTGGTTCACTATCTCGGCTCTCGTGATGAACGGTTTCTTTTTTTACTTCCTTCCTTTTTTTTCTTTTGAGGGAAAAGACACTTTATTACTCAAATTCCACAAAAGGTGGGATACAAACTTGGTCATGAGGCTGGTCAAGCCACACATGACGATCCCTAGGTAAAGAAACAACAAATTTAGCTAACTTTTGAAAATAAAATTACAGGAGAAGTGTGCTGCTCTCGCCTTGATTTCACTAACAATAGCTCCGTAAGATCCTTGAACTCCTACACGAGGACCATCCACACTCGCCACTTGGGCCGAAGCGGGGCTTGCGAACACTCATGCTCAAACACCATTATGTATCTGAGTTAACTTGGTTTTTCATTTGAAAAAAAAACTGAAAATCTTGATTTTTTTTCTTTCTTGAAAGAACAAGAATCCCTATTTTCACTTATTAAAGGATGGCAGCATTATTACTAAGAGCATGTCATTTTAATATTAATAACATGGCATTTCTTTATTAGTATAGTAGGAGGATGACAAATTTATTATTAAGAGCATGAAATTTTAATATTAATAACATGGAAAAATTTATTAGTATAGTAGGAGGATGGTAGTTTTATTATTATTGGCATGGCATTTTTTTATATCATAGTAAATTTATAAAATGAGAGAAATTGCAGTTTCATAAAGTATCATGGCAATTCCGACATTTTTAGAGCATGGCATTTATAAATTTATGTTTTTACTTTTTAGCATTGTATTTTTGTTATAGCTGGCATATCGTTTTTATTATCAAGAGGATGGCGGATTTTTTATTATTGGTATGACATTTTTTATTGTCATGGTAAATTTATAAATTCAAGAAATGACCGTTTTATAAAGTAGCATGGCAAAATTAGAGAGATGACAGTTTTATAAAGTAGCATGGCAATTTCCATATTACTATTTTTCATGGCATTTTTTATCTAGAGGATGCCAATTTTACAGTTTAGCATGGCAATTTAGGTTTTCTAGATCACAAGTCATTCTCTTTTCTATCATACTCATTGTAAATTTATAAATTGGAGAAATGGAAGATTTGTAAAGTAGCATGGCGTTTTTCATAATTCATATCACGACAGTTCAAATTTTTACAGTCAAAGTGGCATTGAAATACGGAGCCGGCTTGACCTTGTCGATGACAGTGTGAAAGTCTTGGCGCATGTGCCCCTAAGGACCAGTGTGTCAATCGGTGAACCATTGAATAAATCTGAAACACCTGACACCAAATCTCACCACATGATGAGAAACTCTAGCCTCACCTTAAATTAATTTGAATAACTTGTCTGTGCGTTAATCTATATTTCCATGTGTTTTGTAATTGGAAAAAGTCTAAAACAAACCCTGAACTCGTAGAGAAAAGCTAAATGGAACCCTGAACTCCTAATCCCTGAAATCAGCACACTCATCTCACTAATCCCGGTCTAAATTAAACCCTGAGACCGTTTTAGTGCTAATTTGCTGACGTGGCAGGGATTTCACCAGGATTCTGACTTGTGGGCCACGGAGAGGGTGTGTTGACCACGCATTTGGATAGAGAGGGGGGATCTGACCTCACTGTTAGGTTTACGGCGACGACAGAGGCGAGGGGGCAGCGATCTGAGCGTGGCGCAGTGCGGCGGCGGCGGGGGGGGCAGGGTGCGATGTCGGGGTTCTCAGGGGCATCTTCCGCTCCCGGATTCCGTCGAGCTAGCAGAAGGAGGGAGGCTGAGACGAGGTCGTTGGTTCCATACCGCGAGGGCGCCATGGATTACGAGCCGCCGAAGCTCTGCCATTGCAATCCGCCAAGGAAGGCGCCGAGGTGGATATCGTGGAGCCGGCAGAACCCCGGCAGGAGGTACTACGCCTGCGTCCATGTGCTGGTGAGCTCCATTTTCCATCTGCAAGTGCCTTTCTTCTGCCACTGCTCGGTTAATCTGATTCATTCCGTTGTGTTCGTTTTGATAGAATGGTGGTTGTGGGTTTATTGAGTGGCATGATGATCCATTGCCCAAGTTTTTTTCTGGTTTGATTGGAGATTTAAGAGATGAAGTTTGGAGACTGAAGGGTGCTAGGACTGAAGATGCAGTTGAAGAGCAAACAATGACTGAAAGTGTGATTCTGGCTCTGCAGGAACAGTTGTGTTTGCTGTCTTTGTGCTAGGTTTAGTGCTAGGGAAATTTCTAGTGCACTGAATATGTGGTCAGGTTGATCCTTGTATGGATAAGGAGAATGGTTGGTTAGTGTCAGTTGTTGCTGGAACTATGTTGATCTATGTTGATCCTAGTAATGAAGTATGTGGCTGGAACTATGTATGATATGTTGATCTATGTTCATCCTAGTAATGAAGTATGTGGCCATTGTGGCATTATCATCCAATTTGTGCATTTGCCTTGTTGCTTGATTTCCTATCTTGAATAATGAGCATAGTTTTGTTGACAAATGACACAATTTATGACATGATATGTTGGCAGGAGCATCTTTGCAACAACATAAAACTGGATATGTTGACAAATGACCAAATATTTCAGGCATTTTCATTTCAGACATAATCTTCCTCTTTGCAACAACACCAAAAGGATTCAGATGTTTGCAACAGGAAATGATATATGATCATGACAAGCACATAGTTCAGTGCATACTAACAGGAAATGATCTATGATCACCAAAAGCTAGTTTTCATTACATGGTCACTAGCATAGAAGACATGCTCTACTCATTGCCACTAGCATTGAAGTACTTATAGCTTGGTAATGAAGATGTCGCAGCTCTCTTCATCCTTTTTTTGCTAGCAGATGTTCCAGCTTGCGCAGTTGGAGTTGTTTTCCTGGGAGGTTTAAACTTTGAAGCAGTTCCAGCAGTTTGATACGTCTCCAACATATCTATAATTTTTTATTGCTCCATGCTATATTATTTACTATTTTGAATGTTTATGGGCTTTATTATACACTTTTATATCATTTTTGGGACTAACCTATTAACCCAGAGCCCAGTGCCAGTTTCTGTTTTTACCCTGTTTTAGGGTTTCGAAGAAAAGGAAAACCAAACGAAGTCCAATTGACCTAAAACTTCACGGAACTCATTTTTGGAAGGAAGAAGCCCAGAAGACATGGAGTGCACGTCGGGGGATCTGCGAGGAGGTCACGAGGTAGGGGGCGGCCCACCCCCTGGGCACGCCCTCCACCCTCGTGAGCCCCTCGTGGCCCCCCTGACGTACTTCTTCCGCCTATATATCTCCATATACCCTAAAAACATCCGTGAGCACAATAGATCGGGAGTTCCGCCACCAGAAGCCTCCGTAGCCACCAAAAAACAATCTAGACCCGTTCCGGCACCCTGTCGGAGGGGGCAATCCTTCTTCGGTGGCCATCTTCATCATCCAGGTGCCCTCCATGATGAGGAGGGAGTAGTTCTCCCTCGGGGCTGAGGGTATGTACCAGTAGCTATGTGTTTGATCTCTCTCTCTCTCTCTCTCTCTCTCTCTCTCTCTCTCTCTCTCTCTCTCTCGTGTTCTTGAGGTGATACGATCTTGATGTATCGCGAGCTTTGCTATTATAGTTGGATCCTATGATGTTTTCTCCCCCTCTACTCTCTTGTAATGAATTGAGTTTCCCCTTTGAAGTTATCTTATCGGATTGAGTCTTTATAGATTTGAGAACACTTGATGTATGTCTTGCCATGCGTATCTGTGGTGACAATGGGATACCACGTGATTCACTTTATGTATGTTTTGGTGATCAACTTGCGGGTTCCGCCCATGAACCTATGCATAGGGGTTGGCACACGTTTTCGTCGCGATTCTCCGGTAGGAACTTTGGGGCACTCGTTGAGGTTCTATGTGTTGGTTGAATAGATGAATCTGAGATTGTGTGATGCATATCGTATAATCATACCCACGGATACTTGAGGTGACATTGGAGTATCTAGGTGACATTAGGGTTTTGGTTGATTTGTGTCTTAAGGTGTTATTCTAGTACGAACTCTAGGGCTGTTTGTGACACTTATAGGAATAGCCCAACGGATTGATTGAAAAGAATAACTTTGAGGTGGTTTCGTACCCTACCATAATCTCTTTGTTTGTTCTCCGCTATTAGTGACTTTGGAGTGACTCTTTGTTGCATGTTGAGGGATAGTTATGTGATCCAATTATGTTATTATTGTTGAGGGAACTTACACTAGCGAAAGTATGAACCCTAGGCCTTGTTTCCTAGCATTGCAATAGCGTTTACGCTCACTTTTATCATTAGTTACCTTGCTGTTTTTATAATTTCATATTACAAATACCCATATCTACTATCCATATTGCACTTGTATCGCCATCTCTTCGCCGAACTAGTGCACCTGTACAATTTACCATTGTATTGGGTGTGTTGGGGACACAAGAGACTCTCTGTTATTTGGTTGCAGGGTTGCTTGAGAGAGACCATCTTCATCCTACGCCTCCTACGGATTGATAAACCTTAGGTCATCCACTTGAGGGAAATTTGCTACTGTCCTACAAACCTCTACACTTGGAGGCCCAACAACGTCTACAAGAAGAAGGTTGTGTAGTAGACATCACAGTTCCACAAGTTGGGGCTGATCTTGCTGCTGGTTGAGAAGTAGGTGCACTTCCAGCTTGTGTCGTACCAGCCTGCAGTAGATTCATGTATTAATTGACAGGTACTAAACTCATCTAAAATTATTTGAAGGCAAGTTAAATTACCTTAGTGCTTTTTCTTTTCTTGCACTACAAAAAATACACTTCCGTGATGATACGTGTTTGTCACAGTAGGTCGCTTTTTTTGTCATGCATGTACATCCATGACAAATTTATGACAAAATCAAGATAGTCATACATGTGCTGTCGTAGAAGTGTTCCATGACATTACCAAAATTATCATCACGGAAGTGTCCACTTCCATGACGATAAATCGCGCGTCACAGAAGTGCTTTCGTCAAGGGTGACCGACACGTGGCATCCACCATAATGGAACGTCGTTAAGCTATCGGGTCAGGTTTTGGATCCGATAACCCGTTAACAGCCCCGACCAATGGGGATTTTCCACGTGTAAAATCATCATTGCCTAGAGGAAACACGTGTCGGCTCATTGTCGGGACATATGTCATCCACTCACTGGACAGAAGGCGCCTATGATACGTCGACACGTGGCATGACCCAACAAGTTTAAATGGGCCGACCCAACTAAAGGCCCACAAGATTTTGTGGACCATAATGGGCCGGCCCAGCTAAAGGCCCACGAGATTTTACAGACCATAATGGGCTGGCCCAGCTAAAGGCCCACAAGATTTCGCGGGCCATAATGGGCTGGCCCAGGTAAAGGCCCACAAGATTTTTGTGTGCCATAATAGGCCGGCCCAGGTAAAGGCCCACAAAATTCTTGCGGATCATAATGGGCCGGCCCAGCTAAAGGCCCACGAGATTTTGCCGACATTAATGGGCCGACCCAGCTATAGGCCCACCAGATTTTGAGGACCATAGTAGGCCGGCCCGTTAACTGGCTGCCATGTTTTGGGCCAAATGCCGGCCCACATTTGATACGGTCTATTAATGATCTGCCACGCTCCGGGCCTAATAGTGGCCCATATGAGATCCGGCCCGTTAAAAGCTAACCATGTTCTGGGCCAAATTACGGCCCAGATCAGGTCCGGCCCTTTAAGAGGTTTTGGGCCTAATTATGGCCCATACCAGATTCGGCCCGTCAAATGGACACTATGCTTTTGGGACCAATTGTTAAAGGCCCACTTAGTAATTCGGCCTGATATTAGTTTTGGCCTGTTAAGGGCATGTTTAACATTTCGACCCTATATTAATTTCAGCCTGTTAAAAGCCCGTCATATAGTTGGGCCTAACTACAGCCCGGTTTGCATCCGGCCTGCTCGCAACCGATATCTGATTGGGCCAAACAAGGACCGAGACAATTTTTCGGCCTATTAAAAGCCCGTGATTTGATTCGCACAATCATGGGCCGGGGTTCATTTCGGGCTGCTGCCGGCCCGTGAGCTGATCGACATGTTTCAGGCCCAACCTACATCGTGATTGCATGACGGCTCGATTATGTATCGTAATTTTACGGTTTGGCCGGTTTACTGCGAAGACAGGATATATATACAGTAAAATAACTGCAGCATCGTGAATAAGAAAAAAAACTATACTATACAATAAAGAAATTACGGCATATTACATTCACTGGGCATCAAAGTTCGCCACTATGATAATAAAGCACAAGCACACAGCAGATTACATACACTGGGCATCAAAGATCGCCACCAGTGCAAATAAACACGCCGACAAAATAATATACAAAACCGACAGCACTTCAATAGAGTTCAAGAAAGGTTAGCCCTGCTGGGGAGCTGCAGCGCAAGCAGCTGAGCAAGATGATGAGACTGTGCTTGTTCAACACTTATATCTTCCTCACTCTGAAAGATAAACAAGCAGACAAATGACAGGTTTTGCACATAAAAATATCAGTGCTGACAATTCATCACATTTCTTACTGACGAATAAAGTGACACAGTTTAAATTTGCATTAACACAATATGGTATTGTTCAGGTCAAGACATGGCAGGAAATGACATTGTGAAGGAGTTGGCAGCTTCACGACACCACTGGATTACAGATGAAGAACTCATAAGTATCAATGGTTAGTGTCCTATCAATTTATACCATTTCAGATTGACAAATAAAGAGAAGGTTTAAATAATAGTAGAATGATATGACATTTTTCATAGTTAAGACATTGCAGAATATGACATTGTGCTGTAGTGAGTAGGTTCACCACACCACTGGATTACAGATGAAGAACAGAAGCATACATGCAGTGCAAAAGAAGATCACTTGCTATGTATAGTTTAATTTACATGGTATGAAGAAGGAACTTGGTTGTACAACTGAAAACTTAAATTGAGAAAGGACGAACTTTTGTTTATGAAGTACATATAATAAACTTTAAACAAGCAATTTGATGCAAACACCAAAAATAAACAGCTGTTGTAGTCATGCCTAACCAAATATATACAACAAAGTTTGAAGGCTTGAAATGGAAAAACTTACATTATTGGTGAAGACACGCTCTATAAAGGCCTTGTCCATGCTGATGGGGGGGGGGGCAATTCAAGAAGTTTACCACAGAATCTTCTTGAAAAGCATTGCCTTTATTCTACATTTTGTTAAGAGTAAATATAGATGTGATAATATACGAAAAAATGGAGAATATTTAAGATAAGATGAAGAGTGATGCTACATAACCAAGTAGCTATAAATGTAAGTGCAGCGATACAGGCAAAAGGTACAGCCAAGAGCAATGCACAGCTAAACTTCTTTAGTACCAACCTTATGGTAAGAGTAAATATAGATCTGATGTGTAGAAAATGGAGGGCAAAGGAAAATAAGCTGCAGAGTGATGGTACATGAACAACTACATGTCATTATAAGTACACTGATAAAGGACAGCATGTACTTACAAGAACAATGCAGAGCTAAAAAACATTGGCATTGGATATATTCTACACTAATGTAACCATTCATACAGATCAGATAATTTGGAGCGAACAATTGATAAGCAAGCTATCATGCATACTGCTGTCACATAATGAACCAGGTATGTATGCAAGTACAGTGATACAGGACAACAGGTACTAACAAGAGCAAAGCAGCGGGCAGCATATTTGCGATATCTTGTTGTCCTTGTCAAACCGGAATTCTTCTTCGAACAGATTTCCTGCAAAAAAGATCCGTAAGGCACATGCGGAAAAGTAGAAGTTCAAATTGTCATGTGATTTCATAGACAGTACCTCATCCTGGGAACGAGACCAGTGCATAACAAGGTTTTTCCATTCAATGTCTTCTAAATTTAGCACAGGAGACTTCACCGGAAATTCGTTTATAGACTTGCCATCAAAGTGTGATTTCCTCAGGTAACACCGATACTGCTGCAATGCTTCCTTGAAAAGCACAAGCAAGCTTTGCTCGTCATGACTATCCAGATTGACCCTCGCCTAGTTACAACAATGTAATGTAAATCATTGATGTGTTCAATTAGCAAAAAACAGGAAAATAATAGCCATGAATAATAGCACTTACACGTAAGTTGGACAGGAAGATGTGAAAATGGTATTTGTCTTCCCAATAATCTTCCCATGATGGGAATATATACACGCAGTCCCTAACAACATTGAAAGCATTGTCTTTTAAACTGGGAATAAATGGAATGGGGTTCCAATCTGCAGGAACTGGCCGTCTCTGCAGTTGGGATAGGTCTTCGGCCGGTGGACTTGCTATACTTTTTGCTGGAGTTGGATTTTTCTGTGGTACATCTGGTGCTATGGCAAATGAAATCGGTATACCTTTTGCTGGAGTGCAGGTCCTGTGTGGTGGGGCTAGTGGTGTGGCCAGTGAAGTATGGGTACAGTCTGCTAGAGTCGGTCCTACGTTTTGTGTCACTGGTTGTACAACCAATATAAGTGGGGTGATGTCTGATTTCTCTGGCACCACCACGTTTTTCAAGGACTTTGCTGGTGCTCCTTCAGGTTCGCCAATCACCCTCTTCATTTTTGATGTCTGATGCACAAGAACAGCATTTGAGTGAAAAAACATGGTATGATGACAGATGGAATATGTATTGATAATGGATGGGTATGGCATCTCGACATATATGATGAGTAAACTAAGCAGATGGCGGTGCAACAAAGTAGAAGAAATGCAAGACAACATGTGCAAGATACACGCAATCAATAAAACCTTGCCAAATTAGAACAAGCACCTTGATGGGTGAACATGACAGACCATCTGCCTTTGACTCTTCGAGGTTAGAATAGTAATTAGGATGATATTCTGAACAAGAATCAACAGGTGGGGAGCGTATGAGTTTCATTGCTTCCAGAATGGCACTCAATGCCTTGCTGCCAATTTTGTAAGTCATTGCAATGTTCCACAAAATTCTTCTGATGCACGGATTCTAATATTCACTGTAATTGCGTATAATATCTGAGAACCATGAAAACATAAATAGTTGTGAGATTATCTTTGTAATGCAGATGATATTCTAATATAGGGGCGCCCCTGTAAACACTTGTGTGCTATCACTGGATTCTGATGAGAGAGCTCATGTGTGCTGTAATATGGTGCGTGCATTTATATAATCTGGCACAAGTACACAAAAATAGGCTCCAGAAGTAAGGATAGCTGGCAGATGATAGGTTCATAATATACTGTATAGAGAGTTTATTGCCAAACCATGATAACAAGAGCACACAGCAACTAGGCAAATCATAGTGTACATAACAGGGGTACACCATAACCAGGATAAATAAATCGGGAAAGTGGAACTGGCTGGAAATTACAGTGTTGTATTGCCACTAGTAATTGAAAGCCTATCGATCACATACAGGTCAGCTCTATCAGCTATTGACTGTAGATGTCCCTGCTCCCCTTCCTGACAAGGAACATAATGTGCTTCCCATACAGAACACCGCACGGGCCGCCGGCCGAACCACCGGCCCCACCACCTGTGTTCCTCTGCCACCCCCACCCCCACCCGCGTCGAGTTTTCTTCGTTCGACGAGGCCCCACCATCGCCCCCACAACCACCGCCCCCACCCGAGCCCCTTCGATCGCACCGGCGAACTCCGGCGAGCTCTGAAAAATCGACTGACCCAATTTTGAAATTTAGTCTACTGTGATTTAACTAGTGTGGAATATAAAAGGGGAAAACCATAAGTGTCAGTGTCAAAGCCGGCGGATCTCGGGTAGGGGGTCCCGAACTGTGCATCTAAGGCGGATTGTAACAGGAGGCAGGAGACACGATGTTTTACCCAGGTTCAGGCCCTCTTGATGGAGGTAAAACCCTACGTCCTGCTTGATTTATTCTTGATGATATGAGTATTACAAGAGTTGATCTACCACGAGATCGGAGAGGCTAAACCCTAGAAGCTAGCATATGGTATGATTGTATGTTGTCCTACGGACTAAAACCCTTCGGTTTATATAGACACCGGAGAGGGCTAGGGTTACACAAGGTCGTTTACAAAGGAGGAGATATCCATATCCATACTGCCTAGCTTGCCTTCCACGCCAAGTAGAGTCCCATCCGGACACGAGACAAAGTCTTCAATCTTGTATCTTCATAGTCCAACAGTCCGATCAAAGGATATAGTCCGGCTGTCCGGAGACTCCCTAATCCAGGACTCCCTCAGTAGCCCCTGAACCAGGCTTCAATGACGATGAGTCTGGCGCGCAGTATTGTCTTCGACATTGCAAGGCGGGTTCCTCCTCCGAATACACCATAGAAGAATTTGAATACAAGGATAGTGTCCAACCCTGCAAAATAAGCTCCACATACCACCGTAGAGAGAATAATATTTTCACAAATCTAATTTGCTGACTTGTTTTGGCAACACGACATTATCCCATGGCCCGGTGATTACTCGAATCGTTTCCTTTAACTAGCCCCGCACATAACGCGAGGCAGTTTTTTGACGCGTCTTGTCAAAGCAGAGATCGTGTCCCCCTTATTACGGGATTCTCATCAATACGGGCGTGGGTAACCCAACCGCGCCATCGATTACGGCGCTTGGGGGATAAGCGAGTTTCACCAGGCTAGTGGGGGCGCATAGTTTCGGCCGCCCTTATAAAGGGACAAGGTTTAACCTTTTTCTACCCACGCCTTCTTCCTCCTTGCTCATCCTCTCTTGCGCACTTGAGCTCCAACGCCCAAGCCTACATCCTTCCCCTCAACCTTCTCCAATTATGTCCGAAGCGGGAGGCAAATGGATGGCTTCTTCCATTACGGAGGGACACATTAAGAAGCTGCGCGGGGCCCGATACTTGGCCGCGAACATCGCGCACTGGCTGCCCGCTGCGGGGCAGATCGTTCCTACCCCTGAACCTCACGAGAGGGTAGTCTTCCTCCACCACTTCCTCCGCGGATTGGGGTTTCCCCTCCATCCATTCGTCCGTGGTCTCATGTTCTACTACGGGCTGGACTTCCATGATCTGGCCCCGAACTTCGTCCTCAACATTTCGGCGTTCATCGTCGTGTGTGAGGCTTTCCTCCGCATCCGGCCCCACTTCGGCTGTGGCTAAAGACCTTTAATATCAAGCCGAAGGTGGTGGGCGGCCAACAAGCAGAATGCGGCGGAGCCATGGTGGGCAAGATGCCCAACGTTATATGGCTTGAAGGTTCCTTTGTGGAGACCATAAAGGGGTGGCAATCGGCATGGTTCTACATCACTGAGCCGCGTGACGCCAAATGGGTGGCCGCCCCCAAGTTTCGATCCGGAATCCCCACGCGGCTCACTTCCTAGAAAGAGAAGGGCCTGTCCTGGGGTCCATCGGTGGAGCTGGACGGACTCCAGAAATGTATCCGGTATATGGCAGGCAAGAAGCTCAAGCTTGTCAACATAATACAGGTCATGCTCATCCGCGAATCCTCCCGTGCCAACAACGGGACATCAACTTGTGGGAGTTCGACCCGGCCTAGCACCAGACTCTGAGCGAGGTCTTCGACACGATGCATAAGGACGTCTGGAAGGTGTTGTTCAAGGGCGCTGAGGTCCCTCCCTCCCTCATCGAGGACCACGGGCTACGCGCGAAGCGCCGAGCGCATTCGGTGAGTTCTATACATCCGGTAGGATATTTTATTTCCCCTAGCTTAATCATGTGCGGGGTCTGATCTCCATCCCTTTGACAGGACTAGGTAGAGACATCGGGGCAGATTAACTGTCCGACCCCTCTGCCCGAAGACACTGCGGACGCTCTCCTTACGGAGATGCTGACTCCGGCCCCTTATAAGGTGCCGGAGAAGACCAAGAAGGCCAAGGGAACTCGAAAGAGTTCCCGACGCCAGGTGTTATCAGACTCATCGTCCAATAACTCTGCGACACACTCCTCCCCCGAAGACGAGGAGGAAGAAGAAGATGCTCCCCCTTCAGTTGGGGGAGACAAAAAAAGGAAGGCCGCCCCAACCGGGGGGGGGGGGGGTTCTGAAGGGTCCAAGAAGGGAACGACTCTCCTTCCGGACTATTCCACCACCGCCGCCGAAGGCGAAGATGAGTGGCTGCTCAGGTCCAAGCCCCTGGCGAAGTCGTAAGTATTCGGATGCCAGAATAACTCATAGCATACCTTTGTCGCACTGCCTCTCCTAACGCCAAATTATGACTATGCAGACCGCTGCGAGCCCGTATTGACGTATCGTTGGACGGCTCCCTGGGCTCGTCGGATATGGATAGCGATCCACTTCCGACCGCCACCTTCCCTTGCCCTACGGACAACGCCAAGGTATTGTCTCAAGAGGCACCCGGTCGAGGGGAGACAGTCCCGGAGGCGCCTCAAGGCGACCTTCCAGACTCTGGGAGCAGAGGGAGCAAGACCCCAGAGCGCTCCGAGTTCGGCCCTCAGCCGAACACCGCACCGGAACCCCCAGTGGTTCCAGACTCGGGCAGGCGGCCTCCTTCTAAAAGGGGCAAGACGCCTGTGCCGGTGACCTCTGTCCATCCAGAGGCACCCTACAGTCTGCTGGGAGCGCTTCACAGCGCTTCCATCGACGAAGAGCACCGCACTATTATGAGTGCGGTGGTCCAGAAGGTTCAGTCCGCCAAGAGCGGACTGACTGAAGCTTGTGTCAGCCTTCTAACATGCTTTGAGGTAAGTTTATAGGAAAAATATTACCGCATAGACAGTAGTCCCTGATGCTCTGTTCGGTGTTCACAAAGAAAAGCCGAACAGAGGATCAAACAACATCACAGGAGCCTAATATAAGTATGTCTATATGCGTATGCAGGCTTCGCTACTGGCCTCAGCCGCACTGACTGCGGAGGTCGCTACACTAAAGCACGACCTCAAAGGGTCCAAGAAAGAACTCGGCCTTGCCAAGAGGCAGCTCGAGGAGAACAAAGGTAAGTAGTACCTAGTCTATGGATATATATAAAAATAATGCGATTGCAAAATGACGGGATCATCATAAATTTGCCAGGGGCCACGATCGAGGTGGCGACCCTGAAGCAAGCACTGTCCAAGGCCGAAAACGAAGCGGCCAAGGAGCGCACCGAGTAGGAAAGGCATGAGGCACGGGTGGGCGAGGTGCAGCAAGAGCTCCACGCTCTCGTGAAGAAGCACGAGGCGTTGGAGCTTGACTTGAAGATGCGAGAGTCCGAGCTTGCCACCGCCCGTGAAAGTGCAAAGAGTGCCAAGGCCGAAGCACAGAAGGCCCTCCAAGAGATTGATGCGATGAAGAAGATAGTGGCGGGTAAGGCATTCTATATGCAAAGCAAGCATGTGAAAGTAAATTACCTATTACTTACCCGAATCCGGAGCTCTCTAGGAGCATTCGCAGATTTGCCCCGCAGCGTGTCGGATGCCGCACAGTTTTGCCAGGCCGAGGAGGGAAGTGTTGGAAATATGCCCTAGAGGCAATAATAAATTAGTTATTATTATATTTCCTTGTTCATGATAATCGTTTATTATCCATGCTAGAATTGTATTGATAGGAAACTCAGATACATGTGTGGATACATAGACAACACCATGTCCCTGGTAAGCCTCTAGTTGACTAGCTCGTTGATCAATAGATGGTTACGGTTTCCTGACCATGGACATTGGATGTCATTGATAACGGGATCACATCATTAGGAGAATGATGTGATGGACAAAGACCCAACCCTAAGCCTAGCACAAGATCATGTAGTTCGTATGCTAAAGCTTTTCTAATGTCAAGTATCATTTCCTTAGACCATGAGATTGTGCAACTCCCGGATACCGTAGGAGTGCTTTGGGTGTGCCAAACGTCACAACGTAACTGGGTGGCTATAAAGGTACACTACAGGTATCTCCGAAAGTGTCTGTTGGGTTGGCATGAATTGAGACTGGGATTTGTCACTCCGTGTAAACGGAGAGGTATCTCCGGGCCGACTCGGTAGGACATCATCATAATGTGCACAATGTGATCAAGGAGTTGATCACGGGATGATGTGTTACGAAACGAGTAAAGAGACTTGCCGGTAACGAGATTGAACAAGGTATCGGGATACCGACGATCGAATCTCGGGCAAGTATCGTACCGCTAGACAAAGGGAATTGTATACGGGATTGATTAAGTCCTTGACATCGTGGTCATCGTGGAACATGTGGGAGCCAACATGGGTATCCAGATCCCGCTGTTGGTTATTGACCTGAGAGTCATCTCGGTCATGTCTGCATGTCTCCCGAACCCGTAGGGTCTACACACTTAAGGTTCGGTGACGCTAGGGTTATAGAGATATTAGTATGCGGTAACCCAAAAGTTGTTCGGAGTCCCGGATGAGATCCCGGACGTCACGAGGAGTTCCGGAATGGTCCAGAAGTAAAGATTTATATATGGGAAGTCTTGTTTTGGTCGCGGAAAAGTTTCGCGCATTATCGGTATTGTACCGGGAGTGCCAAAAGGGGTCCGGGGGTCCACCAAGGGGGTCCACCTGCCCCGGGGGGCCACATGGGCTGTAGGGGTGTGCGCCTTGGCCTATATGGGCCAAGGGCACCAGCCCCAAGAGGCCCATGCGCCAAGAAATAAGGGAAAGAAAGAGTCCTAAAGGGGGAAGGCACCTCCTAGGTGCCTTGGGGAGGATGGACTACTCCCTGGCCGCACCCTTCCTTGGAGGAAGGGCCAAGGCTGCCCCCCCTCTCCCTTGGCCCTATATATAGTGGGGGGAAGGGAGGGCAGCCGAACCTAAGCCCTGGCGCCTCCCTCTCCCTCCCATGACACATCTCCCTCCTCCCGCAGCGCTTGGCGAAGCCCTATTGGAATCCCGCTACTTCCACCACCACGCCGTCGTGCTGCTGGATCTCCATCAACCTCTCCTCCCCCTTGCTGGATCAAGAAGGAGGAGACGTCGCTGCTCCGTACGTGTGTTGAACGCTGAGGTGCCGTCCGTCCGGCGCTAGGATCATCGGTGATTTGGATCACGACGAGTACGACTCCATCAACCCCGTTCTCTTGAACGCTTCCGCGCGCGATCTACAAGGGTATGTAGATCCACTCCTCCATCGTTGCTAGATGACTCCATAGATAGATCTTGATGACACGTAGGAAAATTTTGAATTTATGCTACGTTCCCCAACAGTGGCATCATGAGCTAGGTCTATGCGTAGTTTCTATGCACGAGTAGAACACAAAGTAGTTGTGGGCATTGATTTTGTTCAATATGCTTACTGTTACTAGTCCAATCTTGATTCGGTGGCATTGTGGGATGAAGCGGCCCGGACCGACCTTACATGTACTCTTACGTGAGACTGGTTCCACCGACTAACATGCACTAGTTGCATAAGGTGGCTAGCGGGTGTCTGTCTCTCCCACTTTAGTCGGATCGGATTCGATGAAAAGGGTCCTTATGAAGGGTAAATAGCAATTGGCATATCACGTTGTGGTTTTTGCGTAGGTAAGAAACATTCTTGCTAGAAACCCATAGCAGCCACGTAAAACATGCAAACAACAATTAGAGGACGTCTAACTTGTTTTTGCAGGGTATGCTATGTGATGTGATATGGCCAAGAAGAATGTGATGAATGATATGTGATGTATGAGATTGATCATGTTCTTGTAATAGGAATCACGACTTGAATGTCGATGAGTATGACAACCAGCAGGAGCCATAGGAGTTGTCTTTATTAATTGTATGACCTGCGTGTCATTGAACAACGCCATGTAATTACTTTACTTTGTTGCTAACCGGTAGCCATAGTAGTAGAAGTAATAGTTGGCGAGCAACTTCATGGAGACACGATGATGGAGATCATGATGATGGAGATCATGGTGTCATGCCGGTGACAAGATGATCATGGAGCCCCAAGATGGAGATCAAAGGAGCTATATGATATTGGCCATATCATGTCACTATTATTTGATTGCATGTGATGTTTATCATGTTTTTGCATCTTGTTTACTTAGAACGACGGTAGTAAATAAGATGATCCCTCATAATATTTCAAGAAGGTGTTCCCCTTAACTGTGCACCGTTGCGACAGTTCGTTGTTTCGAAGCACCACGTGATGATCGGGTGTGATAGATTCTAACGTTCACATACAACGGGTGTAAGCCAGATTTACACACGCGAAACACTTAGGTTGACTTGACGAGCCTAGCATGTACAGACATGGCCTCGGAACACAAGAGACCGAAAGGTCGAGCATGAGTCGTATAGAAGATACGATCAACATGAAGATGTTCACCGATGTTGACTAGTCCGTCTCACGTGATGATCGGACACGGCCTAGTTGACTCGGATCATGTAATCACTTAGATGACTAGAGGTATGTCTATCTGAGTGGGAGTTCATAAGATGAACTTAATTATCCTAAACATAGTCAAAAGGTCTTCGCAAATTATGTCGTAGCTCGCGCTTCAGTTCTACTGTTTAGATATGTTCCTAGAGAAAATTTTGTTGAAAGTTGATAGTAGCAATTATGCGGACTAGGTCCGTAGACTGAGAATTGTCTTCATTGCTTCATAGAAGGCTTATGTCCTTAATGCACCGCTCAGTGTGCTGAACCTCGAACGTCGTCTGTGGATGTTGCGAACATCTGACATACACATTTTGATAACTACGTGATAGTTCAGTTAAACGGTTTAGAGTCGAGGCACCGAAGACGTTTTGAAACATCACGAAACATATGAGATGTTTTGAGGGCTGAAATTGGGATTTCAGGCTCGTGCCCACGTCAAGAGGTATGAGACCTCCGACGATTTTCTTAGCCTGCAAACTAAGGAGAAAAGCTCAATTGTTGAGCTTGTGCTCAGATTGTCTGAGTACAACAATCATTTGAATCAAGTGGGAGTTGATCTTCCAAATGAGATAGTGATGTTTCTCCGAAGTCATTACCACCAAGCTGCTAGAGCTTCGTGATGAACTATAATGTATCATGGACATATATGATGATCCTTGAGATATTCGCGATGTTTGACACCACAAAAGTAGAAATCAAGAAGGAGCATCAATTGTTGATGGTTGGTGAAACCACTAGTTTCAAGAAGGGCAAGGGCAAGAAGGGATACTTCATGAAACGGCAATTCAGCTGCAGCTCTAGTGAAGAAACCCAAGGTTGAACCCAAACCCGAGACTAAGTGCTTCTGTAATAAGGGGAACAGCCACTGGAGCAGAATTACCCTAGATACTTGGTAGATGAGAAGGCTGGCAAAGGTCGATAGAAGTATATTGGATATACATTGTGTTGATGTGTACTTTACTAGTACTCCTAGTAGCACCAGGGTATTAGATACCGGTTCGGTTGCTAAGTGTTAGTAACTCGAAATAAAAGCTACGGAATAAACGGAGACTAGCTAAAGGTGAGCTGACGATATGTGTTGGAAGTGTTTCCAATGTTGATATGATCAAGCATCGCACGCTCCCTCTACCATCGAGATTGGTGTTTGCGTTGAGCATAGACATGATTGGATTATGTCTATCGCGATACGGTTATTCATTTAAGGAGAATAATGGTTACTCTGTTCATTTGAATAATACCTTCAATGGTCTTACACCTAAAATGAATGGTTTGTTGAATCTCGATCATAGTGATACACATGTTCATGCCAAAAGATATAAGATAGCAATGATAGTACCACCTACTTGTGGCACTGCCACGTAAGTCATATCGGTATAAAACGCATGAAGAAGCTCCATGTTGATGGATCTTTGGGCTCACTCATTTTTGAAAAGTTTGAGACATGCGAACCATGTCTATTGGTGTATATGCATGAAGAAACTCCATGCAAATGGACCGTTTGGACTCACTTGATTTTGAATCACTTGAGACATGCAAATCATACCACATGGGCAAGATGACTGAAAGCCTCGTTTTCAGTAAAATGGAACTAGAAAGCAACTTGTTGGAAGTAATCCATTTTGATGTGTGCAGTCCAATGAGTGCTGAGGCGTGTAGTGGATATCGTTATGTTCTTACTTCACAGATGATTTGAGTAGATGTTGAGTATATTTACTTGATGAATCACGAGTCTGAATTATTGAAAGGTTCAAGTAATTTCAGGGTGAAGTTGAAAGATCGTCGTGACAAGAGGATAAGATATCTATGATATGATCATAGAGATGAATATCTGAATTACGAGTTTGGCATAGAATTAAGACATTGTGGAAATTGTTTCACAACTAATACAGCCTGGAACACCATAGTGTGATGGTGTGTCCGAACATCATAACTGCACCCTATTGGATATGATGCATACCATGATGTCTCTTATCGAATTACCACGATAGTTTATGGGTTAGGCATTAGAGACAACCACATTCACTTTAAATAAGGCACCACGTAATTCCGATGAGATGACACCGTATGAACTATGGTTTAGAGAAATCTAAGCTGTCATTTCTTAAAAGTTTGGGGCTGCGACGCTTATGCGAAAAACTTTCAGGCTGATAAGCTCGAACCCAAAGCGGATAAATGCATCTTCATAGGACACCCAAAACAGTTGGGTATACCTCCTGTCTTAGAACCAAAAGCAATAAGGGATTGTTTCTAGAATCGGGTCCTTTCTCGAGGAAAAGTTTCTCTCGAAAGAATTGAGTGGGAGGATGGTGGAGACTTGATGAGGTTATTGAACCGTCTCTTCAACAAGTGTGTGGCAGGGCACAGGAAGTTGTTCCTGTGGCACCTACACCAATTGAAGTGGAAGCTTATGATAGTGATCATGAAACTTCAGATCAAGTCACTACCAAACCTCGTGGGATGACAAGGATGCGTACTACTTCAGAGTGGTACGTGATCCTGTCTTGGAAGTCATGTTGCTAGACAACAATGAACCTACGAACCATGGAGAAGCGATGGTCGGCCCGGATTCCGATAAATGGCTTGAGGCCATAAAATCCGAGAGAGGATCCATGTATGAAAACAAAGTGTAGACTTTGGCAGAACGGCTCGATGGTCGTAAGGCTATTGAGTACAGATGGATTTTAAAAGGAAGACGAACAATGATGGTAAGTATCACCATTAAGAAAGCTCGACTTGTCGTTAAGATTTTTTCCGACAAGTTCAAGGAGTTGACTATGATGAGACTTTCTCACGCGTAGCGATGCTAAGAGTCTGTTGGAATTATATTAGCGGTTACTGCATTATTTATGAAATCTTGCAGATAGGATGTCAAAACATTGTTTCCTCCACGATTTTCTTGAGGAAAGGTTGTATGTGATACAACCGGAAGGTTTTGTCAATCCTGAAAGATGCTAATAAGTATGCAAAGCTCCAGCAATCCTTCTAAGGACTGGAGTAAGCATCTCGGAGTTGGAATGTACGCTTTGATGAGATGATCAAAGATTTTGGGTTTATACAAAGTTTATGAGAAACTTGTATTTCCAAAGAAGTGAGTGGGAGCACTATAGAATTTCTGATGAGTATATGTTGTTGACATATTATGGATCAGAAATGATGTAGAATTTCTGGAAAGCATATAGGGTTATTTGGAAAGTGTTTTTCAATGGAAAGCCTGGATTAAGCTACTTGAACATTGAGCATCAAGATCTATAAGGATAGATCAAAACGCTTAATGGTACTTTCAAATGAGCACATACCTTGACATGATCTTGAAGGGGTTCAAGATGGATCAGTCAAAGGAGTACTTGCCTGAGTTGTAAGGTATGAACTTAAGACTTAAAGCTCGACCACAGCAGAAGAAAGAGAAAGGACGAATGTCGTCCCCTATGCTTTTGTCATAGGCTCTATACGGTATGCCATGCTAAGTACCGCACCTGATGTGTGCCTTGCCACATATCTGGCAAGAGGGTACAAAGGTAATCTAGGAGTAGATCGCCAGATAGCGGTCTAAATTATCCTTAGAGGAATAAGGATATGTTTCTCGGTTATGGAGGTGATAAAGAGTTCAACGTAAAGAGTTACGTCGATGCAAGCTTAACACCTATCCGGATAGCTCTGAGTAGAGATACCGGATACGTATAATGGAGCAACAATTTAGAATAGCTCCAAGTAGAATAGTTATTTGAAATGGCTCCAAATATAGTGTAGTAGCTGCATCTACAAGATGACATAGAGATTTGCGAGGTACATACGGATCTGAAAGATTCAGACCCGTTGACTATAACATCTCTCACAAGCATAACATGATCAAACCCAGAACTCATCGAGTGTTAATCACATGGTAATGTGAACTAGATTATTGACTCTAGTAAACTCTTTGGGTGTTAGTCACATGGGAATGTGACCTTGAGTGTTAATCACATATCGATGTGAACTAGATTATTGACTCTAGTGCAAGTGGGAGATTGTTGGAAATATGCCCTAGAGGCAATAATAAATTAGTTATTATTATATTTCCTTGTTCATGATAATCGTTTATTATCCATGCTAGAATTGTATTGATAGGAAACTCAGATACATGTGTGGATACATAGACAACACCATGTCCCTAGTAAGCCTCTAGTTGACTAGCTCGTTGATCAATAGATGGTTACGGTTTCCTGACCATGGACATTGGATGTCATTGATAACGGGATCACATCATTGGGAGAATGATGTGATGGACAAAGACCCAATCCTAAGCCTAGCACAAGATCATGTAGTTCGTATGCTAAAGCTTTTTTAATGTCAAGTATCATTTCCTTAGACCATGAGATTGTGCAACTCCCGGATACCGTAGGAGTGCTTTGGGTGTGCCAAACGTCACAACGTAACTGGGTGGCTATAAAGGTACACTATAGGTATCTCCGAAAGTGTCTGTTGGGTTGGCACGAATCGAGACTGGGATTTGTCACTCTGTGTAAACGGAGAGGTATCTCTGGGCCCACTCGGTAGGACATCATCATAATGTGCACAATGTGATCAAGGAGTTGATCACGGGATGATGTGTTACGAAACGAGTAAAGAGACTTGCCGGTAACGAGATTGAACAAGGTATCGGGATACCGACGATCGAATCTCGGGCAAGTATCGTACCGTTAGACAAAGGGAATTGTATACGGGATTGATTAAGTCCTTGACATCGTGGTCATCGTGGAACAGGTGGGAGCCAACATGGGTATCCAGATCCCGCTGTTGGTTATTGACCTGAGAGTCATCTCGGTCATGTCTGCATGTCTCCCGAACCCGTAGGGTCTACACACTTAAGGTTCGGTGACGCTAGGGTTATAGAGATATTAGTATGCGGTAACCCGAAAGTTGTTCGGAGTCCCGGATGAGATCCCGGACGTCACGAGGAGTTCCGGAATGGTCCGGAGGTAAAGATTTATATATGGGAAGTCTTGTTTTGGTCGCCGGAAAAGTTTCGCGCATTATCGGTATTGTACCGGGAGTGCCGAAAGGGGTCCGGGGGTCCACCAAGGGGGTCCACCTGCCCCAGGGGACCACATGGGCTGTAGGGGTGTGCGCCTTGGCCTATATGGGCCAAGGGCACCAGCCCCAAGAGGCCCATGCGCCAAGAGATAAGGTAAAGAAAGAGTCCTAAAGGGGGAAGGCACCTCCTAGGTGCCTTGGGGAGGATGGACTCCTCCCTGGCCGCACCCTTCCTTCGAGGAAGGGCCAAGGCTGCGCCCCCCTCTCCCTTGGCCCTATATATAGTGGGGGGAAGGGAGGGCAGCCGAACCTAAGCACTGGCGCCTCCCTCTCCCTCCCATGACACATCTCCCTCCTCCCGCAGCGCTTGGCGAAGCCCTGTTGGAATCCCGCTACTTCCACCACCACGCCGTCGTGCTGCTGGATCTCCATCAACCTCTCCTCCCCCTTGCTGGATCAAGAAGGAGGGGACATCGCTGCTCCGTACGTGTGTTGAACACGGAGGTGTCGTCCGTTCGGCGCTAGGATCATCGGTGATTTGGATCACGACGAGTACGACTCCATCAACCCCGTTCTCTTGAACGCTTCCGCGCGCGATCTACAAGGGTATGTAGATCCACTCCTCCATCGTTGCTAGATGACTCCATAGATAGATCTTGGTGACACGTAGGAAAATTTTGAATTTATGCTACGTTCCCCAACAGGAAGCTCAACGGAGAAGTTGTTCTGGTCTCGGTATACTGGGACCGAACACCCGATGCCTCTGAGCGACCAACTGAAGCAACTGGTCGAGCTGCACAAGGCGGCCGAACAGGCCATGAAGGGCTTTATAGTCCGGATGTGGCCTGGCGATGCCCTTCCCAACAGCTACTTCGGCCTGGTGAGGCGGCTTGTGGATGCCTGCCCATGGCTTGAAATCATCAAGCGGTCCGTCTGCATCGAAGGTGCATGCCGGTCTTTCGCCCGTGTGAAGGTGGAATGGGCCAAGATGGACGCCGTGAAGCTGGTGAAGGAAGGGCCGCCGCAGGGCAAGGAGCATCGCCACCCCGAGATGTACTTTGAGGGTGTCCTGAAGGGCGCTCGTCTCGTAGCGGACAAGTGTACGAAAGATATAAAATTCAAGTAAACTCGCTCGTGCAATCATGTATTTATGAAAACTTGTTCATATGCGCTATGCAACGCTTGTTTGAATTTAAAATATTACCTTTTGTTCAACTGTTTATCAAATCTGAGAGATGGCTATTCGTCGGCTTCTGCCCCCACGCCATGAGTGCTCGGGTGTTCGGGATAAACCTGAGCACTCTTGTTCCCATTGTTGGGTCCTCCGAGGGAGGTGCTTAGCACAATGAACAAGGCAATCGGACTATAATGCGTTATCACTCTCACTTAGCCATAGAATTCTATAATTTTAAATTTCGGCAAAGCCCCTAGTATTCGGAAGACCGAATTGTTGGAAATATGCCCTAGAGGCAATAATAAATTGGTTATTTCCTTGTTCATGATAATCGTTTATTATCCATGCTAGAATTGTATTGATAGGAAACTCAGATACATGTGTGGATACATAGACAACAACTTGTCCCTAGTAAGACTCTAGTTGACTAGCTCGTTGATCAATAGATGGTTACGGTTTCCTGACCATGGACATTGGATGTCATTGATAACGGGATCACATCATTAGGAGAATGATGTGATGGACAAGACCCAATCCTAAGCCTAGCACAAAGATCGTGTAGTTCGTATGCTAAAGCTTTTCTAATGTCAAGTATCATTTTCTTAGACTATGAGATTGTGCAACTCCCGGATACCGTAGGAGTGCTTTGGGTGTGCCAAACGTCACAACGTAACTGGGTGGCTATAAAGGTACACTACAGGTATCTCCGAAAGTGTCTGTTGGGTTGGCACGAATCGAGACTGGGATTTGTCACTCCGTGTAAACGGAGAGGTATCTCTGGGCCCACTCGGCAGGACATCATCATAATGTGCACAATGTGATCAAGGAGTTGATCACGGGATGATGTGTTACGGAACGAGTAAAGAGACTTGCCGGTAACGAGATTGAACAAGGTATCAGGATACCGACGATCGAATCTCGGGCAAGTATCGTACCGTTAGACAAAGGGAATTGTATACGGGATTGATTAAGTCCTTGACATCGTGGTTCATCTGATGAGATCATCGTGGAGCATGTGGGAGCCAACATGGGTATCCAGGTCCCGTTGTTGGTTATTGACCGGAGAGTTGTCTCGGCCATGTCTGCATGACTCCCGAACCCGTAGGGTCTACACACTTAAGGTTCGATGACGCTAGGGTTATTAGGAAGACTTGTATGTGATTACCGAATGTTGTTCGGAGTCCCGGATGATATCTCGGACGTCACGAGGAGTTCCGGAATGGTCCAGAGGTAAAGATTTATATATGGAAAGTTGTTGTTCGGGTTCCGGGAAAACTTCAGTTTTTTCCGGTATTGTACCGGGAAGCTTCCAGAAGGTTCCGGAGGATTCCGGAGGGGTCCGGAGGTCTAGAAAAAGTTCCACCACGTCCAATACAGCAGCATGGGATGTAAGGGGGCGCCCTAACCTTAATGGGCCAAGGGCACCAGCCCCCCCAAGGCCCATGCGCATGGGAGAGGGGAAACCCTAAGGGGGAGGGCCTCCACTTGGCTTGGGAGGCACTCCTCCCCCCTTGGCCGCCGCCCCAACCCTAGATGGGATCTAGGGGGCCGGCCCCCCTCTCCCCCACCTATAAATAGTGGAGGGGTAGGAGGGCGGCCACACCCTTGAACCTGGCGCAGCCCTCCCTCCTCCTACCTTCTCCTCCTCCTCCATGGTGCTTGGCGAAGCCCTGCCGGAGAATCACAAGCTCCTCCACCACCACGCCGTCGTGCTGTTGGACTTCTTCCTCAACCTCTGCCTCCTCCTTGCTGGATCAAGGCGTGGGAGACGTCTCTGTTCCGTATGTGTGTTGAACGCGGAGGTGTCGTCCGTTCGGCACTAGGATCATCGGTGATTTGGATCACGACGAGTACGACTCCATCAACCCCGTTCACTTGAACGCTTCCGCTTAGCGATCTACAAGGGTATGTAGATTCACTCTCCTTCCCCTCGTTGCTAGATTACTCCATAGATTGATCTTGGTGATGCGTAGAAAATTTTAAATTTCTGCTACGATCCCCAACAGTGGCATCATGAGCTAGGTCTATGCGTAGTTTCTATGCACGAGTAGAACACAAAGTAGTTGTGGGCGTCGATTTTGTCAATTTACTTGCCGTTACTAGTCTTATCTTGATTCGGCGGCATTGTAGGATGAAGCGGCCTGGACCAACCTTACACGTACGCTTACGTGAGACCGGTTCCACCGGCTGACATGCACTAGTTGCATAAGGTGGCTGGCGGGTGTCTGTCTCTCCCACTTTAGTCGAATCGGATTCGATGAACAGGGTCCTTATGAAGGGTAAATAGAAATTGGCAATTCACATTGTGGTTTTGGTGTAGGTAAGAAACGTTCTTGCGAGCAACCTATAGCAGCCACGTAAAAAAACTTGCAACAACAATTAGAGGACGTCTAACTTGTTTTTGCAGCAAGTGTTTTGTGATGTGATGTGGCCAAAGGATGTGATGAATGATATATGTGATGTATGAGATGATCATGTTCTTGTAATAGGAATGACGACTTGCATGTCGATGAGTATGACAACCGGCAGGAGCCATAGGAGTTGTCTTAATTTATTTATGACCTGCGTGTCAACATAAACGTCATGTAATTACTTTACTTTATTGCTAACCGTTAGCTGTAGTAGTAGAAGTAATAGTTGGCAAGACAACTTCATGAAGACACGATGATGGAGATCATGATGATGGAGATCATGGTGTCATGCCGGTGACGATGATGATCATGGAGCCCCAAAGATGGAGATCAAAAGGAGCAAAGTGATGATGGCCATATCATGTCACTATTTGATTGCATGTGATGTTTATCATGTTTTTACATCTTATTTGCTTAGAACGACGGTAGCTTAAATAAGATGATCCCTCACTAAAATTTCCAGAAAAGTGTTCTCCCTAATTGTGCACCGTTGCGAAGGTTCATCATTTCGAAGCACCACGTGATGATCGGGTGTGATAGATTCGTACGTTCGAATACAACGGGTGTTGACGAGCCTAGCATGTACAGACATGGCCTCGGAACACATGCGAAACACTTAGGTTAACTTGACGAGCCTAGCATGTACAGACATGGCCTCGGAACACGGAGGACCGAAAGGTCGAACATGAGTAGATGCGATCAACATGAGATGTTCACCGATGATGACTAGTCTGTCTCACGTGATGATCGGACACGGCCTAGTCGATTCGGATCATGTATCACTTAGATGACTAGAGGGATGTCTATCTGAGTGGGAGTTCATGAAATAATCAGATGAACTCAATTATCATGAACATAGTCAAAAGGACTTTGCAAATTATGTCGTAGCTCACGCTTTAGTTCTACTGTTTTAGATATGTTCCTAGAGAAAATTTAGTTGAAAGTTGATAGTAGCAATTATGCGGACTGGATCCGTAAACAGAGGATTGTCCTCATTGCTGCGCAGAAGGATTATGTCCTTAATGCACCGCTCAGTGAGCTGACCCGCGAATGTCGGTTGTGGATGTTGCGAACATCTGGCATACACGTTTTGATGACTACATGATAGTTCAGTGCGTAATGCTAAATGGTTTAGAATTGAGGCACCAAAGATGTTCTTGAAACATCGCAGAATATATGAGATGTTCCAAGGACTGAAATTGGGATTTCAGGCTAGTGCCCACGTCCAGAGGTATGAGACCTTTGACAAGTTTCTTAAGCCTGCAAACTAAGGAGAAAAGCTCAACCGTTGAGCATGTGCTCAGATTGTATGAGTACAACAATCGCTTGAATCGAGTGGGAGTTAATCTTCCAGATGAGATAGTGATGGTTCTCCAAAGTCACTGTCACCAAGCTACTGGAGCTTCGTGATGAACTATAACATATCAGGGATAGATATGATCCTTGAGCTATTCGCGACACCGCGAAAGTAGAAATCAAAAGGGAGCATCAATTGTTGATGGTTAGTAAAACCACTAGTTTCAAGAAGGGCAAGGGCAAGAAAGGGATACTTCATGAAACAACAAATCAGTTGCTGCTCTAGTGAAGAAACCCAAAGTTGAACCCAAGCCCGAGACTAAGTGCTTCTGTAATAAGGGGAACGGTCACTGAAGCAGAACCACCCTAGATACTTGGTAGATGAGAAGGCTGACAAGGTTGACAGAAGTATGTATTGGACATATATTAAATGTGTACTTTACTAGTACTCCTAGTAGCAGCAGGGTATTAGATACCGGTTCGGTTGCTAAGTGTTAGTAACTCAAAATAAAAGGCTACAGAATAAACGAAGACTAGCCAAAGGTGAGACAGCGATAGGTGTTGGAAGAGTTTCCAAGGTTGATGTGATCAAACATCGCACGCTCCGTCTACCATCGGGGTTGGTGTTAAACCTAAATAATTGTTATTTGGTGTTTGCGTTGAGCATGGACATGATTAGATTATGTTCATCGCAATGCGGTTATTCATTTAAGGAGAATAATGGTTACTCTGTTTATTTGAATAATACCTTCAATGGTCTTACACCTAAAATGAATGGTTTATTGAATCCCGATCGTAGTGATGCACATGTTCATGCCAAAAGATATAAGATAGTAATGATAGTACCACATACTTGTGGCACTGCAATTTTAGTCACAATGGTATAAAACACATGAAGAAGCTCCATGTTGATGGATCTTTGGACTCGCTTGATTTTGAATCACTTGAGACATGCAAATCATACCACATGAGCAAGATGACTGAAAGGCCTCGTTTTCAGTAAGATGGAACAAGAAAGCAACTTGTTGGAAGTAATACATCTTGATGTGTGCAGTCCAATGAGTGCTGAGGCATGTAGTGGATATCGTTATATTCTTACTTCACAGATGATTTGAGCAGATGCTGAGTATATATACTTGATGAATCACGAGTCTGAATTATTGAAAGGTTCAAGTAATTTCAGGGTGAAGTTGAAGATCGTCGTGACAAGAGGATAAAATATCTATGATATGATCATAGAGATGAATATCTGAATTACGAGTTTGGCACAGAATTAAGACATTGTGGAAATTGTTTCACAACTAATACAGCCTGGAACACCATAGTGTGATGGTTTGTCCGAACATCATAACTGCACCCTATTGGATATGATGCATACCATGATGTCTCTTATCGAATTACCATGATAGTTTATGGGTTAGGCATTAGAGACAACCACATTCACTTTAAATAGGGCACCACGTAATTCCGATGAGATGACACCGTATGAACTATGGTTTAGAGAAACCTAAGCTGTCATTTCTTAAAAGTTTGGGGCTGCAGGCTGATAAGCTCGAACCCAAAGCGGATAAAGGCATCTTCATAGGACACCCAAAACAATTGGGTATACCTCCTGTCTCAGATCCGAAAGCAATAGGGATTGTTTCTCGAGTCGGGTCCTTTCTCGAGGAAAAGTTTCTCTTGAAAGAATTGAGTGGGAGGAAGATAGAACTTGATAAGGTTGTTGAACCTTTACTTCAACCAGAGAGTAGCGCAACACAGGAAAAATGTTTCTGTGGCACCTGCCTCAGTTGAAGAGAAAGCTAATGATGATGATCATGGAGCTTCATATCAAGTTACTACCGAACCTGATGGGTTGACAAGGGTGTGTACAACTTCTAAGTGGTAACCCTGTCTTAAAGGTCACGTTGTTGGACAACGATGAACCTATGAGCTATGGAGAAGCGATGGTGGGCCCTGATTCCGAAAATTGGCTCGAGGCCATAAAATCCGAGAGAGGATCCATGTATGAAAACAAAGTGTAGACTTTGGAAGAACTACTTGATGGTCGTAAGGCTGTTAGGTACATGTGGATTTTAAGAAGAAGACGGACGTGGACAGTAATGTCATCGTCTATGAAGCTCGACTTGTGTTAAAGAGTTTTTCACAAGTTCAAGCAGTTGACTACGATGAGATTTTCTCACCCGTAGCGATGCTTAAGTCCGTCGGAATCATGTTAGCATAAGCTGCAATCTGGCAGATGGATGTCAAAACAAGTTTCCTTACCAGTTTTCGTAAGGAAAGGTTGTATGTGATACAATCGGAAAGGTTTTGTCGATCCTAAGGATGCTAAGAGGTATGCTAGCTCTAGCGATCCTTCCATGGACTAGAGCAAGCATCTTGGAGTCGGAATATATACTTTGATGGAGTAATCAAAGTTTATGGGTTTATACAAAGTTTGTCAGAAACTTTTATTTACAATAAAGTGAGTGGGAGCACTACAACATTTCTGATAAGTATATGTGGATGACATATTGTTGATCCGAAATGATGTAGAATTTCTGGAAAGCATATAGGGTTATTTGAAAGGTGTTTTTCAATGGAAAACCTGGATTAAGCTACTTGAACATTGAGCATCAAGATCTATAAGGATAGATAAAAAACTCTTAATGGTACTTTCAAATGAGCACATACCTTGACATGATCTTGAAGGTGTTCAAGATGGATCAGCCAAAGAAGGAGTTCTTGCCTGACTTGTAAAGTATGAAGTTAAGACTTAAAGCTCGACCACTGCAGAAGAAAGAGGAAGGACGAAGGTCGTCCCCTATGCTTTTGTCATAGGCTCTATACGGTATGCCATGCTGAGTACCGCACCTGATGTGTGCCTTGCCACCTGTCTGGTAAGAGGGTACAAAGGTGATCTAGGAGTAGATCACCAGATAGCGGTCAAAATTATCCTTAGAGGAATAAGGATATGTTTCTCGGTTATGGAGGTGATAAAGAGTTTGACATAAAGAGTTACGTCGATGCAAGCTTAACACCTATCAGGATAGCTCTGAGTAGAGATACCGGATATGTATAATGGAGCAACAATTTAGAATAGCTCCAAGTAGAACCGTTATTTGAAATGGCTCCAAATATAACATAGAGATTTGCAAAGTACATACGGATCTGAATGTGACAGACCCATAGACTACAACCTCTCTCACAAGTAACATGATTAAACCCAGAACTCATTGAGTGTTAATCACATAGTGATGTGAACTAGATTATTGAACTCTAGTAAACTCTTTGGATGTTGGTCACATGGCGATGTGACTTGTGAATGTTAATCACATGGCGATGTGAACTAGATTATTAACTCTAGTGCAAGTGGGAGACTGTTGGAAATATGCCCTAGAGGCAATAATAAATTGGTTATTTCCTTGTTCATGATAATCGTTTATTATCCATGCTAGAATTGTATTGATAGGAAACTCAGATACATGTGTGGATACATAGACAACAACTTGTCCCTAGTAAGCCTCTAGTTGACTAGCTCGTTGATCAATAGATGGTTATAGTTTCCTGACCATGGACATTGGATGTCGTTGATAACGGGATCACATCATTAGGAGAATGATGTGATGGAGAAGACCCAATCCTAAGCCTAGCACAAAGATCCTGTAGTTCGTATGCTAAAGCTTTTCTAATGTCAAGTATCATTTCCTTAGACCATGAGATTGTGCAACTCCCGGATATCGTAGGAGTGCTTTGGGTGTGCCAAACGTCACAACGTAACTGGGTGGCTATAAAGGTACACTACAGGTATCTCCGAAAGTGTCTGTTGGGTTGGCACGAATCAAGACTGGGATTTGTCACTCCGTGTAAATGGAGAGGTATCTCTGGGCCCACTCGGTAGGACATAATCATAATGTGCACAATGTGATCAAGGAGTTGATCACGGGATGATGTGTTACGGAACGAGTAAAGAGACTTGCCGGTAACGAGATTGAACAAGGTATCGGGATATCGACGATCGAATCTCGGGCAAGTATCGTACCGCTAGACAAAGGGAATTGTATACGGGATTGATTAAGTCCTTGACATTGTGGTTCATCCGATGAGATCATCGTGGAGCATGTGGGAGCCAACATGGGTATCCAGATCCCGCTGTTGGTTATTGACCGGAGAGTTGTCTCGGCCATGTCTGCATGACTCCCGAACCCGTAGGGTCTACACACTTACGGTACGATGACGCTAGGGTTATTAGGAAGACTTGTATGTGATTACCGAATGTTGTTCGGAGTTCCGGATGAGATCCCGGACGTCACGAGGAGTTCCGGAATGGTCCGGAGGTAAAGATTTATATATGGAAAGTTGTTGTTTGGGTTCCGAGAAAAGTTCGGTTTTTTCCGGTATTGTACCGGGAAGCTTCCGGAAGGTTCCGGAGGATTCCGGAGGGGTCCGGAGGTCCGAAAAAAGTTCCACCACGTCCAATACAGCAGCATGGGTTGTAAGGGGGCACCCTAACCTTAATGGGCCAAGGGCACCAGCCCCCCCAAGGCCCATGCGCATGGGAGAGGGGAAACCCTAAGGGGGAGGGCCTCCACTTGGCTTGGGAGGCACTCCTCCCCCCCTTGGCCGCCGCCCCAACCCTAGATGGGATCTAGGGGGCCGGCCCCCCTCTCCCCCACCTATAAATAGTGGAGGGGCAGGAGGGCGGCCACACCCTTGAACCTGGCGCAGCCCTCCCTCCTCCTACCTTCTCCTCCTCCTCCATGGTGCTTGGCGAAGCCCTGCCGGAGAATCACAAGCTCCTCCACCACCACGCCGTCGTGCTGTTGGACTTCTTCCTCAACCTCTCCCTCCTCCTTGCTGGATCAAGGCGTGGGAGACGTCTCCGTTCCGTACGTGTGTTGAATGCGGAGGTGCCGTCCGTTCGGCACTAGGATCATCGGTGATTTGGATCACGACGAGTACGACTCCATCAACCCCGTTCACTTGAACGCTTCCGCTTAGCGATCTACAAGGGTATGTAGATGCACTCTCCTTCCCCTCGTTGCTAGATTACTCCATAGATTGATCTTGGTGATGCGTAGAAAATTTTAAATTTCTACTACGATCCCCAACACGAATTAGGGGCGTGATAGACGCCTTAAGCCAGACAGGGCCGACTCCTCGCTCTAAGCGGCGTAAGTCTTTAGGGACTCGAAAACCTCTCGAACAGCGACCAGTCTCTCGGCTTATCATTACAGTCAGTTTTAGCTTTCTCTACTGAGGTGCTTAGCCCAGCAGAACCGGGGCACAATCGCAGTAGTTCTCTCAGTGCTACCTTAGCCGATATAGCGGAACATAAGGTACCAAACATGGGAGCCGGGAAAACCCAACTATTGACCCAAGACATGATTCGGAGCTGATGCATATAATGCTATAAGTTTGGGGTGCCGCACTGTCGAAAGTGTTCGGACTTCGCACGCCGTATTATGGGGTATGCTTAAGCCCCTAGCGTATTGGCCGTACCAGAGTGTACGGGTGCTGGATGTCATGAATGAACATATATATATATATATATATATATAAGGAATGCAATAATAGTCTTAATGCTATGCATTTTTTATTCAAAAAGGTGCATTAAAGCAGAATGATACAAGTAGTGCGATAAGCAAAATGTAGGACTGTTTGACATGTCCCTTCCAAGGGCAAGCTGAGGAATAGTATTAAAACAAATATTTCACTCGTTATCATAATCCACCTGGGAGTTCCATAGTGTGACGTGGCTTTTTGCCTTCTTGGTTGCTGCATCATGTGTTCGGCAATCACGCTGTCGGACAGGGTGTCCAGAGATTAAAGTCCTGAAAGAGAAAAATAACAAAGCGGGAAGCCCCTAGTGTGGTTTAGGCCGTGACTTGGGGCATGCCGCCATCCTGCCCCCCTCCCCGCCTGTGCCCATGGTATTTTTAGTGCGTAATTATGTACGCGTGGCAAGGATTTTGCCATTTGGCTGGGGCCGGGGTGGGGACCGCATTGCTATGCGAGCTCGGGACGTGCCAGGTGGTCCAGTTGCCGATTACGCCGGGCGCACTTGAAGTTGTCCGGGTCCTTAATCGCCGAACTAGTGGATTGCCTTAAGAGGCTGCTTTGCGCTTCTGCTGCGAGGGCCGCAGTGTGCTCCTCCGTGCGAAGAGAGCACTCTGTGTTTCCATTTACTGTGATGACCCCCCGAGACCCTGGCATTTTGAGCTTAAGATATGCATAATGCGGTACCGCATTGAATCTTGTGAATGCGGTTCGCCCGAGCAGTGCATGGTAGCCACTGCGGAACGGGACTATGTCGAAGATTAACTCCTCGCTTCGAAAGTTATCCGGAGATCTGAAGACCACTTCCAGTGTGACTAAGCCTGTGCAATGGGCCTCTACACCTGGTATGACGCCTTTGAAGGTCGTTTTAGTGGGTTTGATCCTTGAGGGGTCTATACCCATTTTGCGCACTGTGTCCTGATAAAGCAGGTTCAGGCTGCTGCCGCCGTCCATTACGACTCGAGTGAGGTGAAATCCGTCAATGATTGGGTCTAGAACCAGTGCGGTGAATCCGCCATGACGGATGCTAGTGGGGTGGTCCTTGCGATCGAAGGTGATCGGACAGGAGGACCATGGGTTAAACTTGGGGGCGACTGGCTCTAACGCATATACGTCCCTGAGCGCACGCTTCCGCTCCCTCTTGGGGATGTGGGTTGCGTATATCATGTTCACCGTCCGCACTTGTGGGGGGAACCTCTTCTGTCTTCCGGCGTTCGGCTGCTGGGGCTCCTCCTCATCATCGCTATGTGACCCCTTATCTTTGTTTTCGGCATTTAACTTGCCGGCCTGCTTGAACACCCAACAGTCCCTGTTGGTGTGGTTGGCTGACTTGTCGGGGGTGCCGTCTATTTGAGACGAGCGATCGAGTATACGGTCTAAACTGGATGGGCCCGGAGTGCTTCTTTTGAATGGCTTTTTCCGCTGACCGGGTTTAGAGCCTTTGAATCCGGTATTGACTGTCGTATCCTCGGTATTGTCGCTGTTAATGCGGCGCTTATGTTTGTTGCGACGTGACCTACCCTTGCCGTCCTTGGTATCTGAAGTACCATGGTTCTTTGATATGTTATTACTGCGAGCCAGCCAACTGTCTTCTCCCGCACAAAAGCGTGTCATGAGTGTTGTGAGGGCTGCCATAGATTTCGGCTTTTCCTGACCAAGGTGCCGGGCTAGCCACTCGTCGCGGATGTTGTGCTTGAAAGCTGCTAGGGCCTCTGCATCCGGACAATCGACAATTTGATTTTTCTTTGTTAGGAACTGTGTCCAGAATTGCCTGGCCGATTCCTCTGGCTGCTGAATAATGTGGCTCAAGTCATCGGCATCTGGTGGTCGTACATAAGTGCCCTGAAAGTTGTCAAGGAATGCGGCTTCCAGATCTTCCCAATAGCCAATGGACTCTGCTAGCAAGCTGTTGAGCCAATGTCGAGCTGGTCCTTTGAGTTATAGTGGGTGGTATTTGATGGCGTGTAGGTCATCACCGCGGGCCATGTGAATGTGCCGGAGGAAATCCTCGATCCACACTACATGATCTGTTGTGCCGTTGTATGATTCTATATTTACGGGTTTGAAACCCTCTGGGATTTAATGATCCATTACTTCGTCTGTGAAGCATAAGGGGTGTGCGGCGCCTCTGTACTGGGCTATATCGCAACGCAGCTCGAATGAGGCTTGCCCGCTGTGTTCGGCCCGACCGGACTTAATTTTACTATATCGAGTGTGACGATTATCGTCTCACATAGTGGCACGCCCTCGTGATCCGTAGATCGATCTTGCATGTTTTGCTTTGTCCTCCAATATGTCTCGCAGGTCTGGCGTATTTCCCCTGCCTTTTTATTTGAATGGCGTCGGGGTGCGGGCTGAGCTTTTGGCTGGAATGTCTCTCTGTCGCGGCCACGAGGTGGTCGGTCAGCCACGTCATACGCCAGAGATGTAGGTTTTGGTGCTTCCTCCTCCAGTCGGGGTAGCAACCTGCATTTTGGGTAACTCCTGGAGGGGCATTCGAGTTTATACTCTTCGTCCGCCAGGACTTCATTCCATCTGTCAGCTAGCAATCTTGATCAGCTTGAAGCTGTTGCTGCTTTTTCTTAAGGCTATTTGCCGTGGCTATAAGCCTGCTCTTGAAGCGCTCTTGTTCGACGGGATCCTCTGGCACAGAGAATTCGTCATCGCCGAGGCTTGCCTCGTCTTCGGAGGGGGCATGTAATTATCATCCTCCTCCTCTCCATCTGTCGCTCTTTCAGGAGGGCTGGGTCCTCCATCCTCCTGCTCTAAATCTTGCTGGAGGGGATTGTTGTTGTCTTCGGCACTGTCCGGAGTGCTATTATCTCCGGTGCCGGTATCACCACTTTTTCCTTGGCGAGACTTAGAGCGGTGCCGCTGACGTCGGCACCTGGATTGCTTCTGGAGGGGTCATCCTCCATTGTCTCATCGCCATTGCCTTCTTTGGGTGTGTCCACCATATATATATATCATATGATGAGGTGGCTGTCCAGTGCCCTGTGGGCAGTGGTTCCTCTTCGACTCCCGCTTCGTCGTCCATACCGTCGATGTCTTCGGATTCGAAGTCGAGCATGTCGGTTAAGTCATCGACAGTGGCTACTAAGTGGGTGGTGGGTGGGCGGCAAAAATCTTCGTCATCCGCATCCCAATCCTGCCGGACGTAGTTCGGCCAGGATCCTCCTGACAAGGAGAGAGACCTTAATGAGTTCAGTATGTCGCTGAAGGGCGAGTGCTGAAAAATATCCGCGGAGGTAAACTCCATGATAGGCACCCAATCGAATTCAGTAGGGACGGGCGCAGGCGGTTCGGAGTCCGTGGCCGGAGGAGAATCCAGCAGTTTGGCAACACGGCTCTCGTGAAGGGTAAGGTCGATATTCGGCTCGATCGCCGCAGAGGGTACGGCCTCCATGACGGGGTCTATCCCCCCGCCCTCGGATGAAACTGGCTCCGAATTGAGGGTCGGAGCGGCTGCCAGTGCGATCTCTTGAATACGGTCCGATGGTAGAGCTAAATCGTACTCATTGTGGTCGCGTGGCGCACAAGGCAGGGGCTCGAATCCGTCAAAAATCAAGTCTCCGCGGATATCGGCCATGTAGTTTAAGCTTCCAAACCTGACCTAGTGGCCAGGAGCGTAACTTTCGATCTGCTCCAGATGGCCAAGCGAGTTGGCCCGCAGTGCGAAGCCGCCGAACACAAAGATCTGTCTGGGGAGAAAAGTCTCACCCTGGACTGCATTGCTATCGATGATCGTAGGAGCCATCAAGCCTAACGGCGACGACACAGAGGAACTCTCAATGAAAGCACGAATGTTAGTGTCAAAACCGGCGGATCTCGGGTAGGGGGTCCCGAACTGTGCGTCTAAGGCGGATGGTAACAGGAGGCAGGGGACACGATGTTTTACCCAGGTTCGGGCCCTCTTGATGGAGGTAAAAACCCTACGTCCTGCTTGATTTATTCTTGATGATATGAATATTACAAGAGTTGATCTACCACGAGATCGGAGAGGCTAAACCCTAGAAGCTAGCCTATGGTATGATTGTATGTTGTCCTACAGAGTAAAACCCTCCGGTTTATATAGACACTGGAAAGGGCTTGGGTTACACAAGGTCGGTTACAAAGGAGGAGATATCCATATCCATACTGCCTAGCTTGCCTTCCACGCCAAGTAGAGTCCTATCTGGACACGAGACGAAGTCTTCAATCTTGTATCTTCATAGTCCAACAGTCCGGCCAAAGGATATAGTCCGGCTGTCCGGAGACCCCCTAATCCAGGACTCCCTCAATAAGCATTGCGAGTATGGTGTTGAGCGTGCCATGGCGGATCTGAAGGTGCAAACCGGACAAAGGCAACTCGCAACCAAGACAAGAAATCACAGTAAAGCATTGGTGATCTATTTTCTTGCTGCGATAAATAAGTTGAGCAGATACAAAAGAGTACCGCCTCTGGTGCGGCGCCGTGTACGCATCTGCTGAGAATTTGACGGTGTTGCGGTAGCGATGGCTGTCGGCGGCGTGGAAGCAGATCTAGGAGGGTAGACGTTGGCGGCAAGGCGCGGTGGACGAGACGATCGTAGGAGTGGCGCCGGCAAGGTGGACGATGTCGGGGATGAAGCGAGAGGACGGGATGCAAGGATCCCTGTCCGAAGCCATGGATGAGAGAGGTTGATCTCTTGTAATGGACGGCGGCGTCGGGGTATCAGCTCCGTCATGGTGGAGGAGGACGGCGGTGGATGGGGTGGCGGACGGAGGAGGGTGGGGTGGAGAGGGTGTTTTGGCGCCCACAGAGTACGAATGGGGAAAGGGATGTAGAGAGGAAGGGGGAACCATGTATTCAGGGCGCGCTTGTCTCAAATGCGAGGAAATTTACAAACTTAGCCCCCGTTTCAAATTTCTACTACATCACAGCAACACTAGTCGGTTGGGGATAGGACGGTAATCTCGCATACACCGAATATTTGCCGACGAGAGTTTGTTTTTGGCGCCCACCGTATATGAATATGAATCGGGGAGGGAGTCGATTTTGGCCGAGGACACACTATGTTTTGGCGCCCACCGTGTATGAATCCGGGTGAGAGACGGTTACGTCACGTTTGGGTGAAATTACAAACCCACCCCTATCAAAACCTATAGAAATCCAGCATATAGGCTTTGCGTGGAAGGGATAGGCAGTAGTGATTTCCATCTCACAAATTTTGTTTCGGGCGGTTACTGCGACTTTCCCCGCTTCGTTCAAATTTTGCAGAGTGCACGTTTACCGTGTCAACTCAATTCGAATCCCGTTTGTATTCTTTTTTTAGGCGGGTTCCATTTTCAATTGGAATTACATTTTATATACATCATTTTTTATATATACTTTAAAAAGCACAACAAAGAATTCTGCTCCTTTATATGTATAATATGATTTACAAATACAACGATCTCGAAATCTTAAGGTTGAAATTCGAAAAAAATTAACCAAATTATGTTCTACTAAAATGTATGGATCAGTAATATCTACATATTAAATAACATAGATGTGCGTGAATTCATATGAGTATGCATGTTTGATAGATCAATTTTGGTTCGAGTATGGATTACCTGTATCATCATCTTGAATTCAAATATTTGAATCCCTTTTTTGTTCACTCCTTTCACGCCCATCTCTCTCGAATGCATGCTCCTTCAGGTAGCTATCACTCTCTTTTCTCCAGCTCACCCGCACGCTCACTTCATGTTGCTCCTATCCTCGCAAACATGGTCTCTCGACGTCTCCCCTGAGAAGTGTCACACTCTCCCTATCATTATAAATTACACGGTTTTCATTATCTCTCACGTCTCTACTGTTCTCTGGTATCACTCGGTACCTAAGCTTTCTTTTTCACCACCAAACACACAGTCTCCACTCGTCTTTCACTTTGTCTTTCTCTCTATGGGATTCTCTCACACACCTATATGTCTCTACATATGACTCATACCACTAAAATTACTCTCTCTATCCCTCCTGTAGACACAACATTTGTTGCGGTCTCCTTTTCGTCTCCATCCCAGACTGACATTATTCATTTGTTTACCGATCAGACAACCCTGACTACCGTCTCCTCTCTCTCTCTCACACACACAGACACACACACACGCACAACTCCTATCACTAAAATGTGAATGGAAAACGAGATTTTGTTATACCCAAACAAAAAAGGACTGGAGGGAGTGATTGCTCTGACACGGACGCGACCTCTCATAGCGCAGGCATTGAACCGGCGCGCCGGCCAAGAGGGCCGCACTCGCTGCAGGCCCGGCTGGGCACGCCTCCTCGCTGCGTGCAACCAGCTTAAGACTGCCCCGCCTGCCTTCATTGAATCCGCGTGTGTGCCGGCAACAAGTCCTTCCGCGAGCTGGCATGCATTTTAGAACACAAAAACTGACTAAAATATAATTAATTTACACATGGTCTTGACTTGTTGTGCTCGCACTGGTAGCAGGAACTAGTAGAGGATTTTCTTTATTTATAACTCTCCTCACATTTTTTTTGCTTTGAAGTGAATCATGGTTGTGGACATTGTGTATGAATGTGCAGATATCCGTGAACATGAGTTTGATGTGGAAGTTGAACTTGGAATGTCGGGCTTGCGCGTGAACTATACCATGTCCAATGCTTCGTCTGTTATTGTTTGGAAAGTAATTGCTGTTATTACATGACCCGAAAAAAACATTTTGTGCCACATCAGTAGATGCACGGACATCACAACATGCATGCTAACTGGATAAACATTTGAACCTAGCTATTATGAAGGAAATATTGTATTGACAACAGTTTTAGATAGCAGGAGATGCCTAGCCTGCTCTGCCTCTGCTAGCTTATTTCTAGCTTCTTCCATTTCTTCTTTGGCTTGGGTGAAGAGGGCATCTGATTGCTCTTTTTGCTTCTTCAGGAACTCAGCTACATTCTCAAGGGCTGCTGCACGCTTTCTTTCAGCCTTTACTAATGCCACGAGGACACGAACAGCTGACGACTCCACCTGGCTTGTGTGTAATCCAGCATCATCTGGGAATTTGCACCTTGTGTCTACTCCAGCATCATTAGGGAACCGGCACCTTGTGTGTAATCCAGCCTCATTTTGGAAACATGATCTCGAGGTTGACCATACTTCTCTCCTCGCAAGAACTGCATCCTGACATGAAGTTACTTCTTTTTTAGATCAATACTCAGAGCAACCTAGATCCATTTAGTAGAAGCCACATAAACAGAACTCGGAGAAGTGAATTCAAAAGGAAAAAATAAATAAAAAACAGACTACAAGGTGAGAACACCCACTTCCTACATCAAGCTAAAAACGAAAGCATTAGGACGATTAAGACTCTTCTTATTACACATCGAAGAACACCACGCTTAAGAGAAACAGAAACTACAACATATACACATCGAAGAACATGAGGCTACATGAAAGTAATTGAAAGGGTGTTACTTACCAAAGCTCGTTTTACAGGTTCGGTGCAGCTCCTCTTTAACTTACCACGCTCCTTGAAGATGTCCCGAATATCCCGTGTTTGGTCTTCATTGCTCCTCTGCATGTTCGCACTCGTGGTTTTAAAATCTCAACATGGCAAGAAAAATATACTACTAGTAATACTCGCGCATCTTGTGGGCAACATTAAAGCACTCGTCTGCCATGTTAGAGCATCTCCAACAAGATAATCTACTCATACAAATGCATCTTGATGCGTGCAACGCATGGGCATTTTGCTAGTTCTAAAAACCTTTCCATCATTTGCCACACTACTGGTTGCAGATGAAAAACCTACCCAAGCACAGCACGATATAGGAGCGACGCACAATTACAAGCTGATATTCTGTTGGACAATGGAGGCTATAACCAATTAATTTTATGGGAACAATAGCACCCAGGAAATTTGAAGGGTAGGTATGAACAAAATTGGAACTGCACATGTACTGCTAAGTGATTCAATACACACATTACCAATCGAGGAGGAGAACGATGGTCGCGGCGGCCTCTATGAGTCATGGTCGGCAACGGGAGTCAGTTCATTGTCCACGACGGTGGTACTTCTGCGCTTGGCGTCGGCTTCCGGGAAGCAGATCCGAGACCGTGGAAGACGATGCCGGGGAAGAGGCTCCGTGTACGACGACGACGGTGGACCGGCTCTAGTGCAGCGTACGAGGTCGTCGATGAGGCAGATGCGCTGCGGTGGACGAGTGCGCCGATGTAAAGGGGAGGAGCACGAAGGCTGCGGTGCCGTGGAGAAGTCTATTTTGCGGTGGGGATAGAAATTGGAGAGTATTCAGGTGTACTACTCTGGGTGCCGGGGTGGGGTTGGCTGGGTAGGGTGAACCTGAAGTTACGAAAACATCCCCCTACCAAGCGTCATCCATAGGCCTGTTCCAAAGGCTATGATGGTAACTTCCCACTGCTCGAATCAAGGTCGCGGGAGATTTTCCCGCCGACCTCAAAATTTTACTGGACTCCCCGTGTGGCGTGTTGAGTGATTCGGCTAAGCAACTAGCAAGTAGTAGTAGTAAACTCTGCATATTAGGTTTGACCAAAGTCAAACTTCCTAAAGTTTGACCAAGTTTATAGAAAAATATAAACATTTACCATAACAAATATGTATGATGTGAAAGTACATTCAATAATGAATCTAATGGTATTTATTTGTTATTGTATATGTTAATATTTTTTTGTTATAAGCTTTCTGAGAGTTTACAAAACTTGACTTTGACCAGTGCTAATACGCGGACTTAAATAAAAACGAAGGGAGTACACATTTGTTTTCTTAGTTTGTAGTGAACTAATCATTTGTTGAAATTGTGAAATAAATATATTAGGCTATTGACTTCGAATGTAATGGTCTATACAATTCAATTGTTACAATCATTGTCGAATCCCAAGATGTATACAAGGTCTATAGTACTTCACAACATGCTCAAACTCACATAATCCCAGTCAAATGAGAATCTAAATGAATTTTATAGTTATTACTTTGTAGGATGCAACAAGAACAACCATAACTCTACATCATCCATTATAGAAGCAACATTTTGACATATCCCAATGTGTGAATGAAACGTGCAGAGAGAGCTTTTGAAGATGGAGCAGATAGGGCGGGAAAGATTGTATGTATGTGGACGAGAGAGTAGGAGACAAACCTAACGAGACAGAGAGAGATAGAGAGAGAAAGAGAGAGGAAGAAGTTAGGTCTATGAGAAAGATGCATACATGTAATATACATGAGATGCGTGTGCATCTGGATTCTATATACGTGGAAGGAGAAGAGACAACATGTTTGATGAGAGAGCAGGAAAAACATGGACGAGAGGGGAAGGATCTCGTGGGTTTAGGGATTGATAATTTTGTGTGGGGGGGAGAGGGATTGGTAATTTTGTGCAAGGGAGAGAGAGGGTGGGGGAGGAGTCAGTCAGTCGTCGTCACATCACCCTGCTTCCAAATGACCCCGCATTCTCTAGCGCGGTGTGGTCGCTGTCTTTGATCTGCTCGTTGCCCTCTTTGAAGATTAAGGTGTTGTGCATGTTAGGGTGCAAAGAAGCACAAGCGAGAGTGGTCGCCGTATAACCTTGGATGGGGATGAATTGTGTGCTCGGGGGAGTGTGTGTGTGTGTGTTGTGCTGCGTGTGTCTCTCTCTCTGTGTGTGTGTCAAATATTGAGAGAAAACAAACCTACGGAGAGAAATGGGTATTCACGAAGAGATTGTGCGGACCTTGAGGTGGGCAGGGGCCGGGTGAGGGTGTCAAAATGTGTGCGTTGATGCATGTGTTGCATGCGACCGTGTGAGGGACGGACGAATCGAAAGAGATGGTTGCTGTGTTACGGATGCTCCTCTCTCTGTCTCTCTCTCTCCCTCTCTCTCTCACACACACACATAGACACACACAAATAAACTAGAAGACCATTCTCTCATGTATACACAACGTATCGGCATCTGTCTATGTCTCACTCATGCACGATCATTTGCACATTCACACCTCTCTATGTCTGTATCACACGCGCATCGTCTCCATATTGCCCTTTTGCGACAACACACATATGGACACATACACACGTTCTCTCTCAGTCACACACACAAAATCAGTATTAAAAAAAACTAGGGCGCACCTAAAATGTCCAAATCCAAATAAACACGAACTAGAGGTAAATTCAAATATATGGAAATATTGCAGCGTCAAGAAATTTCACAAGAAAAAAATTGAGTAATATTCGAGGATTGCTTTCACACACAAAAAAAGGTTCGGTGGATGTCCGAGCGTGACACGGTGATGCACCGTTCAATCGACCGCGCGGCCGCAGTTCACGCGCTTGCACATGATTCCGTATCGTGGCCGTGGTACTAAGACTGGTCACAATGGGCAAGAACATAAGCTAGTAACTAATAAAAGCGCTGCCTAAGTCTAATGTTTACGTGTACTAGTACGGTTTTCTTTTAAGTTTGACCAACCTTATATATAAAACTAAAGTAAGCTCCCACACGCGCACTCATCAATATGCCGCCGCCACCGTTGCGCATGCCGGCGCCCGCCTGCTCCGGCCAACAATTTCTCGCGCATCACCGCCGTGTCGCCGCCATCCCTGTGCCATGAAGCCGAAGGCCCGCCCGCTCACGTCGTCTGCAGTCCCTCCTTGCGATGCCGCCGCGTTGCCAAGCACGCGAGCAGCTGGTGGAGCCGCGTCTATGCACGCAGCGTACGAAGAGGAGGACGAGCGCGTGCTCCAGCACGTCGGCGAGGAGGAACTAGTGTGTCATTGTCGTCTCCGCCCGCGCGGAGGAGGCGCGCATGGTGGCTGTCGCGGCGAAAGCCGGTCGCGCGCGCATCGAGCCCGCAAACCGGGTGTGTACGCGGAATCTACCTTCGAGACCTTGAATGCCACGTGGATCCTGCAATCTGAAGGAGCAATTTGGGTTAGTCAACTCATGTGAGCTGTTTGATGCAACATAGATGGCTAGAAGGGCTTCTTCCACCTCTTCTGCCGTCTTCTTCCTTTGCTCCGTCGAACTTCTTTCACAAATCGACTGACCCAAATTATACTACTAGTACGAACGTATTAAGTACAGTAGGAACACGAAGATATGAGCAGTAGTACCAACTGCAAGAAGAACAGTAGTAAGACATAGTACTAGTACTACTGTACGTACTAAAGAGTTCAAATAACGAGAAAGAATATAAACATAGTTCTGCTGGGGCCTCAGCACAACACACCCTTGAAAATAAACTAATAAGCAACTAGTCCGCTTGACACTGCAGTAGAACCAGCATGAGCGACGACACTGCCACCTACTTGGAGTCCGAGTCCACGTCCTCGACTTCGTCCTCGTCCCTCTTCCTCTTCCTCTTCACCGACGCTTCTTTGCTTGAACCGGACACTGGGCTCTGCTTCTTCATCCAACCCTTGTAGATATTTAAACAAAGGTAGGCATCCATTGCTGCGTACAGGATGTGATCTTCATCTAATGTCTTCGACTCCCATGCATGATGAAACTCGTGATGAGGTTTCTTCAGTTTAGCGTACGAAGGATCAATCATGGCTGCTGCGAGGGTCAGCATTGAAGGTTAAGAGGAGGACACCAGGCTTGCCTTCTGGAGATCGAAGGGCTGGCCTACAACGAGACCTATCCGACGCAGGACGTCACTGTCGTTCTTAAAGCCTACAGTAACGAATTTCACTCTTTTGTCCTTGAGGAAGTTCTTAAAATCCTGGCACTCAACATCGACATGGCATATGTGGTAGACCAAGCAAACGTTATGTACGCAAACCTGGATCACGACGGGCTTCTTCCTCTCTTCGTCCTTTAGATCCTTCTCTCGTCCCAGGACTGTGGTGTACTCAACATCTAGCCCAGCGACCCACTCATCCGTTGAACTGTTGAACATGCGTAGGAAGCGAGCAAGCCATGCTTTCACCGTCTCGGATCCACGTGTGTAGATGACGATGAACTGATCGCTGGTGATGGCTCTAACCTGGTACTCAGCGGCGACCATGGAGATTTGGGAGGCCATGGATTTTGGAGGAGGATCAGGAGAAGTTGAACTGTTGTACCCCGCAAAAAAACTGGGAGCGAACTATTGTGAAAAGACGGGACGACTGGGAGCGAACTGTTCTAAGGTAGAAGACGGGGACGAGTAGGGCGTGCGAACGGCGTGGGGTTGCTGGCTTGCCCGGTGGATAAACGGCTGCAAGCCCCCAAAGAGTTCTCGAGAACTATGCTGGACCCACTAGATGTCATGTCTACTAGACCCATATCGTAGGCCCGACGGTATAGCTTCTGCCTGTTTGCATGCCATGCCGGCGCGTGGATGTAACTTCACTTAATTCCGTCAAATGTCGCGCCCCCCATGACCTTTGCCTCCCTCGCGCGGTCGCGCCCTTTGAGACTTCAACCGGCTATAAATGAGCAATTTTTTTTGCCTTTTTTAGACAAGCAATTTTTTTTGCCTACTCCGCATGCATGATACTCGCTCTGGTCCTTTTTACTCCCGTCAACCGTTTGCAAAGTGTTTGACCAAATTTATACTTTTTTGAACACCACCTTATATTAATTAACCAGCCACACCAGTACACTCATTCGATACAATATTCACCACACAGGGCGGTATGTTATTTACAAGAATACCATCTAATCTATTGTCAAAGCTATACTTAGCGATTAAGTGTGCCACCTTATTGGCCGAACGCCTAATCTTTGACAATTGAAGATTTTTGATCAACTTCGAGATGCTCAACGCTTTCATCTTCAGGTCACGCATAGCAGACCTGTCAACGCTTTGACAGGCATCAATGAAATCCCACGACCAAATTTATACTAAAAATATCAATATCTATAATACTCCCAAAACACTTAGGCACGGTGCATTAACTTCTACCTCGTTTTTTGTTTCTTGACATATCAACCAATAGGAGATGTGGGTGTGCATGCTTTTAATGACTTGAGACTACCAAACATGACATACAGTGGTTAGTTCATTGCATGCAATGCTATTAATTAGCAAATAAACATTAAGATCTCTCGTTTTCCCCTCCTCCTTGGTCACAGTGCACAATCTAAGATGACTTGCTCACCTAGACGGAGGGAGTACTGATTATAATGAGTATAAGAACTACATTTTATACTGAGTGTAAAAATATTGATTTGACATTGTGAATGTTGACACATTGTGGAATAGTTTTTGAAGTCTGTAAAAGTACTCAACTAGTGTTGTTGTTCTCCACAAAAAAATGTGCTTACCAATGCATGCATGAACACTAGTTACTCTAACCCCCCTCTCTTGTTTAATTCTTTGCCACATCAGCATGTTTGCTATTCCCGTGTGCATGATACCAGCTAAGATACCACCATTATGACCAGCCTTAATCATCACATGCAATAATTTAGTGCACCTTGAAATATGAACATGTGTGGGGCGTGTTTGTTTTTAATGACTTGAGACTATACCTAGCCCGGCATGCAAGATGACTTATTATGCACCGTTCCCCATACCTGCAGGAAGCCCGTTCATCTCCAAATCTTTTCCTCTCCATGTGTGGAAAAAATATGCCTGCCAAACTCTCCTTCTCCCTCCGACGGTCCCACCACTCCGCCCCGTGTGAAAAAATCTGCATGCATGACTCTCCTCCCCCCACGCTCGTCCAATCCGTTGTGACCAGCAATATTTCCACCCCTTCGATCCCCCGTAATTTACTCCAACAAATATGCCCACGTAGCTGTTACTTAACTGCAGGTGCATTCGGTCACTGACATATGGGCCCAACAGGGGTCTGGCCCACATGTCAGTGACGCAACTGGATCGGCAGTTAAGTCAATGCAGCTCAGTCCATATCTTACGTAGGTGTGCCATTGCTCGCTATAAATATTGCGCCTCCCGCGACATCACTATCTCCTCCCCCTCATGTTCACGTTCATCGCTATCTCCTCCCCCTCCCTCTCACGTCGACCATCATGCCATCGCCCCTCCCAAGCCCTAGGAGCCCCTCGCTGCACCGCGCGGACGGTCACGCATCGCCATTCCGTTCCTCGCCGCCACTAGTCGAGGAGGACACGTCGGTGTTCCGCTCCTCGCTGCTACGCGACGTGTCGCCATTCCGTTCCTCGCCGCCACTAGTCGAGGAGGACGCGTCGGCATTCCGCTGCTCGCCGTGACGTGTCGGTGTTCCCAATCTCGCCAGCACGCGCCCCGGAGGACGCGTCGGCTCCCCTCTACGAGGAGAACGCCGCGCCGCCCGCCGAGCCCCCCAGCCTTGAGGAGCTTTGGAAAGAAATGGATGTCGCCTTGTGGGAGGCTTTGCCTCCAGCAGAGCGCGCCAAAATAGAGGCGGAGAAGAAGGCCGAGGAAGAGAAGCGCACCGTGGAACAAGCTGCCTGGGAGGCCTATGTCACATCCGAGAGAGTCAGGCAATTGGCTCTTTGGCAGAAGGCTCGTGCGAGGGCCGTGAGGGTGGCGGAGGATGCCCGTGCCGACGCCCTGAGTGCAGTCGGGCCCAAGCGCCTCATCTATGCTTGGCAGTACGTGGATCGAGTGCACGCTTCCAGCAAGGAGGAGTACCTGTTGGCGCCGGATCACCACACCGGTGAGATCGCGCTCGCCCGCCGGCAAGCTGCCAATCAGCACCTCGCGAGTTGCGAGGCTGAGGAAGAGGCGTTGTGTCGGTGCGCTGGGAAACGGCCGCGCACCACGGCACTCGTGGCGTGCCGCAAGCGCTCCTGCGAGTGTCGTGGCTTTTAGGAGGAGTATAATTTTTGTTTCGTAAGGCGATCTCATTAGTTTTGGGACGCAAATGATAAATCCCCAACATTCAGGAATTTTTAGCGTCCTTAATTAAGTATGTAAAAGGGAAAGTTTGGAAACCTTGTGTATTCACACGCATTTTACAAGTACGTGCATATAGCACAAACTTTACTATATACTATCGCACTACACGTCTCTCTCGATATATGCTTGCAGACTATGCTACTCCCTCCGTCCAGGTCAATAAGTCATCTTCGGTTGTGCATCGTGACCAAGAAGGAGGGAAGACTTATACACCTAGACGGAGGGAGTACTACTATTACTTATGTACGTGCAAATGCACGTTTTAACATTACGATGCGGTTTTTGTAAAAGTAGAAAAACAGCACCAGTCAAGCTTGTGAAACGATTCAATGCAAAACAAATGCAAAAATGCTCGTTTGATTGTTTACTTTTAGCTTCCTTCTCTATGGTTATTTCTCTGTCGTACTTTGTACGGAGTACCTCACTGGTTGGAAAGGCATGCAAATTCCCAAACCGTTTCCTACACCCTGTATCTCACTGGTTGCCGGCGTTGACATTGTCGCCCATGTCAAGGATGAGGTTGCCGAGGTCGGGGAAGAAGTCGTCGTTCGTGAAGTCGTCGCTGCCAGCAGTCGCGCGAGTGCGCTCCCCAAAAACCTGATCGCCCCTCTCCCGATCACGAGAGGTGGGGTTCCGGAGGCCTGCTGTCCCTTCTCCCGGTGCACACCGAAAAGAGGGATGGAGAAGACTTGCTTGGCGGCGCAATGATCTGGAACGGTGGTGAGAAAATATATAGTGCGGGCAAGGTAGGTCGTGGGAGTATAGCTCTGTCCTCGGCTCGGCTCAATCCCGCAACCCGCGGCGCGTCGTGACGAGGCGTGGCGTGGTGAGGCGAGCGAGGAGGAGGAGCGCGCGTGTAGGTTTCCTCTTCTCATGCTCATACAAGTGGTAGAAGAGCTCACCTTATAAAGGCCTACTAGCAAAATTCCAACATCGACCAGGCCGTCCATGAAAAGGGAGTGGCTGTAGGGGACGTTGCGCCAGTTGAATATATGAGCAAGTTACTACGAGATTTAATCCGAATAAGCACAAAATAAATCATGACGGTTATAACAGAGATGAAACTAATCATGTGGACTAGCATAGTAGTAGGATACAAAGTAGAAACATGAATTCTACCACGATTTCGAACAGGAAGGATAGAAACACATACGGTGCAATGGGAGCAGCACCGTTGGCGTTGAGGTTGTCGCCCATGTCCAAACACCACGTAGACACGGTCTTTGAGCATGGTTCGTAGTCGTTCCACGCTCAGGCATTGAAGTTTGTAACTATTTTAGATTAGAATATACTACTACTCCGGTGCTAGTAGTAGAGAAGAGTCCTACTCTACTACTCTACTCAAGTAAGTTAGGGCATAGCATTGTAGGGAGTACCAGTACTGTGATCACTCAAGAAAGTTGTCTGGCATCGACATGACCCTACGCTGCTGGTATGTGTCTCGTAAGTCAAGCGACGTGCTATAGTCATCATCACCTGTTCACTTCCCACAGCACATATTCGCTTCTCCATCTTTGTCCGCACATAATCTCATCCAATCTTCCATCCCCGCTAAGGCGCCTCCCCCCCTCGCCCGAAACCCAAGCACTAACAATGGCAAAACTGAGCAGCATCCGCCGAAAGAATGGCTGGAATTCACTCCCCACAGAGGTAATCAAGCTCATTGTTTCACGTGTGGACAATCTCAGTACCATGCCGCTCGCCGCATGCTCGTCGGGGTTGTACCGTTTACTCAAAGCCCTCAGGATGGAGCTTTTTAAGCCAGCTCCTTGCTTGCTGATGCCGCCTGATCTTCAGAAATGACGTGTCACGCAACATAACGATCGTAGGGTGGCGAGCATCAACCCCCTTTACTGCGATCCGATCCCCGTCAGCCTCAACTACATTAACGGTATGTACTGGGTCAGCATGAACACGTCTTGGATGGTGCTCGTCGACGGTCGTGGTAGCTGGATGCTCGTGGAGGTCTACACCCGGTGATGGATCCCCCTTCCTTCGATTAACACTGCACTGCTTTGGCACCGCGGCCCAGAATACTCGAAATCTTACAGTAGCCAACATGATACCAAGTTTGATTTGCTCAAGGTTGTAATCTGCCAAGTGCCCACAAGACCTGCGAATTATAAAGACTTCAGGCTAATTGCGTTCTTCAACCACGGTCTCGCCTATCTGACAGGTCACTGCGGTAAGTGGATAAATCTGCACGTCCATCGCAGGATCATACATCCTCCATGGTTCTCTGATGCCATTGAACACAAGGTCTTCATTTACGCTGTCGACTCCTTCTATGACTGGATGTATTGCTGGCCTACTCCAGTCATCGCTACAAACGGTTGTTACAGCAGTATGTTACTTTCCTATGATATCATGATGGCTTGCTTATATTACTGTCTGAAAGAACATGCGGTGCCCCCATGTTTGGTTTTGGTAATTGATGACAATCTCTATGGACTAATGATTGCCTTGAGTTATATTTAAAGGTTTTGTCCATAGGCTTTTCGTGGAGTACATGTGTTAGTTTCAAGGAGAGTTTGTGTCGACCAAGGTGCTATTCAAGGAATTACCTAAAGATTGGTCTTGTGAGAGGTTGATCAAGACTAAGTTAAAGAGTGAATCAAGTTGATCAACCCACAAAGCGTAGAAGATGTACCGAGAGGGGTCAAGTGATCCCATGGTATGGTAAGCATTGTCAATTACGCTTTGTGTACTAACCCATGGTCTTCATGAGGGTTCTTTGTGGGGTTAGGTTGCGGTGTGCAAGTTCAAGTGGAGCACCACAAAGAGATCAAATGCTTGAAGCTTGCTGTCCTTTGTGGTGACAATGGACCTGTGAAGATGTGCGGAAGAGTAGCTCACCCATAGTAGAGTATGGGGGAGCAATCAACTAGTCTTCATCGAGTCAACACAATCAAGAAAGGTTGCGGTGTGCAAGTTCAAGTGTAGCATCACGAAGAGATCAAATGCTTGAAGCTTGCCGTCCTTTGTGGTGACAATGGACTTGTGAAGATGTGCGGAACAAAGGCTCACCCATAGTGGAGTATGGGGAGCAATCAACTAGTCTTCATCGAGCCAACACATTCAAGAAAGGTGGTCCAACTTGAGGGAGTCAAGATCGTCATCATCTAGCTCAAGTGGACCATGTGCAAGGCAAAGGTTTGCCCTTGATAGGTTTTCTATTTTACCGGTCTCATGTTGGTAGTTGGGAGACCGGGTTATAGGATCGATTGCCATACTATCAAGGGGGCTCTCGATGAGTAGCTTGACCGTATCGTTCATTGAGAGCTCAAACCATTGCATCCTTGCATCATCTTTCTTGGTTCTTGTTTGGTTCTCTTTGTGGGTCTTAGAGCTTACGGTCATCTTGTTGACAAGCTTGAGTATATCAAAAACGGAGTTCGCTTGCATCTTCTATGATGTTTTCGATGTTGGAGGTTTTGCCGGTTCTTCTCGGTTTGATGCTACTCGTCGTCTTGTTTCCAACAAGCTTGAGTTTGCTCAATTCGGAGCTCATATGCAGAAGTTGTGGCAGTTCTGGTTTTCTTGAGTGTGGTTTTTGTCAGGGTCCCAGCGGTAGTACCGTGGTACCCAGCGGTAGTACCGCTGAGGAGTCACAAGCGGCAGTACCGCTCCGCAGCGGTAGTACCAGCAGTGACTCCGCAGCAGTACTACCGTTGGCTTACCAGGTCCCTACCGCGTCAATTCGAGGGGTCTTTTTCTGTGTCGGATTGTGCGGTACCTCGCTGCGGCAGTAGTGCAGCCGTACCGCTCCTTAGCGACAGTACCGCCCTTCCTCCGTGGTAGTACCGCCCGATTGCCTCTTTCCCTTTACCCTTCGTTCTGCGCGGCAGTACCGCCGAAGGGTGCGGTAGTACCGCCTAACCCAGCGGTAGTACCGCTGTCTCCTACGGTACTACCACCCCAAGGTTCATGTTTTGTTGCTCCTTTTCCCTGTTTCTTCCGCCCGAGCGGTAGTACCGCTCATGGAGCGGTACTACCGTGTGCGGGCTGAGCACATAACGGTTGGATTTTCCCCCTCCTATAAAAGGGGGTCTTCTTCCCCAATGAACCTTATCCTTTGAGCTCGTGTTCTTCCCCCATTGTTGACCTTCTTCGAGCTTGCTAACTCTCAATCCCTCCACGGATTCTTGCTAGTTTTTGAGGGAAAAGAGAGAGGAGATCTAGATCCACATTTCCACCAACCACTTTCTCCTCTATGTGAGGGGAACCCCTTGGATCTAGATCTTGGAGTTCTTGGTGTTCTCCTTCTTGTTCTTCCTCTCATTTTCCTCCCTAGCATTAGTTGCTTCGGTGGGATTTGAGAGAGAAGGACTTGGGCACTCTGTGTGCCCTTGCCATTGCATTTGGTGCATCGGTTTGAGTTCTCCACGGTGATACGTGGAAGTGAAGGTTGAGAAGCTTATTACTCTTGGGTGTTTGGGCACCCTAGAGCTTGTTCCTCTTGGGTGCCTTGGCGCCCTAGATGGTTGGTGTTGTTCGGAGCTCAATCATTGTGGTGAAAAGCTCTGGGCAAGCATCGGGGTCTCCAATTAGGTTGTGGAGATCGCCTCGAGCAATTTGACGGGTACCGATGACCGCCCCCAAGGGTTGCCAAAGTGTACGGGTTCGGTGACCGCCCCCAAGGGTTGCCATTTGTACGGGTTCGGTGACCGCCCTCAAGGGTCCCTTAGTGGAATCACGGCATCTTGCATTGTGCGAGGGCGTGAGGAGATTACGGTGGCCCTAGTGGCTTCTTGGGGAGCATTGTGCCTCCACACCGCTCCAAACGGAGATTAGCATCCGCAAGGGTGTGAACTTTGGGATACATCATCATCTCCGCGTGCCTCGGTTATCTCTTACCCAAGCCCTTTACTTATGCACTTTACTTTGTGATAGCCATATTGTTCTTTGTCATATATCTTGCTATCTCATAGTCGCTTATCTTGCTTAGCATAAGTTGTTGGTGCACATAGGTGAGCCTAATTGTTTTAGGTTTTATGCTTGGCAAATTAACTGCTAGGTTTATTCCGCATTTGTTCAAGCCTAAACCATAATTATTTTAAAGCGCCTATTCACCCCCCCTCTAGGCGACATCCACGACCTTTCATTGTCAACATTTGCTGAAAAAATATTCATGCTCATAACATGCTGTTCTTAAGATTGACGAAACCAAGAGCCCTTTTTTATTTGACTCCAACTTGATATGATTAGAAAGGTGGTTCCTGGCTCGATCAGACGATGGCAAAAGATTGATGATCGTTCACACGTATCGGACGTGTTGTTTCGCGGAATACAATCACAGTCACTGCAAGGTCTTTGAGCAGGATCCCAGCTTCTCTGGGCCTTCAGGAATTTTTGACTGGAGGCTAGTAAGTAGCCTTGGTACATGCTCTCTGTTTGTCGGACTGAATTATCCGATTAATCAGGAGATAACCGACGGCAAGGATCATGATGGCAGCGCGGTTTCATTCATCAGGCAAAACTGTGTGTACACAGCGTACCATGCGTCTCTGCATGCACCATACCCTGATATGTGCCGCCACGCTCTGCAGCCCAAAGTAGGAGAGAGGGTCGCAAGTATCAGACTTCGACCTGCTGGCTGGAGTTTCCCCCGTCAGGCACCCATCTGGTTCAAGCCGTCAGCCAATCTCCGTAGCTTAATAAATAGTAACATCTTACTGAGCCAGTTAGTTAGATGCGTACACTTGGTGTAGTAGGATCTTTATTTAGTTTGATGCATACACTTGTTCTTTCTTGGTAGCCCTTTTGTAATGATGGTTGATGTTTGGTTTGGAAGAGAGAGCTGCGTCTTCACTCTTCTAGCCTGCTTACTGCTTCTATTGCACCCCCAGCCCTGGTTGTTGCTGCTGCTGTTTTCAATGTACAGTCAGTAGTATATTTCGTCTGTTGGTTGAATAAATGTGTTGTTAGAACGACAAACACAATGTTTTGGAAGTCGTTGCATGGTTCGATACTTTAGTGCCCCGTACCGTACGTAGCGCATACTATTTATCGTACGGAACACATTTTTTTTGAAACTCGGAACACATTTTTCACTTGTTGATAACATGCAGCCCACTGATGAAGGCCCAATAGAGAAGCCCATAATTAACTGGAAGGGAGGCTCTCACATGAATCCGGCCCAGGTACATGCCCATGGTCCCCTAAACATAAATAAGTAAATAAATAAATAAATAAAGCTAAATGCTCATGCACCAGTTCTTTGGAAAAATAGATAGCCCAGTATTTCTTTTTGAAGAATACCCAATCTAGGCCTATTTGTTTTCTCCGAATTACTGGGCTGCAAATCTTTCAAGACGAGGAGGGATGCATTCCGGCCTGGCTTAAGAGTATGGTCAATGTCTGTTAAAAGTAATATCAAAAGGGGTTGAAAATTCCAAAAAAATTATAGCAAATGGGATATAAATTTCTTTTTTTGTTTTTGTTCTTCACTGATATCTTATACATATTTCATTGGATTTAACATGACATAGTACTAATTTATTTTTAAATTTGTTTTAGTATGACTATTAATTTTTGGATTAAGAATATATCATTCCCCGGCAAAAATTTGCGAATTTTCAAAATTTCCCACATATTTAGTTAATTGACCCTAGTACTGATCAGAAACTGGCCAATAATTCTAAAAATGGAAAACGGGCTGCAATAAATTCCATATGAATTAGAAAATGAGTAAAACTTATAAAAATAATAGCAAATGGGTTGTACACGCCACATATTTTGAGGTTGACTTGTTTACGCAAGCCTTTGTCAGTGAACACACGATTCTAGTAGCAGTTAGTGTTGGATGTCCATCCAACGGCCGACGTGCTTCCTCAATCTCTGATCTTCCTACTCCAGCCGCCTAAACTAGCGCCGACGGGACTGCCTACTCCCTCCTCTTGTGGCCCGCTGTGATGCCGCGCAGGCTTCCCCGACCCACCCTACTCCCTCTGTTGGCCTGGCCGCACGCAATCAACTGCCTCCTTATTACGCGAAAAAAATAATTCCTCCCACTGACATCTGGGGCGCACCAGTTGGGAGGCTGACCTGTGGGCCTACTAAGTTGACGCGTATGCAGGGCTTGTCAACTTAGTCAACAAATGATTCTAGCAGCAGTAACCGTTGGATTTGAATCGAACGGTCCTGCTGCTTTTTCAATCGCTGCTCTTCTTGCACCAGCCGCCCAAACCAGCGCCGGGTAGACCGCCTGCTCCTGCCTCCAGTGGCTGGATGTGCAGCAGATGAGGCCTCATCGCCCCCCTACTACTCCCACCGCTAGCTAGGCCCTGCGGCGACGGCAGCCTCACACCGCAGCCGAACCAGTGAACCCTCGTACTCCTCTCCCCGTGGGCATCCACTGTCGCGTCTTCCCCGGCTCCGCGTCGTCCACCGCCTTGGTGCTCTCGGCGCGGCGTGGTCAACATGGTCAACGACATTCCATCGGAAGAGTACTATACGTGGAGAGGCTGACAGCTGGATCCACGACCACAGCCCAGTTTTTTTGTGATTTGTCAAGTAAGTCGCTTTGTCAGGCCTGTTGGGCTGCAAATCTTTCAAGACGAGGAGAGCTTTCATTTGGCTGGCCGAGAAAATGGCCCATCAGTAATGTGAAATGGGCTGTACATTTTTAAAACACATCAAACCGGCAATTAGTTTCAAATATCTTTTTTTCATTTCAAGATTTGAAATTACATTAATTTTTATGCGTGGCGAATTTGTTCGATTTTATATTGATATACATTTATTTTTAAAATCAGTTTGAATGTGAGTCGAAATTTCGGGATTAAAAACAGTTCGGACCGCACCGAAATATGAAAAATTTCGTATAATTTTTTAACCGTGGCCACAATATGGGATGTAATGCTAACAAAAATAATATGGGCTCCAAAAAAACCTTAATAATTAGCAAATGGGCTGTAAATTATTAGAAATAATGGCAGATGGGCTGTATGCTGTTCTCAACAGATTTGAGGATTTTCTAAAAAAAGGTTGACGCACAAGCAGTGACCGTTGGATGGCCATCCAACGGTCGTCGTGCTTCTTCAATCTCTGCTCTTCCTGCTCCAGCCGCTCAAACAGGCGCTGGCGGGACTGCCTGCTCCCTCCTTCCCGCGGCCGGCTCTGCTGCCGCGCAGGCCTCACCGCCCCACCATACTCCCATCGCTGGCCTAGCCATCCCATTACTCACCCACACCTGCTGTTATTCTTCGGCGACGGCAGACGAACCAGTAAACCCTCGTACAGTCGTACTCCCCTCCGCATTTGAAACAACTGCCGAGTCTTCCCTGGCTCCGCGTTGTTCCCTTCCTAGGCCTCGCCGTCGTGCACCGCCCTGGTGCTCTCGGCGCGGCCTGGTCAACGTGGTCAACGACTGACATGCATCTGAAGTGGACTTTACGTGGAGAGGCCGACAGCTGGGTCCACGGTCGCACACAAGGAAATGCTTCCTTATTACACGCAAAATAATGATTCCTCCACCTGATATCAGGGACCCACCGAAAAGGGCCTCTGTATTTCGCGAAAAAAACATTACCGCCGCTGACAGCTCGGACCCATCAGCTATATCTTCGCACGCAAGGAAGTGTCTCCTTATTACGCACAAAAAAATGAATACTCCCCTGTTAGCTGGGACCCAGTATAGTGGCAGGCTGACTTGTGGGCCTACTAAGTTGACGAGGACGGAGGGCTTTGTCAACTTAGTCAATATGCACGATTCTAGCTCCAGTAACCGTACGATGTCCATCCAACGGCCGTAGTGCTTCTTCAACCTCTGGTCTTCTTGCTCCAGCCGCCCAAACTAGCACCGGTCGTGCCTCGTGCTCCTGCCTCCCATGGCCGGCTGCGATGCAGCGGAGGCCTCACCGCCCCTACTACTCCCACGTTTGGCCAGGCCATCCCTCTACTCACCCACACCCCCTGTTATTCTGCGGCGACGGGAGCCTCACACCGTAGCGAACCAGTGAACCCTCGTACTCCTCTACGAGTGGGAATTCACTGCCGCATCTTCCCCGCCTCCGTGTCGTCCCCTTCCTAGGCCTCGCCGTCGTCCACCGCGCAGCAAGGAAGTGCCTCCTTATTACGTGCAAAATAATTATTCCTTCACCTGACAGCGGGGACCCACCGGACGGGCCACCGTATTTCGCCCCCCTGACTGCTGGGACCCACCAGCTACATCTTCGCACGCAAGGAAGTGCCTGACAGTCGAGATCCACCTGGTCGAAGCGTATGTAGCATTGTCATTCTGGTCGCGAACGTGTACGTACATATATACTGGTTGATGTAGAGGCGCGCACGTGTCGTAGTAGAGGCGCGCACGTAGCATGTATACGTACGTACAGCGGTCAGGGTGCAAGAAAGAAAATACGGCTGCATATGTGTACATACGGGCGGGGTCTCGAACGCCTACTCGCGCATACGTACAGCCAGGGCTCGTGTACATGGCTGAGTCAGAATGGAGAAACAGCATCGTCGTTGTGTTCATGGAGAGGCAACGAAATGCGTCGTGTTCATGGGGAGGCAACGAAATGCGTCATGTTCATCGGAAGGGCTTGGACGGAACAGGCGATGGAAACGAGGTCTAACATACCGCAGAACGGAGGAAACGGCCTTGTGTTTGACCGACCACGTTTGAAACGGGATCCTGTTCATCATGAGGGGTGTGGCGTACCGTAAAATGGAGGAAACGGACCTCTTACGGTCGAAACGGGGGTCCTGTTGATCGGGAGGGATGTGGTGTACCGCAAAATGGAGGAAACGGACTTGTGTTGGAGCGCTACGGTCGAAACGGGGGTCCTGTTCATCGGGAGGGGTGTGGCGTACCGCAAAACGGGACTCCATGGGATACTGTTCATCTCCACCGTCGACCCCCTCCAGCCTCCACGAGCTACTGTTCATCCACCATCGACCTCCACCAGCCTCCACCTGCGACTGTTCATCCACGGGCTCCTGTTCATCCAGCCTCCACCGCGCGCTACTTCACCGGCTACTGTTCAACCAGCCCTCTCCATGGCCTCCTGTTCAACCACCCCTCCACGGGCTACTGTTCATCCTGCCCTCCACCGTCTACTGTTCATCCTGCCCTCCATAGGATGGTCCTGTTCATCCAGCCCTCCACAGGGTCCTGTTCATCCAGCCCCAACTGGCTCGATCGATCGGGGTCCTATTCATCTAGAGGCAACACCACGGGGTCCTGTTCATCCACCCCCACCG
>NC_041386.1:576426244-576439300 GCF_002162155.2 Triticum dicoccoides | reverse complement strand
GGCAGCATCGATCGGCTTCAGTTAGCAGCAGTAGCGAAGGAATCGCTCGATCAGTTCAGTTAACAGCCATCGATCGATCGCTCGGGTTCAGTAACGCGTAGCCTGCAGTGCAATCGCTCGGGTTCAGTTAGAGCCCAACGCCTCGCTCGGGTTCAATTAGAGCCAACGTCTCGCACACACGCGCGTACGTGTACGAGAGAAACGCGCATCGCTCGGCCCCCGACCTCCCACCGTAACCGGGAACTCCCCGAAATTTTCCTCGCCCTCGCTTCTACCACGGTTTTTTCCGTCATGGACGGCCCAAAGAATATCATGCAGCTGCGTCTTCGGCCCACCCAGGACAAAAAACCCATTTTCTGTCATGAGTTTTTGTCATAGAAGTAGGAGCCCACTACATCTATGATGATACCGGGGTTTGTCACAATTATCGTCATAGAAGTGTCATATGTATGACAGAAAAAAATTTCGTTCGGCCCAAAATGTCATGGATGTGTCTTTTTTTTGTAGTGTTGGCTGGCTTCACAAGATGTGCATTTTTTCTTGCCCTTTCTGGATTCTTGTTGCAACCAGACTTGTTGTGGCCTGCAGTGCCACACATTGAACAAACAATAACAGTGCCATGTTTGCTCATTTTTTTCCCAACTGGTTTCTCATGGTCTTCCCTCCTCCTAGCATTTTTCTTGGGCCTGCCTCGCATTCTAACTTTAACATAATCAGGAGCTTCTGGCCTAGGTTTTTCAGAAATAGGCCACATCTCCTCACCTTCCACAGGTTCCAAGCAATGCTCATAAATGCTCGTGAATGTGTCAATGCTATAGCAAGGATCAATGTAATCTTCCACTTGTTTCCCACACTTGTATATTGTTGTTATGGCATGAGAACAAGGAAGACCTGAAAGTTGGAAATAACCACAAGAACAAGTTCTTTTTTCAAGACTTACAGTGTATTGCCTTCTTCTCCCAGTTACCAATCTCACTTCAAACCCATCTTTGCCATTCCAAAGGACCTCCATGAACTATGTTCTTGCTATGCTGGCTTTCAACTTTCTGAATATGCTAGGGCATATTTTTCCATGAAATTTCACACCTTTGGCCCTCTGTTCTTGAATTCTAGCAAATATTTTCTCCCTTATTTTCTCTAGCATGGAAATTATTGGATAAAACCTTGCATCCACAATTGCATGATTGAATGATTCACACAAGTCGTTATCCACTGACTCACAGTTGGAACCAACTGCAAAATATGCCCTTGCCCAGTGCACTGGTTTTGTTCTCATGATATCTTTTGCACCCTCTGGTGTTTCTTGTGCAAGCTTGGCTTTATAGTAATTGAAATCTTGGGTGTTTGCTGCTTTGGCAACAGCCCAGAATTTCTTCTGCCACTCATGTGCCCTGTGTTTCTTCCTCCGGTTGGCATAGATGTGCCTAGCACACATCCTGTGCTCTGCTTTTGGAAGATAGTCATTCATGGCATTGAGAATTCCCTTTTGCTGGTCAGATATGAACACCCATCCATCTCCATTGTTGTTAATGTTCAAATCTTTAATGAGCAAACCAATGAACCATTTCCATGTCTCATTTGTTTCCTGCTCAACTACTACCCAAGCCACTGGATACATTTGATTGTTTGCATCCCTAGCTATAGCACACATCAGCTCCCCCTTCACAGCCCCTTTAAAGAAACAACCATCTAATCCTATCACTTTTCTGCAGCCAGCTTTGAATCCTAGCTTCAATGCATTAAAGCAAACATAAAAGCTCTGAAATATATTATTGATCTTGTCAGTTGGATCCAAGCAAACTGCCACTGTACTTCCAGGATTACTTCTAAGAAGCTCAGGCTGGTAATCAAACACTCTAGTATATTCATTCTTCATGCCACATAGCAATTTATCCATCACAAGCTTCTTTGCATGCTTGCACTTTGAGGTGGACACATCTGCAAACATATCTTGCAATACTGTTGCTTTCATACTCTCTATCTTCCACATTGGATTTGCAAGAATGAAGTGTTCATACCTCTGTGCAATAACCTTTGCAGTCACTAGCCTATTATCTTTGTTTTGGGCACAGTGATGTTCATCATTATATGTGATGACTTGGAATCTGCTAGTCCTGCTGGTTTTTGCTGCATATATCATCCAAGGGCATCCAAGCCATCCACACATGGCTCTAACTCTATTTATCTCTGACTTTTGGAACACAATGCTTCTTTTTGTCACTAGCCCATATCTCTTCAAAGCTTTGACTAGCTGGTTCTTACTCCTGAAGACCATTGACAACTGGAAGTTTGGAATTTCACTGTCATTGTTGAATCTAGGAAACTGGCTCTTCATTCTCTCTGGCTCTCCATCAGAATCCTCACCATAGGAGTAATCCTCATCAGATGAATCAAAGTTCCACTCCTTCTCCTCTCCTTCTAGCTGCTCCTCCATATTTGCAATCAAATTTATTGGAACTGCTTCACTTGTATCTCTTCCAATCTAGCTTTTTGTTTCTCTCATCCTTTTCTTGCATGCCTTCTAAGCTCTACCACTTCTGAATCTTCACCACTGTCCTCACTGTGTGGCATATATTCAGTGTCAGTGTCATCATCTGAACCTTCACTGTCAACATCTGGATTTGTTTGTGGAGGTGCAACAATTGCTTGTGAATTACCAGCCACATGTTGTGAAGTAGTTGTCATATGTTGTGAAGTAGCAGGACCAGCTTGACTTGGATTTCAAATTTGTGACACTGCAAATTCATCTTCAACTAGCTCACTGTCAACTACATTAGTTCTTCCCCTTCTCTGCTTCACTGGACTGACAATGATTTGGGAGATGACCCCTGTGTCATCAGGAACCATGATATTCTGAACAACTGCCCCTTCTTCACTGTCAATAGCTTCAGCAGTGACATTCTCAACAACTTGCACTTCTTCCTCACTGTAAGTAGCTTCAGCAGTGACAATGGCAGGTGGAGCATCACTTACCTGCACAAGTTCATCCTCAAAATCACTGCAACTGCTGCTGTCTGCACTGTCCTGTTCCCCATGGTACTCAACATAAATATGTGCAACAACACCAACACAAATATAATCCCCCATCTTCACACATTTACTGTCATCATCCAAGAACACCAAACCATGAACCAATTCAGTCCCAGGAATATGAAAGTAGAATTTCATTGATTCCTCCAGTTTCATATGATCTTTCAAAAACCCTTTGACCTCCTGCAAAGAGAGCTTGTCTCTCTCAATCTCTGACACCCCCTCATCACCCCCAACACAGTCCAGTTGTCGACCAATTCGGATGAAATCCCCTCCAAAATGAAACCTAACATTTAGTATCTCTGTTGGGTCCATGTTGTAACTGAAAAAGAAGAAAAAAAGAACACACAGATCACTACCTTGTGCTAGTACGAACTAAAATCAGAAACTAATCTAAACAGCAGAACCTACCTTTTCCCACTTAAAAGATGATCCTTTCACCCTAAAACCCTAACGCATCCATGTTCAGAGAGGTCAAAATGCGGCGCCATAGGAGGAGGTCTTTGGGGACATACCTTAACCCGTTGCGTGCAACAACGCGCCGGCCAGATCGTCGCCGCTGGAGCAGATCAGCCGCCTGTCGCCATTACCATCGCCAGAGCAGAGAGGAAGACAGGGGGGCGGCTCCTCGACTCCTACGGTGGATGGGCTGGACTCCTCCTCTCTCAACTGATAAAGTGCTCGATCTGGCGCATTGGGCCGTCCCAACTTGATCGGACCCAAGCGCCAACTCTCTCTGTTTCTCCAAAAAAATGAAATCCCGGCCAGTCTGTTTGGAACGGTCTCAGGGTTTAATTTAGACCGGGATTAGTGAGTTGAGTATGCTGATTTCAGGGATTAGGAGTTCAGGGTTCCATTTAGCTTTTCTCCACGAGTTCAGGGTTTGTTTTAGATTTTTTCCTTTGTAATTTGATATTGGGGTGTCTGTTTTTCTTCAAATACTGCATCACCAGTGAGGACGAACGATAGTCGCAATGAAGTGCAAAGTTTGAGAAACTTAGAACTTCTCCGCACACCTAGACGTATTAAGTGCCTCCTTCGTGTAACGTATACAGTATATACATATTCCATGGGGCTGTTTGATTTGAGACTAAATTTGTCTAAGGTTGTTACATCTAAGAATAGGCAAGTTTGACCAACTTAGACCATCTACAGTCTGGAGCCTCAAAGCCGCCTCATACGCTCGGGCGGGCCATCCAATCACTGCCTGGTCATGAAATTTTGACCCAGACGGGCACTTCAAACATGCCTCAAACGTCCGGGCTAAAATGCTTCTTTAGGTTTTGATGTAAAGCGGCGAAATCACTAATTGAGGAGTACTCATTGCAAAAGATCACTCCCACCTTCCCAGGTAGTGACAAGTGGCGCTCTGCATGTGCGCCACTTGTCACAACCTGAAGTTTTCCCCTTTTTTCGTAGATCCATTTATTCAAAATGTTTTATTTCTTAAACAGTGCGTCCAAATCTCGAACCGTTTTCATCGTTGGATTCCTCGCGTCGAGATCTTCAACACTAGATCACATGTTGATAGGTTTTGATGAACTTTTTTTCACAAAAAAATCGAACAAAAAAACCGAACCAGAAGCACGGGTTTCTCCCTTTCCGAAAAAGGCACGTCCGTGCCTCTCGCAGAAGCCAAACCGTACCTCTCATGAAAGGAAAAAAAAAAGAAAGAGAAAACGCGTTTTTTTCCTTTTCCGACGAGGCATGGCCGTGTCTCTCGCGAAAACACAATCGTGACTCTCATGAAAGGAAAAAAAGAAGAGAAAACATGTTTTTTTTCCTTTTCCAACGAAGCATGGCCGTCTCTCGCGAAAACACAACCGTGACTCTCACGAAGCAAAACCGTGCCCTTCGTGGAAGGAAAAAAAATAGAAAACGTGTCTTTTCGTTTTCGAGAGGCACGGCTGTGACTCTCACGAAAGCACAACCATGCCTCTCGCAGAAACAAAACCGTGCCCCTCGCGGAAGGAGAAAAAAAACAAAAAAACGTGTTTTTTCGTTTTTGAGAGGCACAACCGTGACTCTCGCTAAAGCACAACCGTGCCTCTCGTGAAAGCAAAATCATGACTTTTGCGAAAGAAAAAAAATAGAAAATGCATTTTTTTCGTTTCTGAGAGGCACAACCGTGACTCCCGCGAAAGCAAAACAGTGCCTCTCGCGGAAGCAAAACCGTGACCCTCGCAGAAGAAAAAAAACGTGTTTTTTCGCATGAAGACAAAAATTGGTTTTTTTCCCAAAATCTAAGGAAGACTGGCGGAAAACTGAAACGTCGAATTTTTTTGAAAAAAAACATTAAAAAGCCGAAAACGCGTGCAAATTTAGAAACAAAATATGAAGGGATCGCCCAGAACGCGACACGTGGCGAACAGCTGAGAGCTCGTCAAATGGCGCTGATCCTTGTGAGACTCCGGAAGAAAGGCTCGTTAGTTTTTTTTTTGAGACAGGCTCGTTAGTTAGTTGCTCACCTAAAGCGGACGCGTGCGGTGTGCTGGCCTCGATTTCATGGGCCATAGCAGCAACTGGGCCAGGAGCGGGGAGGCCCAGCTATGACACACTTCCTACATTATTTACGAGGCAATTTTCTCAAGAGAAAAACATTGCTCGAGAGTACTTAAGAGAGAAGATTGTTGACGAGGCGGGAAGAAAAGGGCGTGGCAGAGAGGTCGTGTAGCTAGTTTTTTTTTGGATAAACTTCTTCTCATTTATTCATTTATAAATAAAATAGCATCGTTTACAAGTAAAGGATAACCTTCTCAAAGGCGTTATCCATCCAAACACTCGGAGAAGAAAACCTAACTAATGGTAGGTGCGTAGGGGTACGCGCTTGGAGTTAGAGACCTGGATGGCGGCTGCCTACTAACGCGGTGCAGTGTTTACGGCTAAGTTTCGTCCATAAGATGCGCATATTCTGAGGCCAAGCTTCCGATTCTACGCAGAAAATGTAGTTAATATGCCAATTAACTAATGTAGGACGCGTCTCCGGCAAGATAAAATTAACTAATGATCTAAAAAATTAACTAATGTGTACCTTGTTTTTCCCCAAGACAAATAGTACTACTCCAAGCGCGTACGTGTGCCCTTGAAGGAAATTACAGCCCGATCAATTTCTTGCGTCCTAAGGACCCTCTTCGACCTATAAAAAATAACCCCTTTCTGGTGCTACAGCCTACAGCTCCAAACCTCCAACCCGTTGCTTCCTCACCGCAAAAACACGGCTGACCGCGCCCAACTGATTTCTCATCAGAGCTTCAGACCAGCTTACACCGTATCCCTCTCCTGTAGAGTTCATAAGTTCAGATCCGAATGGGGGTCTCTGGCTGCGGTAACAACAACGGCAAGACGCTGGTGCTCCTGGCCTGCTTCCTCCTCCTGGTGGCTTCCCCGTTCCTGCATGGAGTCGGGCGCTTCGCCGTCGCGGAAGCGACGAGTCCAGAGGAAGCGGCCGAGCAGAAGCTGATGGCGGGGAGCACGCGGACGCTGGAGACGGCGGCGCCGCAGCAGCATCGGCATGGCCCGGGCTCGGCCGCGTCTGCCATGTCGAGCAATGCTGCTGGCCGTCTCTGGTCGGCCGAGCCCAAGCCGGCCGTGGCTCGCAGGTTGCTGCCGGAAGGAGCTGTAGACGGGGCCGGCCATTCGTGCGGCTCCAACGGTGGCCAGGGCTGCATCCCGTAAGACTAAGATTTATGCATGCCACTCTGCACTCTGCCGATACTACTGTACCTTTGTTCGTCGTGGCTAAACACAAGTACTAATACTAGTAGTATGTTTGTTCCTTAACTAGCTAGCTAGGGTTTGGTCGTTGTTTGCCAAGTATACTAGCCATCATTCAGCTAAGAATAGATGTCTGCATGTACTGTATATATATGAATTGTAAAGTGGTTTAAACAGCTCTATATATCTTGTACATATACTCCACGGGTGCTCTAATTAATAATCTGCGACTGGCCTTGAAAATGCCACGAACATGACGTGCTTTTTCTTTCTCCTTTCATGAGTCGTGGCATTGTCTTGAAATGCATGCACGCACGCACGCAGGGATAACACCGACCGTAGTGGCAACTGGCAAGGAAGTCAAAGACCGAGGAAACTTTCCACGTACTTGGACCGAGGGGCAAATCACCAGTGGAAAACGAAGGTAGGTGCCGTCTCATGGCAGCAAACTGATCACTTGGGCCGAAGCGGGGCTTGGGAACACTCGTGCTCAAAACACCTTTTATGTACTTGAGTTAATTTGTTTTCCCAAACTGAAAATCTTGATTTTTTTTCATTTTTTGAAAGAACAAGGATCCCTATTTTCTAGACGGGATAATTTTCAAAACTTGTCATGTGCATTTTATTATAGGTAGCATCGCAATTTATTATTTATATTAAAACCTTGAAATATTTTGGTCTTCCAAAATATGACATTTTTATTATTAAGAGCATGACATTTCAATAATTAATAACATGGCATATTTAATATTAAGAGCAAGGAACTTTAATAATTAATAACATGACATTTTTACAAATAAAAGGATGGCAGTTTTATTATTAAGAGCATGCCATTTTAATATCAATAACATGGCATTTTTTATTAGTATAGTAGTAGGATGACAAGTTTATTATCAAGAGCATGACAATTTAATATTAATAACATGGAAAAAAAATAGTATAGTAGGAGGATGGCATTTTTATTATTATCATAGTAAATTTAATTAGAGAAATGGCGGTTTTATGAAGTATCGTGGCAATTTCAATATTTTTAGAGCATGGCATTTTTAAATTTATGTTTTTCAGCATTGTATTTTTATTATTATTGGCATGACATTTTTATTAGCAAGAGAATGACGGATTTATTATTACTGGCATGACATTTTTTATTTTCATGGTAAATTTATAAATTAGAGAAATGGCAATTTTATAAAGTAGCATGGCAATTTCCATTTTATTATTTTCATGGCATTTTATCTAGAGGATACTAGTTTTAAACTTTAGCATGGCAATTTAGGTTTTCTAGATCACAAGTCATTCTTTTTTTATCGTACTCAATGTAAATTTATAAATTAGAGAAATGGCAGATTTATAAAGTAGCATGGTGTTTTCATAATTCAGAGCATGTCAGTTCAAAATTTCAGGTTTCCTTTGTATTTTTATAAGAAATGTATTTCTGTCATGGCATATTTTTTAAATAAAAACAGTTAAGTTGGCCTTTTGGGCCAATCGGGCTTCGCCGTGGCCTGCCCCCTAGCGAACGATCAGAAATGATCGTTGTGAGCTGCTCCGTGGTGTTTAGTCGCCAGATATTCAGGTCTGTTATGAAAGTTCACCGACAGTACAAAAGAACCTCAAATGTAATCAAAGTTACGTTGAAATTATGAGACCATTGAATGACCGTTACAGTCGGGAGAACGAGTCGCCAATGCACCATTGTCGTCGCTCCCTCACCGAAGTTGGCTTGACCTTGTCGATGACAGTGGGAAAGTCTTCGTGCACATGCCCTAAGGATCAGCTTGTCAATCGTTGAACCATTGAATAGATCTGAAACACCTGACACCAAATCTCGCCACATGATAAGAAATTCTAACCTCACCTTAGATGAATTTGAATTTGTCTGCACATCAATCTATATTTCCGTGTGTTTCGTAATTTGATATCAGGGTGTCTGTTTTCTTCAAATACTACATCACTAGTGAGGTCGAATGTTTGTAGAAGTGAAGTGCAAAGTTTGAGAAACTGAGAACATTTCCGCATGCCTGGACGTGTCAGGTGTGTCCTCCGTGTAATGTATACAGTGTATACAAACCGTGGGGTTGTTTGGTTTAAGATTAAGTTTGTCTAAGGTTGCCACACCTAAAATTAGGTAAGTTTGACCAACATAGGTTGATGTTCGATTCAAGCCATACTTTAGACAAGCCACACTAAGATCCCACATCATATACACTCAAAGAGTGTGGCAAGATTCCTTTAGACTTGTTAATTGTGACTTTCATTTTGAAAACTAATCTTAGCCAAGTCTGACAACATTGTATGACAAAAGTGTGGCATTGCTAGGCATGCATCAACCATTGGTTTTATCGGCCCCCGACAAGAAGAAAGAAGTCTTGATTCTTTTGGATTTTTTTTTGACTTCTGCAGCAACTAGTTGACGAGCGCTCCTTCGGGAGCCTCACAACGATCAGCATCACTTAGCGTGCTCTTAGCCACCCGTCACGTGTCGCATCTCGGATGCTCCCTTTTGGATTTTTTTTAAGTCACACGCATTTTCGGCTTTTTAAACTGTTTTTCTGGGGTTTTTTCGACGTTTTGGTTTTCCACCGGTCTTCCTTAGCTTTCGGGAAAAAATTGCGTGAAAAAACTTATTTTTTTCTTCCGCCAGTGGCACGGTTTTGATTTCGCAAGAAGCACGGTTTTGCTTTCCGTCTGGTTTTTTTGTGAAAAAGTTCGTTAAAACCTATCAACATAGGATCTAGTTTTAAAGATCTCGACGCGAGGAATTCAATAGTGAAAATGGTTTGAGATTTGGACGCACGGTTTAAGAGATAAAATATTTTGAATAAACAGATCTACGGAGAAAGAAAAATTACGAGGCTCGAGAGCTCCTATTGGGCGCTTTAAGCGCCGCTCAGGCAAACCGGCGCCCGCTACAGTCTGTAGTGGGCCGGCCCACGAAAGGAATGGGCAGCGAACAGTCAAGCGAAAAAACCCAGCAAAAAATTGATAGTAAAAAAGTACATCATTTTTTCAAATAAGTTCATTAATTTGACAAAAGTTCATCAATTTTGAAAACAAACTGATCGAATTTAAAAAAAGTTCATCGAATTCGAAAAAAATCTCATCGGTTTTGAAAAAGGTTCACCGAATTAGAAAAAAAGTTCACCAAGTTTGAAAAAAAGTTCACTGATTTGAAAAAGTTCATCGAATTTGAAAAAAAATCACCGAATTAGAAAAAAAGTTCACCGAGTTTGAAAAAAGTTCAATAAATTTTAAAACAATTCATCAAATTTGAAAAAAAGTTCACCGATTTGAAAAAGTTCATCAAATTTGAAAAAGTTCACCAAATTCGAAGAAAATCCTCAAACTGAAAAATTCATCAATACGGGAAAAGTTCGCGCATTTAAGAAAAGGAAGAAAGGAAAAAGTATAGAGTAAAAGAACAAGAAAAAGGAACGTCAACTCAAGGGAATAAAAAGGGAAAAGGAATTAGGTTGACCTATTCTAGAGGTGGCGTAGTGGTTACATTTATGCCTATAACGGGTGCCAAATAGGAACCAGCACAATTTTCTTTCAAGAAAAGAAAGAGAACGTTGTTCGAGAGTACTTAAAAGAGAAGATTGTTGGCGACGCGGAAAAAAAGGACGTGGCAGGTCGTGTAGCTAGCAGGTACTCCCTCCGTTTCTTTTTAGTCTGCATATAAGATCTGATCAAAGTCAAACTTTGTTAACTTTGACTAAGTTTATAGAAAAAATTATCGAGATTCACAATATGAAATCCATATTACCAGATGCATCATGAAATGTATTTTCATACTTTATAGTTTTAGTATTGTAGATGTTCATATTTTTTGATATAAATTTGGTCAAACATTGTGTAGTTTGACTTTAACCAAATCTTATACGCGGAGTAAAAAGAAACGGAGGGAGTATGTAGGACGTAGGGGTACGCGCTTGGAGTTGGAGCCTTGGCTGGCGGCTGCCTACTGATGCGGTGCAGTGTTTACGGCTAAGCTTCGTCCATAAGAGAGTAAATTGCACAAAAGCATCACTTTGAAGGCAAGGTTTGCGAAAACCACTACAATACATTTTTTTTTGCAGAAAACACCATGTCTTCCGTAATCATTTTGCAGGAAGCACTGATCGGCGGATCGGGGTCAGTTAAGCTTGTTTATGACAGGTGGGGCCCTTTTTTTTGCGTACGTGGCACCGTCGGCCGTCCCGACAGCCGTTAGACGGCGTTTGACGGCGACGTATGCCTCTGTTTGATGGACCGGTCAAAAGACCGGTCGGTGCTACCCCCACTCCCCACTCCCCACTATGTCTCGCTGCTCTCTCGCTCACTCCTCCTCTGTCTTGCTCCTCTACTTTGCTCGCCGCACCCGCACCCGCAGCCGCGTCGCCGCCGCGTCGCAATGGTGTCCTAGAGCGATGGGTCCGATAGCAGCGAGCACACCGTGGAGTACGTCAGCTCAGGTTCTGACGACGGCAGAATTAAGGTAAGTTCAGATTTTTAGGGTTAGGGTTTGTGATTTGGGGGATTTCTTGAATGAGCTTATTTGCTGACATGTGGATCAAATCTCTGGTATTCCTATGCACTACAGATCCCTGCTACCATTGAAGACTCCGATTTCGAGGGACCTGAAATGGAGTTGCTTGTTCTCTGCAATGAACATGGGAAGGCTGCAGAAAGGCGTGTTGCTTTCGAAGGAATCCACACTGGCAGGAGGTTTCTTTGTTGTGCTAAGAAGGTATATTGTGATTTGTTTTCTCTGGATCTGCCTTTGTTTGTGCTCAGCCTTTGTTTTCTCTGGATCTATACTGTGGAGGCAGGCATTGCAGTTTAGTGTGAAGTTTAGTTGTATTGTTTAGTTAGGAAAGTGGATCAGAAGCAGTTGCTTACTCTGGCAGCATCTTTTCCCCTTGGTCTGGCAACATTGTTAAGTTAGGTCACTTTGTTTAGTGTAGCATGCTATTAATAATTTAAGATAGAATATGCATGGGTTACTGGAGCAGGACAAAGGATGCAACTTGTTTAGTATGACATGTTAGGTCATTTGATTGATTCTGTTTACTTTATAGCTGGACAACATTGTTTAAGTAGCATGAGGACATGTTTAAGTAGTCCTCTCTTTAGCTAGCAAGCTCAAGCTCTGAATTTGAGGATAGTAATTAAATAGTGTTGCTTGGAAGCATTCTAATGTTTTTGTTTATATTAATTCTGATTTTGTTCAGGAAGGTAGAAACTGTGGATTAGTTGAATGGATTGATCCAGCTTGGCCCAACACCCTTGAGAATGCATTAGCCAAGTTATGGTTTATGTATGAACAAAGTAGGAGAGACAGGACTGAGGAAAATCTTTTGCATTCATTTTCTGTTCATGACTTGACACAAGAGAAGAAGAAGCTGGAGGAGAGCTATGAGAAGTTGGTTGAAGATGTGAATGGACTTTTGGATGCTCATGAAAGGAGGGTAGAGGTAGAAAGGAAAGATCTTGAAACCAACAAGCTTCAGGAGAAGTATGACATGGTTAAGAACCTAGCAGCTGCTCAAGCAAATGTCATTAGGAACATGAAGCTCAAGCTAGCTGAAGAGAGGAAGAACTTGCAGAACCACATTGATGAGTTGAAGAAGACAGTTGAAGAGAGCAATGTGAAGTTGCAGGGAGTCAAGGCCATCATAAATGGATAAGCAGGTGGTTCTGCAAGAGAAGAATGGGCAATATCATTTGGCATTTGCTGACCTTTTGCAGAGTGTGGTTTGGCATTTGCTGTAATGATGGTAGTTTAAATTCTCTGGACTATGCGTACTTTTGAACTATGGTGATGTAATGTAGTAATCTTCAACTATGATTATGTATGGATTTGAACTAATGCGAAATGTGGTGGTATTTGGAGGTGCTGAATGTGATCTTAAGTAAGATGCTTGCAAATTGATGATTGTGATCTTAAGTATGTTTTTGTGCAACTGGTGTTTTTTTATCTTAGTAAGCTACTTACAGTTGTTGAATTTGATCTTAAGTGTGTTTATGCTCAACTGGTGATTGTGAGGCATCAAGTAGGCTCAACTATGGTTTTTTTTGGCTTTTTATTGACGAAGAGGCATCAAGTAGGCTCACTTATGGTTTTTTTGGCTTTTTATCGACCCTGAGGAATCAAGTAGGCTCAACTAGGGTTTTCGGCTTTATATCGACACTGACGCATCAAGTAGGCTCATTTAGGTTTTTTTGGCTTTTTATCGACCTCGAGGCATCAAGTAGGATCAACTATGGTTTTTGGCTTTATATCGACGCCGAGGCATCAAGTAGGCTCAATTAGGTTTTTTTGGCTTTTTA
>NC_041386.1:576391275-576425817 GCF_002162155.2 Triticum dicoccoides | reverse complement strand
AGGCTCACTTAGGGTTTTTTGGCTTTTTATCGACCCCGAGGCATCCAGTAGGCTTTTTTGGCTTTTTATCGACGCCAAGGCATCAAGTAGGCTCAACTATGGTTTTTGGCTTTATATCGACGCCGAGGCATCAAGTAGGTTTTTTTGGCTTTTTATCGACCCCGAGGCATCAAGTAAGCTTTTTTGGCTTTTTATCGACGTTGAGGCATCAAGACTAGCATCACAAGGGTAAGCTATGGGTTTCTGGCTTCATGGTGATTGCCACAACATTATCATCACAAGAGTAGCACCATCATCATAACTAGAGTAGCACTAGATTAGTTGATCATCCCAGTTGATCATCACAGGACTACTAGAATGCCATAGTTTGACAGAAGGATCATAACTGGAGTAGCACTACATTAATTGATCATCACTTGATCATTACAGTACCAGAACCTAAGTTGGTCATTACAGTACCAAAACATAACTTGATGATCACTTGGTCATCAAAATAGAAGCAGTGTCACAACATGATAAATCATATTTTGGATCACAACATCAATCCCATGCTGCACCAGAAGCAGTCAGGTAGTCCTTTATCTTCTGGGTTGGCTTTCTGACTCTCTAGGAACCACTGTTTGGTCTTGGAGGCAAGAAGGCTGCCCTTGCTCCCTTTGCAGCAGTTGAAGCCCTAGTTTGTGGAGCCTTACCCTTTGTAGCAGAAGTAGCAGTTCTTGTTGATGGTGCACTGGCAGTAGATGGAGTCCTTCTTGCTGGTGCTGGTGCAGTGGCAGTAGATGGAGTCCTCCTTGCTGGTGCTGGTGCAGTGGCAGAAGATGGAGTTCTTCTTGCTGGTGTTGGTGCAGTGGCAGTAGATGCAGCCCTTCTTGCTGGTGCTGGTGCAGTGGCAGCAGATGCAGCCCTTCTTGCTGGTGCTGGTGCAGTGGCAGTAGATGCAGCCCTTCTTACTGGTGCAGCAGAGGAGGCAGCAGTAGCAGCATCAGGTGGGTAAGAAGAGCTGCTTGGCTGCAAAAATAACACAAGTAATTCAACATTTTTGTTACATGCATAGAGAACACAAGTAATTTAGCATGTTTTGCATTGTTTGTACCTCATGCCTGTTCTTTCTCATGGCTAGTGCAGGCTTCAAAGCAACATGGCAGTTGGTGTACCTATGGCCAACTTTGCTGGAATTAGAACAAGTGATTGAGGCCATCCTTGAAATGTCTTTTGGAGCTGGCTTCTCATGCCTGCCCTTTCTTCTCTTAGTTTGTGCTCTACCTTTGTGTTCTTTGAAGACTGGAGGGTCAATGTCCCTACTGTCTGTCTTTGGCCACATGTCAGTGAAGGAAATATGCCCTAGAGGCAATAATAAAGTTATTATTTATTAACTTATATCATGATAAATGTTTATTATTCATGCTAGAATTGTATTAACCGAAAACATAATACATGTGTGAATACATAGACAAAACAGAGTGTCACTAGTATGCCTCTACTTGACTAGCTCGTTGATCAAAGATGATTATGTTTCCTAACCATAGACATGAGTTGTCATTTTATTAATGGGATCACATCATTAGGAGAATGATGTGATTGACTTGACCCATTCTGTTAGCTTAACACTTGATCGTTTAGTTTGTTTCTATTGCTTTCTTCATAACTTATACATGTTCCTATGACTATGAGATTATGCAACTCCCGTTTACTGGAGGAACACTTTGTGTGCTACCAAACGTCACAACGTAACTGGGTGATTATAAAGGTGCTCTACAGGTGTCTCCGAAGGTACTTGTTGGGTTGGCGTATTTCGAGATTAAGATTTGTCACTCCGATTGTCGGAGAGGTATCTCTGGGCCCTCTCGGTAATGCACATCACTCAAGCCTTGCAAGCATTGCAACTAATAAGTTAGTTGTGGGATGATGTATTACGGAACGAGTAAAGGGACTTGCCGGTAACGAGATTGAACTAGGTATTGAGATACCAACGATCGAATCTCGGGCAAGTAACATACCGATGACAAAGGGAACAGCGTATGTTGTTATGCGGTCTGACCGATAAAGATCTTTGTAGAATATGTAGGAGCCAATATGAGCATACAGGTTCCGCTATTGGTTATTGACCGGAGATGTGTCTCGGTCATGTCTACATAGTTCTCGAACCCGTAGGGTCCGCACGCTTAAAGTTCGGTGACGATCGTAATTAGGGTTTTTGTGTTTTGATGTACCGAAGGTTGTTCGGAGTCCCGGATGTGATCATGGACATGATGAGGAGTCTCGAAATGGTCGAGACATGAAGATTGATATATTGGAAGCCTATATTTCGATATCGGAAACGTTCCGAGTGAAATCGGGATTTTACCGGAGTACCGGGGGGTTACCAGAACCCCCCGGGGGTTATTGGGCCTACATGGGCCATAAGGGAGAAGAGCAGGGCCGGCCAGGGCAGGCCGCGCGCCCCCTCCCCCCTAGTCCGAATAGGACAAGGAAGGAGGGGGTGGCGCCCCCTTTCCTCTTTCTCCCTTCTTCCTTCCTTTTCCAACAAGGCAAGAGGGGGGAGTCCTACTCCCGGTTGGAGTAGGACTCCTCCAGGCGCACCCATAGGGCCGGCCGCACCTCCCCCTCTCCCTCCTTTATATACTGAGGCAAGGGGGCACCCCATGACACACAAGTTGATCCTCGTGATCGTTCCTTAGCCGTGTGCGGTGCCCCCTTCCACCATATTCCACCTTGGTCATATCATAGCGGTGCTTAGGCGAAGCCCTACATCGGTAGAACATCATCACCGTCATCACGCCGTCGTGCTGACAAAACTCTCCCTCAATGTTTTGCTGGATCGGAGCTCGAGGGACGTCACCGAGTTGAACGTGTGCAGAACTCGGAGGTGTCGTACGTTTGGTACTTGGATCGGTCGGATTGGGAAGACGTACGACTACTTCCTCTACGTTGTGTCAACGCTTCCGTTGCCGGTCTACGAGGGTACGTATGCAACACTCTCCCCTGTCGTTGCTATGAATCACCATGATCTTGCGTGTGCGTAGGATTTTTTTTGAAATTACTATGTTCCCCAACAGTGGCATCCGAGCCTAGATTTTATGCGTTGATGTTGTGCACGAGTAGAACACAAGTGAGTTGTGGGAGATATAAGTCATATTGCTTACCAGCATGTCATACTTTGGTTCGGCGGTATTGTTGGATGGAGCGGTCCGGACCGACATTACGCGTACGCTTACGCGAGACTGGTTCTACCGACGTACTTTGCACACAGGTAGCTGGCGGGTGTCAGTTTCTCCAACTTTAGTTGAACCAAGTGTGGCTACGCCCGGTCCTTGCGAAGGTTAAAACATCACCAACTTGACAAACTATCGTTGTGGTTTTGATGCGTAGGTAAGAACGGTTCTTGCTAAAGCCCGTAGCAGCCACGTAAAACTTGCAACAACAAAGTAGAGGACGTCTAACTTGTTTTTGCAGGGCATGTTGTGATGTGATATGGTCAAGACATGATGCTAAATTTTACTGTATGAGATGATCATGTTTTGTAACCGAGTTATCGGCAACTGGCAGAGGAGCCATATGGTTGTCGCTTTATTGTATGCAATGCAATTGCGCTGTAATGCTTTACTTTATCACTAAGCGGTAGCGATAGTCGTGGAAGCATAAGATTGGCGAGACGACAACGATGCTACGATGGTGATCAAGGTGTCGCGCCGGTGACGATGGTGATCATGACGGTGCTTCGGAGATGGAGATCACAAGAACAAGATGATGATGGCCATATCATATCACTTATATTGATTGCATGTGATGTTTATCTTTTATGCATCTTATCTTGCTTTGATTGACAGTAGCATTATAAGATGATCCCTCACTAAATTATCAAAGTATAAGTGTTCTCCCTGAGTATGCACCGTTGCGAAAGTTCTTCGTGCTGAGACACCATGTGATGATCGGGTGTGATAGGCTCTACGTTCAAATACAACGGGTGCAAAACAGTTGCACATGCGGAATACTCAGGTTTAACTTGACGAGCCTAGCATATAACAGATATGGCCTCGGAACACGGAGACCGAAAGGTCGAGCATGAATCATATAGTAGATATGATCAACATATTGAAGTTCACCGTTGATACTACTCCATCTCATGTGATGATCGGACATGGTTTAGTTGATTTGGATCATATGATCACTTAGAGGATTAGGGGGATATCTTTCTAAGTGGGAGTTCTTAAGTAATATGATTAATTGAACTTAAATTTATCATGAACTTAGTACCTGATAGTATCTTGCTTGTCTATTTTTGATTGTAGATAGATGGCTCGTGCTGTTGTTCTGTTGAATTTTAATGCGTTCCTTGAGAAAGCAAAGTTGAAAGATGATGGTAGTAATTACACAGACTGGGTCCGTAACTTGAGGATTATCCTCATTGCTGCATAGAAGAATTACGTCCTGGAAGCACCGCTAAGTGCCAAGACTGCTGCAGGAGCAACACCAGATGTTATGAACGTCTGGCAGAGCAAAGCTGATGACTACTCGATAGTTCAGTGTGCCATGCTTTACGGCTTAGAACCGGGTCTTCAACGACGTTTTGAACGTCATGGAGCATATGAGATGTTCCAAGAGTTAAAGTTAATATTTCAAACAAATGCCCGGATTGAGAGATATGAAGTCTCCAATAAGTTCTATAGCTGCAAGATGGAGGAGAATAGTTCTGTCAGTGAACATATACTCAAAATGTCTGGGTATCATAATCATTTGACTCAACTGGGGGTTAATCTTCCTATTGATAGTGTCATTCACAGAGTTCTTCAATCACTGCCACCAAGCTACAAAAGCTTCATGATGAACTATAATATGCAAGGGATGAATAAAACTATTCCTGAGCTCTTCGCGATGCTAAAAGCCGTGGAGGTAGAAATCAAGAAGGAGCATCAAGTGTTGATGGTCAATAAGACCACCCGTTTCAAGAAAAAGGGAAAAGGGAAGAAGAAAGGGAACTTCGAGAAGAACAACAAACAAGTTGTTGCTCAGGAGAAGAAACCCAAGTCTGGATCTAAGCCTGAGACTGAGTGCTTCTACTGCAAACAGACTGGTCACTGGAAGCGGAACTTCCCCAAGTATTTGGCGGATAAGAAGGATGGCAAAGTGAACAAAGGTATATGTGATATACATGTTATTGATGTGTACCTTACTAATGCTCGCAGTAGCACCTGGGTATTTGATACTGGTTCTGTTGCTAACATTTGCAACTCGAAATAGGGGCTACAGATTAAGCGAAGATTTGCTAAGTACGAGGTGACGATGCGCGTGGGAAATGATTCCAAAGTCGATGTGATCGCGGTCGACACGCTACCTCTACATCTACCTTTGGGATTAGTATTAGACCTAAATAATTGTTATTTGGTGCCAGCGTTGAGCATGAACATTATATCTGGATCTTGTTTGATGCGAGACGATTATTCATTTAAATCAGAGAATGATGGTTGTTCTATTTATATGAGTAATAACTTTTATGGTCATGCACCCTTGAAGAGTGGTCTATTTTTGATGAATCTCGATAGTAGTGATACACATATTCATAATGTTGAAATCAAAAGATGCAGAGTTGATAATGATAGTGCAACTTATTTGTGGCACTGTCGTTTAGGTCATATTGGTGTAAAGCGCATGAAGAAACTCCATACTGATGGACTTTTGGAACCACTTGATTATGAATCACTTGGTACTTGCGAACTGTGCCTCATGGGTAAGATGACTAAAACGCCATTCTCCGGTACTATGGGGAGAGCAACAGATTTGTTGGAAATCATACATACAGATGTATGTGGTCCAATGAATGTTGAGGCTCGTGGCGGATATCGTTATTTTCTCACCTTCACAGATGATTTAAGCAGATATGGGTATATCTACTTAATGAAACATAAGTCTGAAACATTTGAAAAGTTCAAAGAATTTCAGAGTGAAGTTGAAAATCATCGTAACAAGAAAATAAAGTTTCTACAATCTGATCGTGGAGGATAATATTTGAGTTACGAGTTTGGTCTAGATTTGAAACAATGCGGAATAGTTTCGCAACTCACGCCACCCGGAACACCACAGCGTAATGGTGTGTCCGAACGTCGTAATCGTACTTTGTTAGATATGGTGCGATCTATGATGTCTCTTACTAATTTACCGTTATCGTTTTGGGGTTATGCTTTAGAGATGGCTGCATTCACGTTAAATAGGACACCATCGAAATCCGTTGAGACGACGCCTTATGAACTGTGGTTTGGTAAGAAACCAAAGTTGTCGTTTCTGAAAGTTTGGGGATGTGATGCTTATGTGAAAAAGCTTCAACCTGATAAGCTCGAACCCAAATCCGAGAAATGTGTCTTCATAGGATACCCAAAGGAGACTGTTGGGTACACCTTCTATCACAGATCCGAAGGCAAGACTTTTGTTGCTAAATTCGAAGTTTTTCTAGAGAAGGAATTTCTCTCGAAAGAAGTGAGTGGTAGAAAAGTAGAACTTGATGAGGAAACTGTACCTGCTCCCTTATTGGAAAGTAGTACATCACAGAAACCGGTTTCTGTGACACCTACACCAATTAGTGAGGAAGCTAATGATAATGATCATGAAACTTCATATCAAGTTACTACCAAACCTCGTAGATCAACCAGAGTAAGATCCGCACTAGAGTGGTACGGTAATCCTGTTCTGGAAGTCATGCTACTAGATCATGATGAACCTACGAACTATGAAGAAGCGATGGTGAGCCCAGATTCCGCAAAATGGCTAGAAGCCATGAAATCTGAGATGGGATCCATGTATGAGAACAAAGTGTGGACTTTGGTTGACTTTCCCATTGATCGGCAAGCAATTGAGAATAAATGGATCTTCAAGAAGAAGACTGACGCTGACGGTAATGTTACTGTCTACAAAGCTCGACTTGTTGCAAAAGGTTTTCGACAAGTTCAAGGGATTGACTACGATGAGACCTTCTCACCCGTAGCGATGCTTAAGTCTGTCCGAATAATGTTAGCAATTGCCGCATTTTATGATTATGAAATTTGGCAAATGGATGTCAAAACTGAATTCTTGAATGGATTTCTAGAAGAAGAGTTGTATATGATGCAAACAGAAGGTTTTGTCGATCCAAAGGGAGCTAACAAAGTGTGCAAGCTCCAGCGATCCAGTTATGGACTGGTGCAAGCCTCTCGGAGTTGGAATAAACGCTTTGATAGTGTGATCAAAGCATTTGGTTTTGTACAGACTTTTGGAGAAGCCTGTATTTACAAGAAAGTGAGTGGGAGCTCTGTAGCATTTCTGATATTATATGTCGATGACATATTATTGATTGGAAATGATATAGAATTTCTGGATAGCATAAAGGGATACTTGAATAAGAGTTTTTCAATGAAATACCTCGGTGAAGCTGCCTACATATTGGGCATTAAGATCTATAGAGATAGATCAAGACGCTTAATTGGACTTTCACAAAGCACATACCTTGACAAAGTTTTGAAGAAGTTCAAATGGGTCAAGTAAAGAAAGGGTTCTTGCCTATGTTACAAGGTGTGAAGTTGAGTAAGACTCAATGTCCAACCACCGTAGAAGATAGAGAGAAAATGAAAGATGTTCCCTATGCTTCAGCCATAGGCTCTATCATGTATGCAATGCTGTGTACCAGACCTGATGTGTGCCTTGCTATAAGTCTAGCAGGGAGGTACCAAAGTAATCCAGGAGTAGATCATTGGACAGCGGTCAAGAATATCCTGAAATACCTAAAAAGGACTAAGGATATGTTTCTTGTATATGGAGGTGACAAAGAGCTCATCATAAATGGTTACGTTGATGCAAGCTTTGACACTGATCCGGAACATTCTAAATCACAAACCGGATACGTGTTTATACTAAACGGTGGAGCTGTCAGTTGGTGCAGTTCTAAACAAAGCGTCGTGGCGGGACCTACATGTGAAGCGGAGTACATAGCTGCTTCGGAAGCAGCAAATGAAGGAGTCTAGATGAAGGAGTTCATATCCGATCTAGGTGTCATACCTAGTGCATCGGGTCCAATAAAAATCTTTTGTGACAATACTGGTGCAATTGCCTTGCGAAGGAATCCAGATTTCACAAGAGAACCAAGCACATCAAGAGACCCTTCAATTCCATTCGGGATTGAGTCCAAGTGGGAGACATAGAAATTTGCAAGATACATACAGATCTGAATGTTGCAGACCCGCTGACTAAGCCTCTTCCACGAGCAAAACATGATCAGCACCAAAGCTCCATGGGAGTTAGAATCATTACTGTGTAATCTAGATTATTGACTCTAGTACAAGTGGGAGACTGAAGGAAATATGCCCTAGAGGCAATAATAAAGTTATTATTTATTTCCTTATATCATGATAAATGTTTATTATTCATGCTAGAATTGTATTAACCGGAAACGTAATACATGTGTGAATACATAGACAAAACAGAGTGTCACTAGTATGCCTCTACTTGACTAGCTCGTTGATCAAAGATGGTTATGTTTCCTAACCATAGACATGAGTTGTCATTTGATTAACGGGATCACATCATTAGGAGAATGATGTGATTGACTTGACCCATTCCGTTAGCTTAGCACTTGATCGTTTAGTTTGTTACTATTGCTTTCTTCATAACTTATACATGTTCCTATGACTATGAGATTATGCAACTCCCGTTTACCGGAGGAACACTTTGTGTGCTACCAAACATCACAACATAACTGGGTGATTATAAAGGTGCTCTACAGGTGTCTCCGAAGGTACTTGTTGGGTTGGCGTATTGCGAGATTAGGATTTGACACTCCGATTGTCGGAGAGGTAACTCTGGGCCCTCTCGGTAATGCACATCACTCAAGACTTGCAAGCATTGCAACTAATAAGTTAGTTGCAGGATGATGTATTATGGAACGAGTAAAGAGACTTGCCGGTAACGAGGTTGAACTAGGTATTGAGATACCGACGATCGAATCTCGGGCAAGTAACATACCGATGACAAAGGGAACAACGTATGTTGTTATGCGGTCTGACCGATAAAGATCTTCGTAGAATATGTAGGAGCCAATATGAGCATCCAGGTTCCGCTATTGGTTATTGACCGGAGACGTGTCTCAGTCATGTCTACATAGTTCTCGAACCCGTAGGGTCCGCACACTTAAAGTTCGGTGACGATCGTAATTAGGGTTTTTGTGTTTTGATGTACCGAAGGTTGTTCGGAGTCCCGGATGTGATCACGGACATGACGAGGAGTCTCAAAATGGTCGAGACATAAAGATTGATATATTGGAAGCCTATATTTGGATATCCGAAATGTTTTGAGTGCAATCGGGATTTTACCGGAGTACCGGGGGGTTACCGGAACCCCCCCGGGGGTTATTGGGCCTACATGGGCCATAAGGGAGAAGAGGAGGGCCGTCCAGGGCAGGCCGCGCGCCCCCTCCCCCCTAGTCTGAATAGGACAAGGAAGGGGGGGACCCCTTCCTCTTTCTCCCTTCCTCCTTCCTTTTCCAACAAGGCAAGAGGGAGGAGTCCTACTGCCGGTTGGAGTAGGACTCCTCCAGGCGCACCCATAGGGCCGACCGCACCTCCCCCTCTCCCTTCTTTATATACTGAGGCAAGGGGGCACCCCATGACACACAAGTTGATCCTCGTGATCGTTCCTTAGCCGTGTGCGGTGCCCCCTTCCACCATATTCCACCTCGGCCATATCGTAGCGGTGCTTAGGCGAAGCCCTGCGTTGGTAGAACATCATCACCGTAATCACGCCATCGTGCTGACGAAACTCTCCCTCAACATTTTGCTGGATCGGAGCTCGAGGGACGTCACCGAGTTGAACGTGTGCAGAACTCGGAGGTGCCGTACGTTTGGTACTTGGATCGGTCAGATCGGGAAGACGTACGACTACTTCCTCTATGTTGTGTCAACGCTTCCGTTGCCGGTCTACGTGGGTACGTAGACAACACTCTCCCCTCTCGTTGCTATGCATCACCATGATCTTGCATGTGCGTAGGAATTTTTTTGAAATTACTACGTTCCCCAACAGTCAGGGCCAGGTACTGGATAGATTATGGGACTATATGCAGCCTTGTACATTGGTCTTTTGAAAAAATCATGAACAAAGTCCTCTGGCTGTAGTTTAGCTTTGTGAATGGCAGAGACAACATGATGGCAAGGCACTGCTGTCATATCCCACTTCCTGCACCCACAAGTGTTTCTCTGCAGGTTAACAGCATATGTTTTCTCTGCAGTTGACACTTGGTAAAGATGTGGTCCAACCATCAAGGATTGGCAGTTCCTAGACCACTTCTTTGCTTCTTCTAGTTTCTCTGCATATGTAGGACAAATCTCCCATTTGGCAGTATCAACTTTTGTTCTATTTGCATTGAACTTGACCATCAACTTTGTCCTAATTCCATCAACCATGGTCCTTATTGGCTTAGCCCTAACATCTAGGACCTGATGTCTACTACTGTCAGGACCCCGACTCAATGCCACATAGATCTAGCATGTAACACTTCATATCACTTTGCGGCCTCACGCACGGTATTCCCACGGGTGTCGCCTTACCTTTACCCGGGACCGTTTGCGCCTTTTGGCACACGTATATGACAGTGTCGCTAGCATCCATATGATAAGGAGCCCGGGCTGACATGGCTAGTCATAAACCCAAAGTGGCACAAACTTACAGGGACAGGCATCCATGACCCAGCATCGAACGTGTCGGTCATCAGCGAGTGAATCCAGGCTGTAGCACTGGGCTAGCAGGACTCCGGTGAACCGGGCTGTAGCGGGCTAACAGGACTCCGGTATTCATCGCGTGACATTTCCCCGTAGGGACAGACACAGGAACGAAGAAGGACACATGCCGGCCAGCCTAAGTTTTCCGGAGCAGTAGCAAGCTACCATGGCTCGGTGGAAACACTAGGAGACATTTCCCGGTAAGAGAGGCTACTAAAGATAAACAACTAGATGGTCAGATCCCACACATACCAAGCATTTCAATAGCATACACACAATATGCTCGATATGTGCAAATACAACATGGCATCACAACATGACTCTACGACTCAAATAATTTATTCAATAGGCTCCGAGGAGCGAGATATTACAAACATGGGTCTCATGACCCAACAATCAGAGCATACAAATCAAAGCACACGCGGAAGCTATCATGTCTGAGTACAGACATCTATAAATGAAAAAGGCTGAGAAGCCTGACTATCTATCAGATCCTGCCGAGGGCACAAGATCGTAGCTGAGGTATCAAGCTAAACGTCGAAGTCCACGCGAAACTACTAGTGAGACCGAAGTCTCTCTGCAAAAACATAAAATAGGCAAACGTGAGTACAAATGTACCCAGCAAGACTTATATCAGAACTAACTACATATGCATCATTATCAACAAAGGGGTGGTGGGGTTTAACTGCAGCAGGCCAGCCTTGACTCGGTGGCTATCCTGAACTACGACTGCGAGTAACTTTTTGAGGTGGCGCACACGAGTCCACATATTCACCATATCAATACACCACTATGGATCCGCTCCCGTCTCCCTACGAGAACGCCTTCCATAGCACTCACGCTTATCTTGCGTATTTTAGAGTATCCACTTTCACTTGTCTATGAACTGATATAAGCAACCCAGAAGTCCTTTTCCGCGGACACGGCTATTCGAATAGGTTAGGTTAACCCTGCAGGGGTGTACTTCTTCACACACGCTCTCACCACTTACCGCCGTTTACACGACATGTACTCGGCAACCTTCAAGCGGAAGCCCAACGTGGGTGTCGGCCACGACCTACCTAATCACCTAAGTCTCTAGTCCAGGTTTATCGCCTATTCGGGTTCCATCCATGAGGAGATCCGGCCGGAGTTTCGCTCACAGCCCCAAACGATGTGAACAGGGTTCCCGAGACACCAAACGGGCGCCCGGTACACCGTGCCACGTGCCTACCGCATCACAGCTCACCCCTACGGTCAGCGCTGCGCACGGCCTCCAGCATACTACAAACACCAGAAACTACTTGCAACTCCTGGACAGAGGACAAGGGTGATCAAGAAGCCGAGAGGGTCCATTGGTTTCGGGCCCAATGCGTGGTAGTAGCTGAATCATGGATCACAAACACAGAACTCAGTTCCTGAGGACGGCTGCAATGAGACAACCCACCATGTACTCCTACATGGCCTCTCACCGCTACCTTTACCAAATCGTGTTCACACACTTAGCTCACACATAGTAGGACATGTTCACACGCCTCTGATTCATCCCCGATGAATCAGTCCTGACTCAACTCTAAGCAGTAGCAGGCATGACAAACAAACATGAATGAGTAGGCACAACAGGGCTCAAACAACTCCTACTCATGCTAGTGGGTTTCATCTATTTACTGTGGCAATGACAGGTCATGCAGAGGATAAAGGGGTTCAACTACCGCAACATGTAACAGTTGAATCAGTGTTGTCCTAATGCATTAAAAAGAGAGCAGGAGCGAGAGAGTAGGATTGTATCGGAATGAACAAGGGGGTTTTGCTTGCCTGGCACTTCTGAAGATAGCATTGAGTCTTCATCAGTGTCAACGATCACATCATCGGTATCACGTCTATCGAGAGGGGACAAATACCGGCAACACAGAAGGAAACACAATCAATGCAATGCACAACATGATGCATGATCATGACATGGCAAAATGAATGTGTTTTTGGACTAATGCAACTAGCAACAGATTAAATGAAGTTGGTTTGAATACAAGATTCAAATTCAAACTCCATATGTGATTATTCAAATGCCATTTAATTGATTTGTGCTAAACAGCACCTATAAGTTGTTCTAACATGCATGAAAATGGTACAGATGGATTCCTTGAATTTTTCTGATAATTTTTCATATATAAATTATTTAATTTGGAGTTACGGTTAATTTTCTATGATTTTTAGAAGTTTATACAATTTTCTGGATTTTTCTGATTTATTTTAAATCCAGAAAATCAATTACTGCGTCAGCGTGATGTCACAGAGGCGTCAGCAGGTCAAAGGCGTCGACCAGGTCAAACCTGACCAGTGGGGTCCACTGGTCAGTGACCCAGTCAACTAACCAGGTTAGTTAGCCCTAACTAACTTAGTTAGCCGGGCGGGGCCCGCATGTCAGTGGCCTATCTAATTAGCTAGGTTAATTAGCGCTAACTAATCTAACACTAATCTAGCAGGCGCCTGGGCCCACACGTCAGGGGGTCAAACCCCGGGTCAAACCCGCCGGAGTTGACCCGCGGCTTGTCGCCGGCGACGCCAGCAACGGCGGAGGGCGTCGGAAACGCTCCTTCGGCGACCAAATCGGTGACTGAGGGGCTCTACGCGTGGCTGGGAGTCGCCCGCATCCATCTGTGCAAACAGCAGGGGCTGAGGTGGAACGGGCTCGCCGGAATCGAGCTCGCGGCGGCGGCCGGAGCTCGGGGTTGGTGCGGGTTGGCGCTAGGGGGCACGGCAGGTCGCACGGGTGGGCGCGCTCGGCTCCTGGAAGGGTGCTGAGCACGTTGCCGTGCTCGGGAGTTAGCTACGGTGGCTCTAGCACCGACTGCGTCATCGCCGGCGGCGAGGAACTGTCGGCTCCGACAGTCGGGGTGGTTAGAAGGCACGGACGGGCACGGGGAGAGAGGGGAAATGGACAGGGGCTCACGAGGGGTCGGGAGAGAAGCTCGGTGGGCTCGGGGAGGCCTCTGCAACGGCGAATTGACGACGGCGATCTCCGGGCACCGGAGATGAGGACGACGACGCTCCGGTCGACTGCGGCCTCCTCTGGTCGCGTGCGTCGCGTGTGTAGCTCCACGGGGTCAGGGCGGAGCTCAGAGATGCATAGTGGGAGCGAGGGAGTGGCTGGCCGCGGAGTTTCTCAGCGGAGTGGCCATGGCGGCTTCGGCCATGAGGGGAAAAGGAGCAGGGGAGTGAGAGGGAGAGAGCAGGGAGGCAAGGGAGCGGACGAGGGGGTTCCAGGGGGGGTTTCGTGGCATCCTTAGCCGATCCGGGGCGGGGCGGCAAGCAGGAGGTGGCCGGCGCATGCGCGCGCGCGTCGGGCACACGCCCTCCTGCCTACTGGCAGGAGGTTGAAGACGGTGGCGACTGCGGTGGGCTGGACCGCACAGTAACGGGCCGCGCAGAAACTGGGCCGGCTACAGGTAAGTGGCCCAGGTACGGGTCTTTCTCTCTCTCTCCTTTTCTAATTATCTCAGTTTTCTATTATTCTGTAAATTTAGGGCTTTATTAAAAATACTCAGACACTTTCAAAAATCATGAAACTAATCATGGCTACTGTTTAGAATATATCCAACAGTAAACATTTTAGTTTATGATTATTTGAGCATTTGAAATATTTAATAGCATTTAAATGCCCAAATGAAAATACTATATGATTTAATTCAGTGACCAAATATGTCCTGCAAAAATATAAACCATTTTTGGTAGATGCTTCCACCTCAAACCAGAAATGTTGAACATTTTTAGAGGACATTTTGAGTTCAATGAAAAAGGTTTTATTTTGACCCTAGTTGAATTCATTTGGTGCTAGGGCTTAGTCAATCCCCATCTCAGGTTTAAATGAAATTTAAACATGATGTAACACTCTAATGCATGCACTAGGCATTGTCAGAACTAGGGATGTGACAACTCACCCCCCACTAAACAAGAATCTCGTCTCGAGATTCAAGCGTAGGGTAAGGTGAAAGGTAAACGCAACTAGTATAATCTTCACGATCCAGGGTGCACTTCAGTTGAACGTTGATTCATTCACCATTATTGTCTTGAAGTCTTGCCTTGAGAACTCCAACTATCATGACAACGAGAGGAAAGGAAAGATCCTAAAAGAATGGTTCTTCTCGAAGGTCGAACAACTCAGGATTAACTCACGGAATGAGACATAGCAACATCTCTCGAGCTGAGAGGCGAAGCACACATCCATAGGAATGGAGGGAAGCAGATGACGAAGGTTCACTAGGTGGACAATAATTCCACACCTAAGAAGGTGGTAAACGATTGTCAACGTAGCGAGGAGTTGAGTTGCCATGATACCATAACGATACACCTTAGGGAAGGTGACTCCTAGAGATATTCCCTTAAGTGGCAAAAAGAATTACTTTTGATTCAGAGATCATTGAAACTCTTTATACCAGCCTAAGGCAATCACAAGCGATCATTTGGAGGGGTCGGTAGGATAGCATACTCGGACTTGGATGATGTGGATTACCTTGTTGAAGACAACGTAATGGATGAATTTGCTTATCACCGGAAATGGAAGAGACCCATGGTAGAATGGCACATTAGCGGTGCAAGCTAGGAACAAAATGCAAATGCTAGGAATGATTCTGGTAACTGGGGAAGAACCCAACAATAGGGAGTGAATTCACTGTTGGAGTGGTTATAGCATAACCGAGGAAATCTGGGGCAATCCCAGCTAGTGCCGATGATAAGACGTAGCGCTTGTGCGTGCTCTCAAGAACTTGAGCATTTCCATATTCATCAAGGTTTTACCAATATCCGTGTCAAGGGTCCGGTAACACAACTTACTACCATGATGAATGGTGATGGAGGATGCAGATGCAAAGGAAGATAACACCTTCTCAGATTTCACCTTAGTGAGACCAAGGGGACAAAATCTAGATGATCGATCGAGAGACATTTAGCACTCCGCTTCTAATGTTCTCCTTGATGTGCTAGCGTAATCCACCCATAGATATGGGTTGATATCTAGAACATCAAGTAAAAGGTCGGACTTCGGGAGCAATAGAATCCATAAGGAACAGTTTCGGAGGTAAATCCTACGAAATCCTTATGGGGAGGTGGCCAACTTCCTCAAACAAGATACTACAATGATAGGTCTTCCGGCTGGGTGTGTTGGCCACGACATCCACTTTACCGGTTATCGAGGGACCAATATTATAGTTCTTGGGAAATGTTCCAACCATCATAACTGCCTGAGATTCAGATCTGGTTGGTGTCAGGATATTCCAGACTCATCGAGTCTAGGAAGAAAAACGGAAGTTTGCAACACGAATCGACGAGATGACGTTGCGAGATTCTCGGGGAATGAACTACGATAGCAAGCTCCAAAACATGAGCTGGTTCTGCTACAAACATGTGAACACGTTGTCCCAGACAAGCATGACCACAAAGTAGTCTTATAATAAAACACTACCGAGTTCAGGAGGGGAACCATCATCGAGGATATCGAAGTCCTTGCATAAGGTATACTCTTAAGAAGGAACTTCTTCTCCTTGAACAAATCAATCAGTGGCTGGGTGTGCTAGGGATACATATAGATTGAAGGTTGCAAGTCTTCAAACCACAGAATTCTTCGCACGTGTGCATGACTGACTTGCGATGATTCCAGAGGAAGCAACATTGACTTTCTCGAGTCCACGGCGGCAACTTGCATCAAATGCACACGAACTAGAGGAAATCACTTCTTACATCCGAACATATGCTTCACGAGCTAGCATGAGCAAATGCTTTCAAAAGTTTCCAACACTAGCTTAATGTTCAGTAAAATTATGGAGAAGACAAGGATGTTGTCAATGGGCTCAACAACAATTTATTTGGGTTTCCTTTTAAAAGGAATTCCATAGTTAAGTGAACAAGTGATAGCATTGGTCAGACCAAAGATGTAATGGTGTATGCTCGAGGAATCAACCACGAATAAGACAACATTACGAGCATCGTTGGTACTGATTTGATTTGACGATAGCCCACACTCAAATCAAAGGATTGATAAGACAATAGGTCCAGCAACTGATCACAAGGACCAATCGATGAAGATATCATCTTTCTTCAACACACACACACACAAAAAGATATCCCTTAACATGAACTAAGTTGAACAAGCTTTTATCTTCCAACTCTCCAAGTTGTTGTTTAGCTTATCCAACTAGCTCAGGGTATCCAACACGGATTTTTGGAGAAGGGGTGGTTTACAAGAAACCAACTTGATCACGAGCTCAACATAGCGGTCGGGCGACGACCCGGTGATACTCCCGAGAAGATAATCGGAAAATCACAACCACCGATATGCTAGTAAGCTCAGGAACAATCTTGCTTTTCAGGGCAAGACGATATGATCAACAGAGCGAGGGATTGGCACAATCCTAACTCATTGATCGAAGGGTGCACCGGAAAGATGGACAAGGTAGCACGATCAACCTTAGAATGGTGATTCAAGAACCAACACGCTAAGAATGAAATTATTGCCCTTTTACTACCAAGCAACGAGGTTGCTAGGAGTATTGATTTCACACATCACGATTCACTTGTCGGTATTCCGGTTGCATCAACACGAGGGCCAAGGAATGACTAATGATGGTGAGAAGTATCACTACGTCAAAATTCATGAGAGCTGGTGCAGTTCTCATGACAATTCTGACATAAAGGGGGTAATACTCCAAGGTAGAACAGAACCAAAAGCTGGATTGGCATTTGATCTGCGGAACACAACTACTTTGACCCAATCCTAAATATGGATGAGGTACTGGAGTTTGTTTCTCCTAGTCATTCAGGACGGAATGGCTTGACGGACCACAAGAGTCATAGGCATCGATGAACGAACGCACGCATACTCTTGACTATCAATTGATAGACGAGGGTCAGAATGCAACTAAAGAGAACAACTCAAAGGAACATATAACTTTCTGAGTTGTGGATGCATAGATTAGTATGTCGAACCAAGTTCAACATATTTCTTCCGGATAACCCATGCAGAAAGGTAGAACTGGCAGAGTCACGATTTATGAATGGAGAACTCCTCAAGAGTACTCTAATTGTGATTTTTGATCCAATAAACATCTGCCATAAGCGGTTCATAGTATTTGGAAGAAGGAAATACCACGGACCTCGAGGACTATCGCAAAGGTTGCTAATAACCTTAAGGAACGAGCAAAACTATCAACATGAAGCAAGTAGGGTGAATCTCGGGTTCAAAACCCAGGGATAGAATACCTACTACTAAATGGCATCACGGGATGCTTTCGATAATGACGGCCAGAGTCATCACACTGGAACATAAATCATGGCTAGACTACTAGATGATCCCCTGAGACACCTAGGGTCATAATAATAACTCCAACATAAGGTTGAGGCAGTAGAATACCTCAGCTCAACAATTTGTGTGATTAACCTGGCCTAACAGACATTGAAACCGGAGCAAAAGGATTTGCAAATGCATCAGACTCTTTAGAAACCTGGGATGACCCGGACAGCATAACGGCTGTAAATGCCCGGAAAAGATTTGAGACATTCACAAAAATGGTGGCATAACCACTTAGAAGCACAATATCAAGGTTCCGAGATCAACAATTATCATACGGAAGTAGTAGGAACTGAACTGAGACTTAAATCCAACAATCTTATAAGTCCACTGATTAGTAACACGTGATCCTGATAGAAAGAAGAGATAGCCTAGTTTCTTAACCCCGTAGGAAAGATAAGATGACTCAGATCAGAAGGGCATGAGGTATAAGGAGTAAAAGAGCCTTACGTTCCATCCCACAATCAATTCCCTTATATAACTAAAGAATTTCTAGACTCAACTTCGACCAGTTTGGCTTGGTAATCCTACAGGCAGTCAAGCTCTGATACCAACGCTGTCAGGACCCCGACTCAATGCCACATAGATCTAGCATGTAACACTTCATATCACTTTGCGGCCTCACGCACGGTATTCCCACGGGTGTCGCCTTACCTTTACCCAGGACCGTTTGCGCCTTTTGGCACACGTATATGACAGTGTCGCTAGCATCCATATGATAAGGAGCCCGGGCTGACATGGCTAGTCGTAAACCCAAAGTGGCACAAACTTACAAGGACAGGCATCCATGACCCAGCATCGAACGTGTCGGTCATCAGCGAGTGAATCCAGGCTGTAGCACTGGGCTAGCAGGACTCCGGTGAACCGGGCTGTAGCGGGCTAACAGGACTCCGGTATTCATCGCGTGACATTTCCCCGTAGGGACAGACACAGGAACGAAGAAGGACACATGCCGGCCAGCCTAAGTGTTCCGGAGCAGTAGCAAGCTACCATGGCTCGGTGGAAACACTAGGAGACATTTCCCGGTAAGAGAGGCTACTAAAGATAAACAACTAGATGGTCAGATCCCACACATACCAAGCATTTCAATAGCATACACACAATATGCTCGATATGTGCAAATACAACATGGCATCACAACATGACTCTACGACTCAAATAATTTATTCAATAGGCTCCGAGGAGCGAGATATTACAAACATGGGTCTCATGACCCAACAATCAGAGCATACAAATCAAAGCACACGCGGAAGCTATCATGTCTGAGTACAGACATCTATAAATGAAAAAGGCTGAGAAGCCTGACTATCTATCAGATCCTGCCGAGGGCACAAGATCGTAGCTGAGGTATCAAGCTAAACGTCGAAGTCCACGCGAAACTACTAGTGAGACCGAAGTCTCTCTGCAAAAACATAAAATAGGCAAACGTGAGTACAAATGTACCCAGCAAGACTTATATCAGAACTAACTACATATGCATCATTATCAACAAAGGGGTGGTGGGGTTTAACTGCAGCAGGCCAGCCTTGACTCGGTGGCTATCCTGAACTACGACTGCGAGTAACTTTTTGAGGTGGCGCACACGAGTCCACATATTCACCATATCAATACACCACTATGGATCCGCTCCCGTCTCCCTACGAGAACGCCTTCCATAGCACTCACGCTTATCTTGCGTATTTTAGAGTATCCACTTTCACTTGTCTATGAACTGATATAAGCAACCCAGAAGTCCTTTTCCGCGGACACGGCTATTCGAATAGGTTAGGTTAACCCTGCAGGGGTGTACTTCTTCACACACGCTCTCACCACTTACCGCCGTTTACACGACATGTACTCGGCAACCTTCAAGCGGAAGCCCAACGTGGGTGTCGGCCACGACCTACCTAATCACCTAAGTCTCTAGTCCAGGTTTATCGCCTATTCGGGTTCCATCCATGAGGAGATCCGGCCGGAGTTTCGCTCACAGCCCCAAACGATGTGAACAGGGTTCCCGAGACACCAAACGGGCGCCCGGTACACCGTGCCACGTGCCTACCGCATCACAGCTCACCCCTACGGTCAGCGCTGCGCACGGCCTCCAGCATACTACAAACACCAGAAACTACTTGCAACTCCTGGACAGAGGACAAGGGTGATCAAGAAGCCGAGAGGGTCCATTGGTTTCGGGCCCAATGCGTGGTAGTAGCTGAATCATGGATCACAAACACAGAACTCAGTTCCTGAGGACGGCTGCAATGAGACAACCCACCATGTACTCCTACATGGCCTCTCACCGCTACCTTTACCAAATCGTGTTCACACACTTAGCTCACACATAGTAGGACATGTTCACACGCCTCTGATTCATCCCCGATGAATCAGTCCTGACTCAACTCTAAGCAGTAGCAGGCATGACAAACAAACATGAATGAGTAGGCACAACAGGGCTCAAACAACTCCTACTCATGCTAGTGGGTTTCATCTATTTACTGTGGCAATGACAGGTCATGCAGAGGATAAAGGGGTTCAACTACCGCAACATGTAACAGTTGAATCGGTGTTGTCCTAATGCATTAAAAAGAGAGCAGGAGCGAGAGAGTAGGATTGTATCGGAATGAACAAGGGGTTTTTGCTTGCCTGGCACTTCTGAAGATAGCATTGAGTCTTCATCAGTGTCAACGATCACATCATCGGTATCACGTCTATCGAGAGGGGACAAATACCGGCAACACAGAAGGAAACACAATCAATGCAATGCACAACATGATGCATGATCATGACATGGCAAAATGAATGTGTTTTTGGACTAATGCAACTAGCAACAGATTAAATGAAGTTGGTTTGAATACAAGATTCAAATTCAAACTCCATATGTGATTATTCAAATGCCATTTAATTGATTTGTGCTAAACAACACCTATAAGTTGTTCTAACATGCATGAAAATGGTACAGATGGATTCCTTGAATTTTTCTGATAATTTTTCATATATAAATTATTTAATTTGGAGTTACGGTTAATTTTCTATGATTTTTAGGAGTTTATACAATTTTCTGGATTTTTCTGATTTATTTTAAATCCAGAAAATCAATTACTGCGTCAGCGTGACGTCACAGAGGCGTCAGCAGGTCAAAGGCGTCGACCAGGTCAAACCTGACCAGTGGGGTCCACTGGTCAGTGACCCAGTCAACTAACCAGGTTAGTTAGCCCTAACTAACTTAGTTAGCCGGGCGGGGCCCGCATGTCAGTGGCCTATCTAATTAGCTAGGTTAATTAGCGCTAACTAATCTAACACTAATCTAGCAGGCGCCTGGGCCCACACGTCAGGGGGTCAAACCCCGGGTCAAACCCGCCGGAGTTGACCCGCGGCTTGTCGCCGGCGACGCCAGCAACGGCGGAGGGCGTCGGAAACGCTCATTCGGCGACCAAATCGGCGACTGAGGGGCTCTACGCGTGCCTGGGAGTCGCCCGCATCCATCTGTGCAAACGGCAGGGGCTGAGGTGGAACGGGCTCGCCGGAATCGAGCTCGCGGCGGCGGCCGGAGCTCGGGGTTGGTGCGGGTTGGCGCTAAGGGGCACGGCAGGTCGCACGGGTGGGCGCGCTCGGCTCCTGGAAGGGTGCTGAGCACGTTGCCGTGCTCGGGAGTTAGCTACGGTGGCTCTAGCACCGACTGCGTCATCGCCGGCGGCGAGGAACTGTCGGCTCCGACAGTCGGGGTGGTTAGAAGGCACGGACGGGCACGGGGAGAGAGGGGAAATGGACAGGGGCTCACGAGGGGTCGGGAGAGAAGCTCGGTGGGCTCGGGGAGGCCTCTGCAACGGCGAATTGACGACGGCGATCTCCGGGCACCGGAGAAGAGGACGACGACGCTCCGGTCGACTGCGGCCTCCTCTGGTCGCGTGCGTCGCGTGTGTAGCTCCACGGGGTCAGGGCGGAGCTCAGAGATGCATAGTGGGAGCGAGGGAGTGGCTGGCCGCGGAGTTTCTCAGCGGAGTGGCCATGGCGGCTTCGGCCATGAGGGGAAAAGGAGCAGGGGAGTGAGAGGGAGAGAGCAGGGAGGCAAGGGAGCGGACGAGGGGGTTCCAGGGGGGGTTTCGTGGCATCCTTAGCCGATCCGGGGCGGGGCGGCAAGCAGGAGGTGGCCGGCGCGTGCGCGCGCGCGTCGGGCACACGCCCTCCTGCCTACTGGCAGGAGGTTGAAGACGGTGGCGACTGCGGTGGGCTGGACCGCACAGTAACGGGCCGCGCAGAAACTGGGCCGGCTACAGGTAAGTGGCCCAGGTACGGGTCTTTCTCTCTCTCTCCTTTTCTAATTATCTCAGTTTTCTATTATTCTGTAAATTTAGGGCTTTATTAAAAATACTCAGACACTTTCAAAAATCATGAAACTAATCATGGCTACTGTTTAGAATATATCCAACAGTAAACATTTTAGTTTATGATTATTTGAGCATTTGAAATATTTAATAGCATTTAAATGCCCAAATGAAAATACTATATGATTTAATTCAGTGACCAAATATGTCCTGCAAAAATATAAACCATTTTTGGTAGATGCTTCCACCTCAAACCAGAAATGTTGAACATTTTTAGAGGACATTTTGAGTTCAATGAAAAAGGTTTTATTTTGACCCTAGTTGAATTCATTTGGTGCTAGGGTTAGTCAATCCCCATCTCAGGTTTAAATGAAATTTAAACATGATGTAACACTCTAATGCATGCACTAGGCATTGTCAGAACTAGGGATGTGACAACTACACAACCTTCTTCTTGTAGACTTTGTTGGGCCTCCAAGTGCAGAGGTTTGTAGGACTGTAGCAAATTTCCCTCAAGTGGATGACCTAAGGTTTATCAATCCGTAGGAGGCGTAGGATGAAGATGGTCTCTCTCAAGCAACCCTGCAACCAAATAACAAAGAGTCTCTTGTGTCCCGAACACACCGAATACAATGGTAAATTATATAGGTGCACTAGTTCGGCGAAGAGATGGTGAAACAAGTGCAATATGGATAGTAGACAATAGTTTTTGTAATCTGAAAATATAAAAACAGCAAGGTAACAAGTGATAAAAGTGAGCGTAAACGCTATTGCAATGCTAGGAAACAAGGCCTAGGGTTCATACTTTCACTAGTGTAAGTCCTCTCAACAATGATAACATAATTAGATCACATAACTATCCCTCAACATGCAACAAAGAGTCACTCCAAAGTCACTAATAGCAGAGAACGAGCAAAGAGATTATGGTAGGGTACGAAACCACCTCAAAGTTATTCTTTCCAATCAATCCATTGGGCTATTCCTATAAGTGTCACAAACAGCCCTAGAGTTCATACTAGAATAACACCTTAAGACACAAATCAATCAAAACCCTAATGTCACCTAGATACTCCAATGTCACCTCAAGTATCCGTGGGTATGATTATACGATATGCATCACACAATCTCAGATTCATCTATTCAACCAACACAAAGGACCTCAAAGAGTGCCCCAAAGTTTCTACCGGAGAATCACGACGAAAACGTGTGCCAATCCCTATGCATAGGTTCATGGGCGGAACCTGCAAGTTGATCACCAAAACATACATCAAGTGAATCACGTGATATCCCATTGTCACCACAGATATCCACGGCAAGACATACATCAAGTGTTCTCAAATCTTTAAAGACTCAATCCGATAAGATTGCTTCAAAGGGGAAACTCAATTCATTACAAGAAAGAAGAGGGGGGGGGGGAGAAACATAAGATCCAACTATAATAGCAAAGCTCGCGATACATCAAGATCATGCCAAATCAAGAACACGAGAGAGAGAGATCAAACACATAGCTACTGGTACATACCCTCAGCCCCGAGGGAGAACTACTCCCTCCTCGTCATGGAGAGCACCGGGATGATGAAGATGGCCACCGGAGAGGGATTGCCCCCTCCGGCAGGGTGCCGGAACGGGTCTAGATTGGTTTTTGGTGGCTACGGAGGCTTCTGGCGGCGGAACTCCTGATCTAATCTCTGTTCTGGAAGTTTTACGATGCGTAGGTATATATGGGTGCAGGGGGTACGTCAAAGGAGCTACAGGGGCCCCACGAGGCAGGGGGCGCGCCCTAGGAGGGGGAGCGTCTCCACCCTCATGAGCACCTCCCGTATCTCCTGACGTGGAGTCCAAGTCTAACCGGTGGCTTTCGTTCCAAAAATAACTTATCCAGTTGATTTCATTCCGTTTCGACTCCGTTTGATATTCCTTTTCTTCGAAACACTGAAATAGACATAAAACAGCAAATCTGGGCTGGGCCTCCGGTTAATAGGTTAGTCCCAAAAATAATGTAAAAGTGGAAAATAAAGCCCAATATTGCCCAAAACAGTAGATAATATAGCATGGAGCAATCAAAAATTATAGATACGTTGGAGACGTATCAGGACCCACCTATTGAAAACCTCACTTAGATTGTTAACAACTAAGCCTGTCTTGCAGTTCACATCCATGGCATGTCTGGCCCAAGTGTGTTTGGATATTTTGCTAAGCCACACCCAAGCTGCTTCACACTCTGTCTTTAACTCATCCATTGCAACTTGAAAACCATGTTCAGTATATGAGTAACTTGCTGCATCGATGTATTTTTTTAATTCTGGCCCTCTAAACCCAGCAATCTGAAAGTTCTGGCAGATATGCCTAAGGCAAAACCTTTGTGGGCAATTGGGGAAGACTCTATTTATGGCTTTCAAAAGACCCTGTATGAAACAAGTACAACTAAGTAACTACAACTGCATGAAAGTAACTACAACTGCATGAAAGTAACTACAACTACATGAAAATAACTACAACTAAATATATTACCTTTTGCCTATCTGAAATGATTGTGTACTGTCCAAACTGGCCAGATTGCCCACCTATTGCCTCCCTCAGCTGGTATAGAAACCAGGTCCAAGAATTAGTGTCCTCCTTGTCTATAATTCCAAAAGCAATGGGAAAAATATTGTTGTTCCCATCTCTTCCAGTAGCAGCTAGGATTTGTTGACCAGTAGTGAGCTTTATGAAGCATCCATCCAAATCTACAAGTTAAGCACAAATGATTAGTACTTCAAAGAACATACAAGTGTCATAAACAACAATACAAGGAAATTACCTATGAATGGTCTGCAGCCATTGAGGAACCCTTCTTTGCATCTATTCAGGCAGATGAAAAGTCCATGAAACTTAGGGTTCTTGCTAGGATGCTTCCTAATATGTCTTGTTGTCACAGTACATCTAGAACCTGGATTGGTGTCTAGGACAGCCTCTAAATAATCTCTAATCCTGGTGTATTGGGCCTTTTGATCTCCTAAAACAACATTCTTTGCTGCCTTCCTAGCCCTATAGGCCATGTGGGTTGAAATATCCACTCCATACTTGCTCTTTGAAGTGTTTATTATTGTTGTTATTGTTGTGTTAGGGTCATTCCTCACTGCCTCCTCACAATGTTTTGCAACCTACTTGGCAGTGACTTTGGTGCTCTCTGACACAGAAGGGCATGTGTGCACCAAATACAACTTTCTAATGGTAAATGTCTTCTCATTTGCAATCTGAGAAGCTGCTATATAAAAAGGGCATTGCTCATCTATGCACTGTGCTATAACCCTGTCACTGTAGTTTCTGTGGTACTCATAGTTCCTGTTCTGTGATATGTGCAGGGTTTGGAATGCAGTTCTGAACTGGTACACATCAATGAAGCAAAGATGCTTCACAAATTGGTCTTGTGGGTCAGCTCTGTCCTCAGCATACCATAACCTTGGCTTCATCTTCTTTGCTCTGCTCTTCCTACCATTGGGCAACACATAAGCCATTGCCTCAGCACCATCATCATCTTCCAAACCCAGGTCTAATGGTTTTTTGTCCTCATATCTGATGGTATCCAGTTATCCTCAAACATTTGCTCTACACTTCCATGTGATCTGCTAGTTGGCCATTTTCTGTCTCTCTTGGCCTTATTCTTCTTCTCAATATGTTGACCACTCTCTTGCTCCTCTTCATTGTGTTGCTCCCCTTGCACCACTTCCTCCAATTCCTCCAATTCCTCCTCCTCTTGATCATCATCATCCTCTTCTTCACTTGATGGATCATACAGTTCCTCCTCCTCATCTGTATCCCACATCTCCTCAACATCTGTGTCCCCTTCATAATGCAGTAATGGATCATCCCTCTGTTTTTCCATTTCCTCAAGCCTAGCAAGGATATCCCCATATTCTGACAAATTATCATCATCACTATCCTCTTCATTGTCCATAACTGCAGCTTTCCTTTTCAAAGGAGTGGCCTTCTCTTTTTCTTTCTCATTCTTCCTAAACATTACAATTTCCTTTCTCCTTCTCTCCTCCATAACTTTTTCTATTTGCAGTTGGTCCTCTGAATTGTTTGTGCTCTGTTGTGTTTGAAACTATATTGGTCTTGGTTCTTCTACTGGTACTACTGCTGCTGTGTTTGAAACTGAACTAGGATGTGCATTGAACAACACTCCTTCTTCATCTACCTGATACATCTGGGGCTCTCCAATTTCCTACAGAGGGATCTGCTGCTCAATAACATTAGCACTGCAATTTATATGTGCAGGTTTGGGGGAACTGGCCCTAACAACTGTCACATTGAAAATCTTCTGCTTCTGCTGTACTATGTGGTCTAGAATTTCCTCCATCATGTCATCATCCTCTATTTCTTGCATTCCTTCTATCCCTAGGTCAGGATCCTTCACATAGTACATGTAAACCCTCACCCCATATCCTTCAATCTCTATTAGTGCAACTAGATTGTAAAAAGTGATGTCTGACAACATCATAGTTCTCTCAAGATTATCTCTGTCATGAAAATGCATCCTCAATTCCCAAACCTCATCATCCAGACTGCAAATTTATAAAGAAACATAGTGTTGTATACGTGTTCAATTATAACACTTATGAAAAAGCAGGACAACATCAATACATAGCTTTGGGTTGCTTAAGTAATCAATGTAGTACAAAGCAAAAAACTGCAATAACCCTAGCTTTGGTTCATTAAGATCTACTGCAATACAGATCAACACATCAAATAATTCCAACTATATAACCATAGCTTATTTCAACTAAATAAGACACACAAAACAGCTAATTTAAACATAATGAGTTAATTTTAGAAAGAAATCATTGCAATAACAATCATAGGGCCAACAATATGCAATGGAGATGGGGAAGGGGATATCACCACACGCTAACCCAAGCCCTAGCCCTAGAAACGGATCAGATAAGTTCACGGAATAATGGATAAGGGAAGGGGATCTCACTATACACCACCGAAGGATGAGGCGATGTGGTGGCTCCATTGGGATTCGCCTTCACCGCCGGGGCGAAAGATCTAGCCGCCACGTAATCCACCGAATACTGCACCTCCGCATCTCGTGTCGCCTTGCTAGGGTTCGAGCTCCCGCAGAGCTCACCGCCTGGGTCGGGATCCGCGCCGCCTGTGCCACTGCTGGGAGGACCGCCGCCGCCAACACCGCCTGCTTTCGCCGGAGTAGCCATCTGCCTACGCGAGGAGAGGAGGGGAGAGAGCGGCAGGAGAGTGGGGAAGAAGGCAAACGCGAGGAGGGGAGAGAGCAGCGGCACGAGAAGAGGGGGAGAAACGAACGGATGGGGGATGGAGGCATACGGCGCCGTCTAACGGCTGTCGGGACGGCCGACGGTGCCACGTACGCAAAAAAGGGCCCCACCTGTTATAAATAAGCTTAACTGACCCCGATCCGCAGTGCTTTCTGTAAAAAGATTACGGAAGACATGGTGTTTTCTGCAAAAAAAAATTATTATAGTGGTTTTCGCAAATCTTGCCTTCAAAGTGGTGGTTTTGTGCAATTTACTCTCCATAAGATGAGCTTATTCTGAGGCTGAGCTTCCGATTCTAGGCAGAAAAAGTACAAGCAGGAAGGACCAGAGTCGGTGCGAATGTGCGATAGACCGATAGTCAACAGCTTTGCCTGATACTTTCTCCGTCACATAATATAAGAGCGTTTTTGACACTACACTCCGAGCTTAGTGTACGTGGTTTGCACCGACATCCTGCCACTAATCTACGGTTTACCATATGGACTCCCGTACCACATCGATAGCCAAGGGAGCATCATTTCTTGCTAGTGATTAATATGCCAATTAACTAACAGATGTACGCGTCTCCAGCGGGCAAGATAAAATTAACTAACGTGTACCTTGTTTTTCCCCAAGACAAATACGACGGAAGTGGGTATATTCTGTCGCACAAGTTGCATTTGCGGACGTGTGCCCTTGGAGGAAATTAAATTACAGGTTTCTTGCGTCCGAAGGGTCTCTTCGATTGCCACTTGGTAGCCAATTGGTCACCGGCTCACCGCGTAAACTCTTTGAGGACTCCTCCCGTGCTAAATTCCTGCGAAACTAATGGCATATGGGTGGTTTCTTCTTCGAGCTATAAAAGCCGCCCTTCCGTTGCTACAGCTCCAAGCCTCCAACCCATTGCTCCCTCACCGCAAAAAACAGCTAATCTCGCTCAATTGATTTCACAGAGCTTGACCCAGCTTATACCGTATGGGGGTCTCTGGCTGCAGCAACAACAACGGCAAGACGCTGGTGCTCCTGGCCTGCTTCCTCCTCCTGCTGGCGTTTTCCCCGTTTCTGCATGGAGTCGGGTGCTTCGCCGCCGCGGAAGCGACGAGTCCGGAGGAAGCCGCCGAGCAGACGCTGATGGTTGGGAGCACGCCGGCGCTGGAGACGGCGGCGCCGCAGCAGCATCGGCATGGCCAGGGTTCGGGCGCGTCTGCCATCTCGAGCAATGCTGCCGGTGGTCTCTGGTCGGCCGAGCTCAAGCCGGCCGTGGCTCGCAGGTTGCTGCCGGAAGGAGCTGTGGATGGAGCCGGCCATTCGTGCGGCTCCAGCGGTCGCCAGGGCTGCACCCCGTCCCCCTAAGATATATCCATGGCACTCTGCACTCTGCACTCTGCCGATACTACTACTGTATTCCTACCTTAGTTCGTCGTGGCTAAACACAAGTGCTGCTCCTACTATGTTGGTTCCTTAACTAGCTAGCTAGGGTTTGGTTGTTGTTTGCCAAGTACGTAGCCATCATTCAGCAAAAAAATGGATGCCTACATGTACTTTGTATGAATTGTAAAGTGTTTAAACAGTTGTATATATCTTGTAAATATACTCCACTGGTGCTGTAACTAATAATCCGCGACGTACTGGTCTTGAAAATGCCACGAACATGGCGTGCCTTTTCTTTCTCCTTTCATGAGTCGTGGCATTGTCTTGAAATGCATGCACGCACGCACGCAGGGATCGCGCTAGCGCAGGACAGGACAATAACACCGACCGTAGTGGCAAGGAAGTCAAGGCTGAGGAATCTTTGCACGTACTTGGACCGAGGGGCAAATCACCCGTGGAAACGAAGCTAGGTGCCGTGTCATGGCAGCAAACTAAGGGGCTGTTTGGTTCCCAGCCACAATTTGCCAAGCCAAAATTTGGCAGCCACAGTTTGCCAAGCATGTGTTTGGTTTTTGCCACACTTTAGCTTGCCATATTTTATTGCCCCTATGGCCCACTTGTCAAAGAGACAATTTTTTTGCCAACTTTTGCCAAAGTTTGACGTCCAATTTCTTAGCCACATTTGTGTGGCTTGCTATACTTGTGTGGCTAGCCACACTTTGGCTTGGCCACACTAGTCTCCAACCAAACCGACCCTAAGATTTTCTTTCTTTCTAGAAATACAGTATAATCTCAAGCGCTCACAGACACTCATGCACACTCATCTCTATGAAGACATATACATACACACATCTTTGAACGACCAAATTAACAGACCTTGAGATAAACGAAATCGTTACAGATGCCTCGTAATTGACGGACACGCCATACTACCCAAATAATAACACCGCAAAGACTGGAATAAATCCAAAAACACATGCGCAACTAAACCTAATCATCTAAGTTATGCTTAGCTCGCACTGATCGAACAAACATGCATCGAACGTCAATTAGAAACTGGAATCATGGAATGGCACGGAGGATGCATCGCACCCCCGGCCCGCTCCATCGCTCATCGCAGGCGTTGCCGAAAGCTAGGTGGCGGCTATTGGCCGGCCACGTTTGATCCGGCCTTCAGAGGGGCTCCACTCCTTGCTGGTTGCACCGTCAGTGAAAGTTACTATGTATACTTACTTTTCGTCCGTATTGTTGCCAGACACGGTGCTTCGACTGCGGGAGGGGGATACGTACGTGTACTAGGTGTAATTCTCCCGCTTGTTTTCCAAGTCTAATCTGTAGTTAGGATCATAACTGTGGACGGAACTATCCCTGTACGTGCTATTTATGGACACCCTACGAAGTCAATACAATTGTGTCTTTAAAAAAAAAAAGAGGATGACCCCTGACCTCTGCATCTGGACGATGCATACGGTCACTTTATTAATTATTCTCATAAGACCTTACAAAATCATACAACAGTAAAGCTAAAGCCGTCTAAGCAATAAACTGTCGCTACACCTATCCAGTTGATGAAGGGGCGCAGATAGCCTGGCCCTAATACCAAATAGACATCGCAGCCAAGCCTAACATTTAAGACCTGAGACCCCAACCTAGCCACTTGCCGAGTCTGGGGCACACACTGGTCCGGCGTGCTTTCAGAGGCCGCCGCCGCCAACTGCCACCGCTCCATCTTCAGAATTGTACTGATGCATCAACCTTGCTCGGTCTAGCTATTGTCGACGCCATCATGGCGCCCAACGGCACCTCCTCCCTGCGTGCAAACAGCTGAGCACGTCACGGTCGCCACTGATACACCTCAGCGCCATGCTGCCAAGTACCACCAGCCGACACAGCTTGAAGCCTTGGAAGATCTGTCGTGCGTAGCACCTGCCGACCAGGCATGACAAAGTGTAGCACCTGTCGGCCAGGCATGACTTGACATCTCCACCGAAGCTCCGTGCAAGACGAAGCCGCTCCACCTCCTGCCTCTGATTTCCAGCGCTGCTCCACAAACGATGCTCCCAAGAGAGAAACGACACCACAGTGCCGCCATTGTCCGATCTGAAACACCAGATCCTAGGGTTTCCCCCGGAGCAACACGAGTGGGTCGACAGTAGTTACATGACGATGCCTTCATCAAGGTAACGGCGTAGAACGCCGCCATCGCCTGCCGTGGGCTCAGTTTTCACCGACAACCATGTCTCCCCAACTCGCAGCCGGGACTAGATGATGGATCTCGAGATCCGATCACCAAGCTTCTGGCCAGCCACCACTGACGAAGAAGATGACCACCACCACTGGCTACCCCGGCCAGAACAGATCTGCCATGGGTGCCGCCAAGCAGTCCACCAGGCCCTCGACGCTGCCGCCGATCTAAAGCCAGATGACATGCAGCCGAAGACCGCATCGCGCCGCCGCCCGTGGATGCGGTCTTCGGCTGCATGTCATCTGGCTTTAGATCGGCAGCGGCGTCGAGGGCCTGGTGGACTGCTTGGCGGCACCCATGTCATCGGTACTAGCTGAGGTGCTTCCGTGTAAAGGATCCATCAGGCATATACACGCAGATGCTCCCTTGCATGGTCGGTCTTTGCTCCAGCCACACGATACACCAGTTTCCGAGAACATACCAGCTCGGCGTGCATTTTAATTGGCAGCTAGCTAGTACTCCTACCAGTCCCGAAACTCACTACCCGCTGTTCCGTCAGCGGTGACGATATCTAGCAGTATATACTCGTATACTTTGCGGTAGCGTGCGGGTGCACATAGTCAGACATGGCCGTGCGCGACATGCGACCTCAGTTTACCTACCATATGATTATATAGTCTAATTTACTCTCAGGTGTGAACCGAAGAAGCTTGTGTGCTCCTGTGCAATGCCCCCGAGTCCCCGACCACCAGCCCAGTGCCCATTGTATATACTTACTTTGCAAGCTAGTAGCCTACTAGTAGGAGATGCATCACTTTTACAGCTCAGCGAATCCTTGATACTCCTATTCTACTGTAGAGTGTACTACTTGTATACTCCTCGCAAAAAGGTCCACGTGTTACGAGTAGTATGGAGAGTACAGAACCATGCACCGACAGGTGGTGCGTGCATGTTTGTCATGCCGAACGGACACGGCCGGCCGGAGGAGACACGCGTAGTTTCCAGCCAGACTTTGCTGCTCTATGCTCAAGACGATGATACTACTATGCTCATGTGCTTCGTCACATGCTCGGTGAAAACTGTGTACGTGGGGCGCTTTCCTCGCCATTGCCCAGGCATTTCGGTCTATCTTCTTTACGTACACGTCCGGACACCCTCTATAAGTAGGTCCCGTTTGCCTGTGCATCTCCGCATTGCAAGCATTGCAGTAACAGTTCTATTCCTAGTCTTGTCACTCGTGTGGTAAAAGAGCCAAACAAAGCTCGCACCTAGCTACGTACGTAGTGCCTTCGCCGAAACCCTTACCTAACCAATGGCACGGTACTCACACGCCTGGCTCCCGCTTCTTCTTCTCGCATGTGCCCTTGTGCAGAGCTCTTACGGCTCGAGACCATCTCCCCGGGAGCCGCAGATGGCCGGGGTCCCGTCTCCGACGATGGTTCACGGCGCCGCCGAACCACGCTCCCGCGAAGACAGGGCGACCAAAGTCCGGCCCCCGACGGAGAAGGGTGCGACTGGTCATGATGGAGCAAACGCTGATGGTGGTGGTGATGGTGTTGTGTCGTCGGAGCAGAGGAAGGGTTCAGGGCCGCCGGTGCTGCAGACGGCATTGGGAAGGATGCTGGGTTCGAAGCTGGCGCGGCGAGTGCTGGGAGGGGAGATGGAGGACTCTGCGGCCGGGCCGTCGTGCCACTCCAACAACGCGCACATCACCTGTGCACCGCCGGCACAGCACTGACCGGGCCGGGTGCTTCTTCTTGCTGTAGTCTGGCAGCACGAGCTAGCTAGTCCCAGCTGATTCCTTCGTCCCTTGATGATGCTTCCCTGTAAATTAACAGTAGCTCTTTCGATCTTGTTCTTCAAAAAATATGAACCTTTCGTTATTGCTTCACTCCTAACGCGCCTGTCAAGACAGTCCCTATATAGTCTCTGATTCCATTTGACCCTAAAGTATTTATAACTTGGAAAGGTGGTCGATCCTCATGCAGATGCATGGAGCACGTCATTGTTGTCTTTTTTAGAAGCCGTCGCTTTCCATGATTGCGTGTGAAGAGAAAGTCTGCAGATTATTGTGGGGGTGATGCAAACTAAGCACACCTTCCACTCCAGCTGAGTCCAAAGTCCAGTTGCACGAATGCGCGCACACGTACGTGTGGGTAGGTGAAGGCAGCAATGATGCCAGGCAAAGTCCAACCTACGTACGGAGCAATTCCGAAAGAACAAACGGCCGACAAAGCCGCAAGTTTGACTGTCTATCTGTCTTGATCTTGTCTTTGATTTCCAGCGCCTCAGTGCGTGATGTGAACAGGACGAAAAGGTTCCTCCCTTTCGTACGTTTCAGGCTACGATTCCGAATCCATCACACGTGGATAATTTTTTTTAATACTCCTTCCGTTTTTATTAACTCCACATATTAGTTTTGACTGAAGTCAAACTTCATAAGATTTGACCAAGTTTACAGAAAAATAATATAAATATCGAGATATGTAAGTGGCAACCGTGTGGCAGATTGCAAAACTGCCACACGCATCGCCCTCCCGGATCTCCTTCCTTTTCCGCATGTCCTCGTGATCTCCTCTTTCCTTTCCCGCACGCCACGCGATCTCCTTCCTTTCCCGCATGCCCGCGATCTCCTTCCTTTCTCGCCCTCCTGATTTCCTTCCTTTCAATCACCAGTTACGGCCCCACACGCCTTCCAGATTTTTGGGCAAAAATAATGCTTGAATTGGGAATTGATCTCTGGTCTACAAGTAATCAACAAAGGGACCTAACCATCTCGCCTATGACACTCATTGTTGAGCAAGCTAAGGAAAATATTGTTTTGGACATGTTTTGCCTTCATATTTTAGCACTGAAAAGCTTTTGTTTCACCTATCAAACCTGGCACATAAACTTTTCCCGTGGTAAATTCTCCATCACCACCACGATAAATGACGCACCACCAACATGATAACTTTTGTATACCACGCGGTACATTATGTGTAAGTAGCATGGTCATAAGCATTGAAGGCGTGATAACTTTGGTGAAAGCATCATGGTAACTTTGATCATTGGGAAGAAATTTGTTGAACCCCGGCCCCCGGTAATTTCTGTGAATAGCACGATAACATTCACGCCATAGACCTGATAATTTAGATACAAACATCATGGTAACTTTAACCATTGGGGAAGAAAAATGTGAAAAGAAACCAGATAATTTATGTGTAAACAGATGGTAATATACACAGCGCACATCTGATAACTGAGATAGAAACACCATGGTAACTTTGACCATAGGGAAGATTTTTTTTAAGATACTCCGGTATCTTCTGTGTACATAACACGGTACTATACCTCCCTCCTCTGGTATTTTCATGTGTAAATAGCATGAAAACATATGCAC
>NC_041386.1:576386664-576391265 GCF_002162155.2 Triticum dicoccoides | reverse complement strand
TTTTGTGTAAATAGCATGATATTTTAAGCACTGCGGGCTTGATAGGTTACCTAGAATCACCATGGTAACCTTTTGTCCCGGGAAAAAGTTGTTCAAAACATCCCCGATAATTTTTGTGTGAATAACATGATAATATAAGCACCGCATAACTGATAACTTACAATATAAACATGATGGTAACTTTTTACCAAAGGAAAACAAGTTGTTAAAAACATACACTCGCCTCGCGGGGCCTCTTAGATGAACACAACACATGATGTGCCACGGAAAAGCCACATAATGTTTAGTGTCATGAGGAGGCACACATGCTCATGGGTTGGCCCAGAAAAACGACCCACTTTGACCCGCTATAGGCGTGATAAGTTACGCAAAAATATCGTGGTAATTTTTTACCGATGGAAAAAGTTACCGAAACGCACCCAGGTTTTTAGGTGTAAGTACCATGATAATATACGAACTGTAGACCCGGTAACTCATGTACAATTCCCCATGGTAACTTTGACCGGGACGAGGTTGATGTACACATACCCTGATAACTTATGTGTAAGTACCACGGCATTTTACACATCGAAGACCTTATAACACAATGGTAACTTTGAAAGGGGTGTAGTTGTTGAAACATATTACCTGGTAAGTTCTATGTAAATAGCACGGTAACTTACGCAACACAGGCCTAATAACTTGCATGCGAATACCATGATAACTTTGTCCTGAGGGAAAATCGTGGTAATTTTCTGTACTTTTTTGTAGTAACACAACTGTAAAAAAAGGGATCAAAACGATTAGTTTCTTTAGTTTGAGCAACAAATACTAAGGGTGAGGTTGTTGTGGTGGTGCGCTTTGGTGCCAAGAAGGTGTGGGTTTGAATCCCACATGCGCAATATTTTTTTATCATGTGGTAGACGTGAAGAAGTGACAATTTTCTCGAGGGCGGGCACGCGAGATGTGCGGGAGAAGCAGGTTTCTCGGGCGAGCCTGTAAGGTCGTTCGGGAGAATGTAGGATCGAAGGAAGGGGGGTCATGTGGTACTTTAAAGTGAAAGAAGTAGAGGTGTGGCAGTTTTGCTTATATGGCACACATGTGCCAAATATCATAGTCCTATAAATATTTATCATTACAAATCTATATGATGTGAAAATACAATCAACAATGAATCTATTGATATTGATTTGTTATTGTATATATGTTAATAATTTTATCAACAAACTTTGTCAAAGTTTGCAAAGCTTGATTTTTACCAAAGCTTACATGCGAAGTAAATAAAAAAGGAGGCAGTACAGTATAATCGCAGACATGTTGTGGAGCTAGCAGGTACACACGCTTGGAGTTGGAGCCCTGACCGGTGGCGGAGAGCTTGCATCAAGATTGGCGCGGGAATAGCTTTTGAGTACGGAGTTCATCCATATCCCGTAGGGCCCTAGCAAGCGGCCATCTGTCCGTCCGTCCGTTCTGAAGCCGTTCCATCATGTTTTCTCTCGTGGCTGACTGATTTGGCATGCGCATTCCTTTTGACAGATAACTTCAGCGCCTGCTCTTCCATAAGCTTGACTATCGATCGATGTGGTGCAGTGCTTACCGCTAGCTTCGTCCCTACGATACGCGTATTCTGAGCCTGCACTGTAGCTTCCGATTCTATGTCAAAAAGTCCCGTAAAAATACAAAGCATGCATGCAGGAAGCAGCGAGTCGGTGCGACTGTCGGCAGCCGACACACAAAGAAAGTTTGCTGCAAGTTCCTTGCTGCTAATCTACAGTTTACCAGTTGATTAACTGGCGGTCAAGCGCGCATCATTTCTTGTTAAGATGCCGATTAACTAACATGTCACCGGCACAAAAGAATAACTAATATGGCAAGTCAAGTGTTACGGTCTTCCTTGTGTTTTTTCAGAGACAAATATAGAGGGAGGTGGTTAATATGCTGTCGCACAAGTTGCATGTGCAAACGTGTGCTCTTGATGGAAATTACACCTCGGTTTCTTGCTAGCCAATGGTCAGTGGGTAAACTCTCTGAGAACTTTCCCACTGTACGTACTGCTAAATTCCTGCGAAATGGCATACAGATGGTTTCTTCTTCGAGCTATAAAAGTCCCCTCTCTAGTGCTACAGCTCAACCCATCCCCCCTCTCCGCAAAAAAACAGCTAATCTCGCCGAACTGATTTCTCTCTCATAGTAGTCACCAGAGTTCATAACTTCAGGTCCAAATGGGGGTCTCTCGCAGCAACAACAACAACAGCAAGACGCTGGTGCTCCTGGTCTGCTTCCTCCTCCTTGTGGCCTCCCCGTTCCTGCATGGAGTCGAGTGCTTCGCCGTTGCTTCCGCGACGAGTCCGGAGGAAGCCACTGAGAAGACGCTGATGGCGGGGAGCACACGGGCGCTGGAGACGGTGGCGCCGAAGCATCATCAGCATGGCCGGGGCTCGGGCGCGTCTGCCATGTCGAGCAACGCTGGTGGTGGTCTCTGGTCGTCCAAGTCCAAGCCGGCCGTGGCTCGCAGGTTGCTGCCGGCAGGAGCTGGCCATTCGTGCGGCTCCAGCGGTGGCCAGGGCTGCTCCCCGTAAGAAGATGGCGCTCTGCATGCACTAGTAGTACTATGTTGGTTCGTCGTCATTCGTTCGTCGTGGCAAAGACAAGTAGTAGTAAGTAGTAGTAGTAGTACGTACGTACTGATATGTTGGTTCCTTGACTAAGTGTTTAGCAACAAATAGATGTCTATATGTACTAGTATATGAACTGTAAAGTGTTGAAACTGCTTAAATACAGCTCGATCTATCCTGTAAATATACTCCACTGTGTTGTAATAATCCGGAAATGGTCTTGAAAATGCCACGAACATGCATGCCTTTTCTTTTCTCCAAGAGATGGATGGATGGATGGATCTGTTTGCGCCTGTTTGTATTTCTTGCACGAATCGTGGCATTGTCTCAGGATGACGCGGCTCACCAGTGGAAAACAAAGCTAGGTGCATGCCGTTGTGAAAATATTTGATGGATGAATATTTGTGTTGTGTTGATCTGACCCTCATATGAGGTATATATACAATACATGAGAGGGTAGAGGCTTGAAGTAGTACAAGACAAGTAATACATAGTTTAAACCTATTTCATCTTTACTCCTTATCTCTATATTTAAACCTAACTTATATTCTCACAGCCGTCTCTCTCCCTCGTAAGAAATTGTGTTCGCGCTGATGATCGAACGGACATGCATGCCTGCATCAAACCTCGATTGGAAATTGGAGTTGGAGAGAGACCACGGCCCGTTGCACTTCCGGCGCTCGTTCGGAGGGGCTCTACCCCTTGCTCGTTCATAGTTTCATAGTTTCCTTCTACTACTTTCAGCCTGCATATTTTGACCATTTTGCATCCCACTTTCCGTGTAATTTGGTTATCGAGGTGCTTCCGTGTAAAGGATCAAGCAGACATAGATGCTCTCTCGGTCGGTCTCTGCTCCCAGGGCTGGTCCTGACATTTTGAGGGCCCGGGGCGAAACTAAAATTAAAGGCCTTTTAATATAATGATGACATAATAGCCAATATCACTAGTAGAAAAAAGGCCTTTAGTCCCAGAACCGGGACTAAAGGGTCGGTACTAAAGCCTCCCCCTTTAGTCCCAGTTCTAACTAGAACCGGGACTAAAGGCCCTCCACGTGGCTGTTGCCTGGAGGTCCACCTTTAGTCCCGGTTGGTAACACCAACCGGTACTAAAGGATATTTTAACACCAACAGGTACTAAAGGATATTTTATGATTTTTTTTTGAATTTTTTTTGAATTTCAAATTTCTGAATTATTTTAACCTCTAATCTCTAATCACCTCTCATCACTGTTTAATTTAACTTTTAATCTCTAATCACGCCTCATCATTCCAAATCATCTAACTTCTCGAACGGTCACCCATCCTCTCACTACTCCAGCCTAAGCACGCTTAACTTCCGGGTTCTAATCTCCCTCGTTTCCAAGTTTGCACTTGTTGTTTTCCTGACAATAGTAAGATGGGAATCCTATTAACCCTCAGGAATTTAGCTTGAGCATGAAGTCACACATTTCACTGTTTGAGTTTGAAACTATTGTTCTAAAAATCAATAATTATTTAGTAACACTAATATTTCTTGAATAAGTAGTTTGACCACAGTTTGACCATAGTTGACCAAAATTTAAAAAACCTGAAATAATTATTTAGTAACACTAATATTCTTGAATAATTATTTAGTAACACTAATACTTCTTGAATAATTATTTAGTAACACTAATACTTCTTGAATAAGTAGTTTGACCAGATTTAACAAAAATTCAAAAAAAACTGAAATTTGAGCATAACATTTTTTCCTTTTAGAATTTGAGGATTCTAAAAATTTGCAAACAGGCCGTAGGCGGTCTCCATCGGATGCGGATTTTCGTTCCGAACATTTTGATATATTATACGTTTTTTTCCGACATCGTATGCAAAAGTTATAACCGTTTTACATTTTCCCTACATTTTTTGCAAAACATGTCCAAATTTAAGTTTTTAAATTTTCCCAACTAGTAGATGTAGTAACATAACTACCTCTCGAAGGATTTTAAATTTTGAAGTTTCTATCATTTTCTTTTGCTTTTTACAAAACT
>NC_041386.1:576379615-576386448 GCF_002162155.2 Triticum dicoccoides | reverse complement strand
ACCGGTACTAAAGGTTACCGGTCTCAACCCCATTAGTACCGGTTCGTGGCAACCTTTAGTACCGGTTCGTGCCACGAACCGGTACTAATGGGCATCGCACCCTTTAGTACCGGTTCGTGCCACGAACCGGGACTAAAGATCCCATTTGAACCGGGAGTAATGCATGTATGGTGCCCTTGCCGCTTGAACCGGGACTAATGCTCACATTAGTCCCGGTTCGTAATGCAACCGGGATTAATGCTCTTTTCTGACTGGACCAAAGCCCCTTTTTCTACTAGTGTATGCTAATATATTACCAAAAACATTTCAAATGCATCAATATTGCATTGAACAATTTATACATATTACCTTAAAATCATAACATTCTGAGATGCATCATTATTAATTAATCCACATCCAACAATTTCTTCTCAATGAACAAAATTGCAGGATGTATACTTTATAGATTAGATGAACATGCTAAAATTTAAAGAAATAAGTTGTAATTTGAAACTAGTAAAAAACTACAAAAGTACTCAATCAACAAAACATAGTCTAACCATTCGGCATGAGTGGTGAGCTATCTCAAAAAAATCTCACCGAATATAAAGTTGAAGTTGCAAGATGCAAATGCACCAAGCTGAATAATAGTATCACTCAACAGTGTCCATTCAGCAGATCATCATTGTCTTGTTTTTTTTTTTTTTGACCCAACACCGTAGAACAAAATGTTGTCGCTATAAAAAAGACACAATGTCGATGTCATCTATGAATTTATGTATATCATCAAGGCACTTATAGGCTATTAGGCTAACCTTCTCTGCCATTCGTAACGTGGCCGCGCGGACAGCGAAAGACTGTCAACTGCCACCGGGCGTCCCCGTGGCCTCATGGATCCCGTTTGCCTAGCCTGTTCCTGACGACCGTTGTGGATGCATCCGCAGCAAGGAGGTGAACTGATCCGGCAAGGCGACGGCGTCGTAAGGCGATGAAGCGATTAGGCAAAATAGCAATTAGACCGTCCCGCGCCGGGTGTAGATCCGTGCAATTCGTCGGCGCGAGCGCGTGATTGGCGGCCAGTGATGGGTCGCTCTAGATTTCAGGAGTCCTCCTCATTGGGCGCTGAGGCTGGCCATAGTAAGGGTAATATAAAAAGTAGTATCATGTATTTGGGACTCGCAAACATACTTATGTGGCATGCAATTAAAGAAAAAAGAGATGATTATAGTAACATAGGTAAATACCGTATCATAATAAATATGGTGCTACTACATGCCATGCATGACAATAAATAAGACCACCTATGATACTATGCACTATAGAGGTAGTAACATAAACTAATAACATATACATGTTACTCCCTCCGTTTTTATTTAGTCTGCATATTAGGTTTGACCGAAGTCAAACTTTGCAAAATTTGACCAAGTTTATAGAAAAATATATAAACATTTACCATAACAAATCTATATGATGTGAAAGTACATTTAATAATGAATCTTGTGGTATTGATTTTTTATTGTATATGTTAATATTTTTGTTTATAAACTTAGTTAAAGTTTACAAAGCTTGACTTTGACTAAAGCTAATATACGGACTAAATAAAAACGGAGGGAGTACTAATCTAATAAGTTACTTCCCACTATGGCCCGGCCACGCACGACAGAACACGCAACATCATTTTTTTACTTTATAACTGCAGGTTGGATTTAGAGAAGCACACTTACCTTCCGTCTCGCCCCCCTCCAGCCACACGCTACACCAGTTTCCAAGAACATACGAGTTCGTCGTGCATTTTGGCACCTAGTACTAACTGATTATATGAATATAATCCAACTAGTACTACTGATTAAGGGCATGTACAATGCATAGCCTCAAAATGATGCCTCGTATGAGTAGGTTCAGATAGTGAAGCGGGATCCTTTTCAAGAGGTGGGTGCTTGAAAAGAAAAAATGTAGTCTGATGATAAAAGCTAAAAAAGTTGGAGTGAAAAGTAGAGATGCATGTGTACAGAAGTCTTTATTTTCTATTTCTTAATAAGACCCACTAGTGATAGCTTGCATTGAAGAGAAAAAATAATGTAAATGCCTTAAATACTTTTTGTCATGCAGTATATGTCTCCATATGCCATCGTTGTATATGCCCTAATGCTCTCATGTACCGGAGTAGTAGTGGTACTCACTGCTCGGTGCTCCGTCAGCTGTGACGACATCTGGTACTATACTCATATTTTATTTTATTTTTCGATAAAAGGGCCACATGGCCCCATTTTCATTAAGAAAATAGAAGTCTAGATACAACCACCACACCACTTTTTCCATCAGACCTGATGCATCACCTCATCAACTGATAAGCAACCTACATCCTAGACATATAACCATATCTATAGGACGCCAAATCACCCACTACCGGAGAGAGAACAGAGTTTTAAACATCTTTTACAATTTGCACACCAGCCAAAACAATAGACAAAACATACTACAGAATCACCCAATTTCAGGTAGACACAAAACCCAGTCTTAGAGCAGAAGGATTCCACCCATATGTTCTTCTGTAGACTTCATTTGCTACCTGAGATAGCCTCTTGGAAACCTCCCCAAGCATTTTTTGCACACCTTTTCTCTGTAGAATCATCCATGAATCCAACAAAGAACACAGGATAAATATTACATTGATAGGATTTGAAAGGAAAACACGTTGAAAATATGATTTGTTCCTTGTTTTCCAAATTGTCCATATCAAAGCAGCAGCATCAATAGAAACAATAGCCCTATCCTTTCCAGAATAGGATGGTATCCAGTTTTGACAAAGATCAAAGAAAGATAAAGGTAATTTCGGGTTACCTAGTGTACCGCATATCACATTCCATAAAAACCTAGCACAAGAGCACGAAAAGAATAGATGATCAATGCTCTCAGAAACGCCACAAAACTCGCAGAAATTTGGTCCTTTCCACCCTCGTCTAGATAAGTTATCCTTGGTTAGGATCCTCCCTTTGATCACTAACCATATAAACGCTTTTACTTTTAGAGGTATTCTCAACCTCCAAAGAAGTTTAAAAAGGAAAAGCAACAACTCTAGCTATAAGGTAATGATAAAGCGACTTAACCTAGAAGGATCCAGATTTAGTTAAAAGCCATTTAACTCTGTCAGGCTCCTCCGACAGAGTAACCTGACTGCACATATCAAGTAATTCATTCCACATTGTAAGAGTTTCTCCATAAAGACATCTCCTAAATCTAATACAGTCAAAATCCTGGTTAAAGACTTTAGCAACAGTAACATGTTGACATAAAGTTAAATTATACAAGCGGGGGAAAAGTTGACAAAGTGGCTTTCTCCCCAGCCATGTGTCCTCCCAAAATCTCGTCTTACAACCATCACCCACCACCCCTTGACAACAAGAATGGAAGATATCCTTTATACTCAACAACCCATTCCAAAAATGGAAATTACCCCGAGATGCTTCACATTGAACCAGAGTTTTCCTACTCAAATATTTGGCTCTAATCATTTCCTGCCAATCCCCTTCCTCATTCTCTAATCTCCATAACCACTTACATAAGAGGCTGATGTTTTTAATCTCCAAATTAGTAATCCCCAGACCCCCCTGGTCTCTAGGTTGGCATACGTCCACCCACTTGACTAAGTGATACTTTCTCACTCCATCCCTTTCTAGCCAAACAATACGAGCACGAACAAAGTCCATTCTCTTGCCTACACTTTTAGGTAGTTTAAAAAAAGAAAGCAAATGGCTAGGAACATTACTCATACAAGTCTCAGCGAGGGTAATCCTATCACCCATTGAAAGCAAACCCCCTTGCCAGGTTGCTGCCTTCTTCTCAATTTTCTCTTCAGCTGGTTTCCAATGCGCATTATGCAACTTTTTAAAATGTAAAGGAAGGCCTAAATAAGTAAAGGGGAAGTCCCCGACCGCACAAGTGAAAATCCGAGCATATTCTTCTTGTTTCAATAAAGCGGCACCAAAGCAATGTATTTCACTTTTTAAGAAATTGATTTTCAAACCCGTCAAGTGCTCAAACACGCATAGAATGACTTTAAGGTTTCTAGCCCCTTCTAAATCATCTTCAAAGCAGAAAATCGTATCATCAGCGTATTGTAAGACAGTAAGACCACCCTCGTACAATCTAGGCAGAAGTCCTTTAATAAATCCTTGTTCTTGCGCCCTTTGAACCAGGGTAGCAAGAACATCAGCAGCAAGGTTAAACAATAGGGGGGAGAACGGTTCCCCCTGCCTCAATCCTTTCCTAGTAACAAAATAGGGGCCAATCAAGTCATTTAAAGTAATAGCTGCTTTACGATTATGAATAACTGCTTTTGTCCAACGAATAAATTTATCAGGAAACCCCTTCATTTTCAGCGTACTAAGCATAAAGTCCCAATTAATTTTATCATAAGCTTTCTCAAAATCAACCTTAAAAATAACAGCAGCGCATTTAGACTTATGTAGTGAGTGAAGCGTCTCATGGAGAACAGCGACATTATCTAAAATATAACGCCCTTTGATAAACGCAGATTGTACCTTAGAAATCGTCTTGTGAGCAATAGCCATAGCTCTATTGTTTAAGACTTTGGTAAAGATTTTAAACGGGACATTGAGCATGCATATATGCCTATACATCTGAATCCTATCCGCCCCTTGACCCTTAGCTAACAAAGTAACTACCCCATAGTTTAGCCTAGAAATATCAATCATATCATCATAAAAATCTTGAAAGAGACTCAACAAATCATTGCAAATGAGGTGCCAAAAGGTTTGTAAAAATTCAATAGGCATACCATCAGGACCGGCTGCTCTATTATGCCTCATAGAAAAAACAGCCGTTTTTATCTCATCCAAAGTAAATTTACTAGCCAATTTACCTTTGTCCACATCGGAAAGCATATCAGTTATAGGAATGTTTAAGGAGGCGGGAAGTAATTCAACAGGCCCAAAGAGCTTCTTATAAAAATCAGTCGCATATTTAAGGAGCTGCTCATCCCCTTGGATGATCCCCTCATCCTGGATAAATCTAAATTTTTTACTCCTACGCTTCCTACCGCTAGCCTTAATCATGAAGTATTTCGTATTACCATCACCCTCCTTAATATCTTTTTCTTTAGACCTCTGGTACCACTTAATCTCCTCTTCCCTAAGGATCTTATTCAAATCATTCTGCAACTTATTTCTCAAAACATAGTCAGCTTCTGAAACTCTAGAGAGCTCACTTTTCTTATCCAAAAAGTCAAGCTTATTGGCAATCTCATCTCTATCTCTCCTATATCTACCCTCTACATTAAGGTTCCACCCTTTAAGGGTTCTCCTTAATTTCCGCATGAAATCCTGCCACCAATCAAGACTACTACCTCTACGAACAGTGGAACTCCAGACTTTATTAACAATATCAAGGAGCTCTTCTCTAGACAGCCAGCATAGCTCAAATTTAAAAGGCTTGCGATTAATAGTAGACTTAATCCCTGTATGTAATAGAAGCGCTGCATGGTCAGAAACCCCTCTCACCAAGGTTCTGACAGTTACTAAAGGAAATTGCTGCTCCCAAAGAGAGCTTACTAAAATTCTGTCCAACTTAGCAAAAAGCGGATCCTCCTGATTATTCGACCAAGTATAGCTCCTCCCTGACAAATCTAATTCTTTTAAGCCCCAATGCTCAATAATAGAATTAAAATAAAAAGACCATTTTGGAAGTTTTTTAATTTTGTTTCTCTCGTTAATTCTCCTAATTAAGTTAAAATCGCCCCCAAAAACACAGGGCAATTTATTGTACCCCAGAGCTTGCACTAGCTCCATCAGGAACTCCTCCTTATTCCTCACATGAGCAGCTCCATAGACATTGATCAGATTCCACTTGAATCCTGATCTTTTATCCATAATAACCATTCTGGTCATGTATGTATCTGCAATACAGACGTCAACCTCAAATAGATCTTCCCGAACCCCCATAAGCAGCCCTCCAGAAGCACCTTCAGAGGGCTGCCATAGGCAAATATAAGTAAATCTACCACTTATTCCAGCCAACCAAGAGTCATCAAAGTCCTTTTTTTTATGGTAGTGTGTGCGTGCACATAGTCAAACATGGGCGTGCGCGACATACGACTTCTGAATAAATAACTATGGATGAAAGGGGTGACAAGCCAGTGTGAACCTGGAGAAGCATGTGTGCTCCTATGCAATTCCCCCGATCAACAGACCATTGCATATTTGTATATACACTTTTACACCTCAGCGAATCCTTGATACTCCTATACCAGTACTAGTACTAGTACTGTAGAGTGTAGTAGTAGTATATTCCTCGCACAAAAGATCCACGTGAGTATAGAGTAGTAGTACAAAACCATGCACCGACAGGCGCTGCATGCATGTTTGTCATGAGACACGTATAGTTTTCAGGCAGACTCTCGCTCCGTTTCAGCTTCAAACTTTACTGCTATAGGCTCACGAATCAAGATGATGTGTAGTGTATTCTTCACCCGCAAGCTAACAAGCAAGGCCTCATCACATGCTCGGTGAAAACTGTACGTGGGGCGCCTTTCCTCGCCATTGCCTAGTCATTTCGGTCTATCTCTTCTCCATGTACTACGTCCCAAAACCCCTATAAGTATGTCCTGTTTGCCTGTGCATCTCTGCATTGCGAGCATTGCAGTAACAGTTCTTTTCCTAGTCTCGTGACTCCTGTGGTAGAAGAGCCACTACTCAGTAGTATCTTCGAAACAAAGCTCACCTAGCTACGTACGTAGTGTCTTCGCGGAAACCCTCACCAAAATGGCACGGTGCTCGCGCGCTTGGCTCGCACTGCTTCTTCTCGTGTGTGCCCTTGTGAAGAGCTCCTACGGCTCG
>NC_041386.1:576365179-576379331 GCF_002162155.2 Triticum dicoccoides | reverse complement strand
ACCCCTGGCTCCTGTCTCCGACGATGGTTCACGGCGCCATCGAGGTGGAACCACTCCGCCGTGATGACGGAGGGACCGAAGTCCGACCCTCGACGGAGGAGGGCCCGACCGGTCACCGTGGAGCAAACGCTGATGATGGCGGTGCCTTTGCAACTTCAGCAATGGGCGAGGGTGGCGTTGTGTCGTCGGAGCAGAGGAAGGGTTCAGGGCCGCCGGTGCTGTAGACGGCACTTGGAAGGATGCTGGGTTCGAAGCTGGCGCGGCGGGTGCTGGGAGGGGAGGTGGAGGACTCTGCGGCCGGGCCGTCGTGCCACTCCAACAACGCGCACGTCACCTGTGCCCCGCCAGCGCAGCACTGACCCGGGAGCTAGCTAGTCCCGGCTGATTCCTTCGTCCCTTGATGCTTCCCTGTAAATTAACAGTAGCTCTTTCCATCTTGTTCTTCCAAAAATGTGAACCCTTCCTTATTGATGACATATGATACTAATACGTACACCTACTTCATTCGTAAACCGCCGGTCAAGAATTGATACCGTTTGAGCCTGAAGTATTAATAACTAGCTCCTGATCTAGATGTAGATGCATGGAGCACGTATATTGTTGTCTTTTTTGAAGCCGTCACTTTCCATGATTGCGTGTGACGAGAGACTCAGAATGCGGGCATTATGCAGTTTCAGCACATCTTCCACTCGAGTCCAAAGTCCAGTTGCACGAATGCGCGCACACGTACGTGTGGGTAGGGTCGGTGAAGGCGGACATGATGACAGGCAAAGTTCCAAAGTCCAAACCTACACACAGAGCAATTCCGAAAGAACAAACAACCGACAAAGCCGCAAGTTCGATGGAGTTTTACGGACTGGTTTCACCACAAGAAAACCTAACCCTCTGAACTATGCTCAGACCTGAAAGTGCATGCATGGCCAGCCAGCCGGGGTGGGGATATGTATCTGGAATTCTAGATATATATCATATATCCGCATCACTTTTAGGTCCTTTAATTTTCACAATGGTGGTATCTTTGGGGAAAATGGGCGTCCTTTTTCTCCTCGTTGTTACATTTTGGTTTCACTATGCAAATCCCTCGATATGACGGTTCCATACATGACAGTGTGGCAAAGCCAAGAGTTCGAAATCGTGACGTCAAAATGTCAAATACATGTGTTTAGATGAATTTTGCAATACATTTTTAGGCGATTTCTACTGGTTTTGCCAAAGTCATGTGTAGGAAACCGACTGTATTGAACATCCACACATTGCCAGTATTAATTTGGAGATGGTGTGGCGGTTTCCGGCAAGGCAGGGCATAGTTTACCTTAACTATGGCACTATGCATGGAAGGGGTGGCGAACCAACTGCATGCATGCATGAGAAACTTGTGTGCTCCCATGCAATTGCTCCCGACCACCAGCCCATTGTATATACTATTCCTCCGTTTTTAAATATTTGTCTTTCTGAAGATTTTAACAAGTAACTACATACAGAGTAAATGAATGAATCTATATTTTAAAATATGTCTATATACATCTATATGTGATAATCCATTTAAAATATTTAAAAAGATAAATATTTGGGAACGAAGGAAGTACCCAACTTTGCAAACTACTGAGACATGCAACACTTTTACAGCTCAGCGAATCTTGATACTCCTATACTACTGTAGGGTGTACTAGTTGTATACCAGGGTTCAAGTCCTGGTGCTCGCATTATTTCCTGAATTTATTTTAGGATTTTCAGTGATGCGCTTTCAGTGGGAGGAGACGTTTCCTTTAACGGCGAGGCGCCTACGGTAACTTTGTAAATCTAAGATGATATGCCGACCCAGTCTCGCTTGCTTCTGTACTGTGTTAAAAAAGAGGGGGGGGGAGCAGGGAGGGAGTGGATCAGCTAGGGAGCAATGAAGGACAGAGGAGACAGTATTTTCCCGGGAAGGCAGCGAAAATTGCTAGGCGTTGACGAGCTCGCGCGATCCCGGTATCGTCACGCGTTTGTTCTCCTAGAGATGCGGAACTGACGTGGTATTTCAGGTGGTAGGCGAGGTGTCAATTAATGCGTTTACGCAATGTTGGCGACAGACGTCAAAGGGCGGTGACGGTGTTTTTTGCCGTCTCGTTAGGTTGGTCATAGTGGAGAGTAACCTAGACTAGTGTCATGTATATGACACTAGCCTAAGTTACTACCTTCATAATGCAAAGTAACATAATAGTAGTATCTTAGATAGCTTCATTTATTAGGGGGTGTTTGTTTCAAAAGTCCTAGGACTTTTTCTAGTCCCAAGGACTAGTCAAAAAAGACTCTCGAATAGAGTCTTTTTTTAGTCCCTGTAGAAAAAGTCCCTCACGTTTGGTTCCTAGGGACTTTTTAAGGACTTTTTCTAGTCTCTGGGACTAAAAAGTCCCCGAACCAAACACCCCCTTAGCTTGTAGACTCATCTTGTCTTGTAAAGCGCTATGTTACAGTAACATATTATGTTACCACCTCTCATTAATTACTTGCCACATAAGCAATAATTTCTTGAAGTGCGCTATGTTACTAAGTTACTCCCACTATGACTAGTCTTAGTTCCCTGGTTTCGCCCCACTGCATCCCTCGCATGCAGCACGGAGGCATGCATTGACTATTCCTATGCTCAGGGCCACCACTTGAACGGCTAATGTTGTGCTTAATGTGCTTCGACAACATCTTTCCTTAATTTGTTTTGGGTGAAGTGCAAATACTGGGCTGAACTACTGCTGGTGATTTAGCTGCCATGTTTTATCATTTACCCCAGCAAAATTGTTTTTAGCAACTTCAGTATGCATTCACGCCTAGGCTTGCAATTGTTTTTGTAGTAGTGAAAAATTCACGGTATTATGCACCGTGCGAACATTTTAATTACGGTCTTTTTGGCACCGAGAGCGGAAAGGCAAGTGTAAATAGTGGAAACAATGTAGCATATACTAAAAAACACGTCACTTGATGTAAATGCTAGTGTTAGTGGAAAGAGCGTACATGAAATTTTTAAAGAGAAATGGAGCAGGCGTATATTGCTGGTGAAAAAACAAATTAGGAGATATTTTTTCCTGGTAACAGTTGGTGTTTGAATTCATTTTATTTTTCGCATGTGGAAATGTCACGTATTTTTTCATCCTGAATGTTTGTATGTAGCAGTTGGATGTGCCAAACAACGCAAAGCTTTTTTTTTGCCATTATTTCAACATTGGAAAGAAACACCAAGGAAAAATCAGCAAATGTACATACAGGGATGGTTATTATGTGCGTGTTTGATGTGTTTATGGGACTTGTTAGCGTTGTTATGACCAAAAATACAAGGTTGTCCAGGCAAACAAGGTCCATAATTTAATGAACAGCCATATGCTTTTATCATGAACAATTCAACTTAAAATCCGAGTAAGGCGGAACCTAAATTTATTTTCCCATACAAACCTACTAGCATACCACTCTTAGCACAAGCATTTCTATCATAATGCGCGCAAAACAGAGCCTATTTATATTATTTCAAACAAACCTACTAGCACACTAATGGTTTTTTCTCCTTGAGACGGCATTATCTTCATCTTAGGGCATCTTCAATGGTTGTAATATAGTTGTTGGTAGACTTTGCCACATAGAATTTTTGATGACGTGTCATACAATAAATGAAGAAAGAGAGGAATGTTGTATGTACATGAACCAACACCCATTGCACAAGCTCCAATGTAGAATGAGAGAGCACCCCATTTATTATCTCACACCCTATTGGGCAAACTAGATACAACCCATTAGAGTTGTTGTATGTTAAGGTGTTGGTTGATGACATGGCATAATTTACCAACAAGCTAACATTCCAATGGTTGTAAGATAGTTGTTGGTAGACTTTGCCACATAGGATTTTCAATGATGTGTCATACAATAAATGAAGGAAGAGAGGAAGGTTGTATGTACATGAACCAACACCCCTTGCACAAGCTCCAATGTAGAATGAGAGAGCACCTTATTTATTATCTCACATCCTATTGGGCAAACTAGATACAACCGATTGGAGTTGTTGTATGTTAATGTGTTGGTTGATGACATGGCATATTTTACCAACAAGCTAACATACAGACTGTTGGAGATGCCCTTATCAACTCTAATCACCGACAACAGATTTTTTATGCATGAAGCCTTGCCTGCTTAGCTGGGTTGGTGTGGATCCATGGGTGCAGCAGCTGCCCGTCCGAGTGCAGTCATCATCGTCGGCAAACCTATGATATTCGGGATCATATGTAGTTCCCTCTTCCACAGCTGAGAGACGGGATTGAACTTCAAGTTCTTCTTCGAGATTTCCATCCGCCATTGACACGCCATCAGCCCTAGCGTGAACTGAAGCTTGCATGCGGAGTCAGCATTTTTAGATCTGCATTTTCACTACTAGAAGATGACAAGGGGGGAGAACACCAGTCCAAAGATGATATGTACATACCGCGATCAAATAACCTCTATGGGAGAAACTTTCATGCTCTGGATTACTGCTCGTGTGGTGCTCCTGCTGATTGGCGCCTCCAAGGGCATCCGTAGCAGAGCTGGAAGAGACATGCCTGGTAGACCGGTCGAAGGAGGTGCAGACATCTCTGAACTCGTACGCACACACACCTCTGCTCTCTCCTTTCATCGTGTCCTGTGGTCGCGATCTCCATAGCCATGAGCTTCTCGCCTTAGACGGCGCCCCAAGGAAGACGATAGATTTGCTTTTACTTTTCAGCGTCGGTCGGGTGACCATGGTCCCATAATCTGGTATACACTTATCCATTTCGCACACGGCGTCTGCCTGACAGATGCACAAGGCGGACGTTGTTACAGTGCCAACATATACCCGTACCAATGGAACATCATAATCCTAGTCCGGCATTTACCCGTTATTTTACACAGTTTCGTCTTCGCACGTTACTACTGGACGTATGCAGTCGGCCTGTCTCCATACGTTCGCATTGAATATAGTACGCGACGCGTCATCGCTTCGTTCGTCCAGCTAGCGCGCGAGCCCGTCCACGCCATCGCCACTCTCGGCAAGGCAGGGCATAGTTTACCTTAACTATGTATGGAAGGGGTGACGCACAAACTCTGCATGCATGCATGCATGCATGCAGTGTGAACCTGGAGAAACTTGTGTGCTCCGGTGCTCCCATGCAATTGCCCCCGACCATTGTATATACTCTAGGAGATCGATGCAGCACTTTTACAGCTCAGCGAATCCTTGATACACCTGTTCTACTGTAGAGTGTACTAGTTGTATACTCCTCGCCAAAAAGGTCCAAGTGCTACGCGCATGGAGTAAAAAACCACCGACAGGTGGTGCATGCATGTTTGTCATGGCGGACACGGCCAGCCGGAGGAGACACGCGTAGTTTCCAGGCAGACTTTGCTGCTCTGTGCTCAAGGCGATGATACTATGCTCATGTGTTCTTCACCCGCACCACGCAAATTAGCAACCTCATCACATCACATGCTCTGTGAAAACTGCGTACGTGGGGCGCCTTCCTCGACATTGCCTAGTCATTTCGGTCTACCTTCTCCACGTATGTCCGAAGACCCCTATAAGTACGCCCTGTTTGCCTGTGCATCTCAGCATCGCAAGCATCGCAGTAACAGTTCTATTCCTAGTCTTGTCACTGTGGTAAAAGAGCCAGTATCTTCGAAACAAAGCTCACACCTAGCTACGTACGTCGTGCCTTCGCCGAAACGCCCTGACCCACCCAATGGCTCCCGTTTGGCTCCCGGTGATTCTTCTCGCGTGTTGTGCCCTTGTGCATAGCTCTTACGGCTCGAGACCATCTCCATTGGGGTCGCAGAAGCCCGGGGTCCTGTCTCCGACGATGGTTCACCGCGCCGTCGAGGTGGAACCACTCCGCCACGACGACGGAGCGACCGAAGTCCGACCCTCGACGGAGGAGGGCCGGACCGGTCACCATGGAGCAAACGCTGATGATGGCGGTTCCTTTGCAACTTCGGCGATGGGAGGGGCTGGTGTTGTGTCGTCGGAGCAGAGGAAGGGTACAAGGGCGACGGTGTTGCCGCGGGCGCTGGGCTCGAAGCTGGTGCGGCGGGTCCTGGGAGGGGAGGCGGAGGACTCAGCGGCCGGGCCGTCGTGCCACTCCAACAACGCGCACATCACTTGTGCCCCGCCGGCGCAGCACTGACAGTGACCGGGCCGGGTGCTTCTTGCAGTAGTTTGGCAGCAGGAGCTAGCTAGTCCCAGCTGATTCCTTCGTCCCTTGATGCTTCCCTGTAAATTAACAGTAGCTCTTTCGAACTTGTTCTTCCAAAAATGTGAACCTTTCGTTATTGATGATATATGATACTAGTGCGTGCTTCATTCGTAAGGCGCCGGTCAAGACTTGATCCCATTTGAGCCTGAAGTATTTATAACCTGCAAAGGTGGTCGACCCTCATGCAGATGCATGGAGAACGTACTGTATATTGTTGTCTTTAGAAGCCGTCACTTTCCATGATTGCGTGCGAAGAGAGAGTCAGAGTGCGGGCGTGATGCGATCTCAGCACACCTTCAATTCCACTCCAGCTGAGTGCACGTCCAGTTGCCCGAATGCGCGCACGTACGTGTGTGGGTAGGATAGGTGAAGGCGGACATGATGCCAGGCAAAGTCCAAACCTACGTGCGGAGCAACTCCGAAAGAACAAACGGCCGACAACGCCGCAAGTTTGACAGTCTGTCTGTCTTGATCTTTGATCTTGTCTTTGATTTCCAGTACCTCAGTGCGTGATGTGAACAGGGCGAAAAGGTTCCTCCCTTTCGTACGTTTCATGCTACGATTCCGAGACCATCACACGTGGAAGATTGTTTTTTAATACAGTATAATTAATTGCTGATGCTCATGTATAGTCACCTTTATAAACACGCACACATACACCATATTCCTATGAGCATATCCGGGCCGGCACAAGATTGATGAAATAACCACCGACGTCTCGTATCGATAAGAATGTCACCTCCCACTAAAGGATATTGCCGAAAAGCCTAAAATAAATTTAGAAAAATCCAAACATCAATGGTCTAGGACTCAAACCACCGGTAGAAAAAGGGCCTGTTGTCCCGGTTCTGGAACCGGGACTAAAGGGTCGGTACTAATGCCCTGTCCCTTTAATCCCGGTTCAATTCAGAACCGGGACAGACGGGCCTGCACGTGGCCTGTGCGTGGAGCCCAGGCAGTAGGCATCCACGCGTCAGCATTTCTGTGGCTGGGTTTTTGTTATTTTTTTTGAAAGGAGGGGGGTGGGGGTTTTGGGGGGTTAATTTAGGTGTTTCATATATTGTGTTAGCTAGCTATAATTAATAGAGAGAAGTGTCCTCTCTTATGTCCGTGCTTGGTCGACGCTACGTACTATACATACGTATAGAGAGGACTAGACACGCTAGCTAGCTAGTAAGCAAACGAAGGAAACAGAAGATCGTCATGAACATATATGCATACAGAGAGAAGTGATATCGACCACCTCTCCTTCTCCGAGAGATTGGTCGAACAACAAGTTCTCGTATATCTATCCGACACTACCGGCTACATATATACAATAATTATCTCTTACAAATATAATCATACGGACTCAGGATCCACATAGAATTCTCCGTCTTCAGGGATCACGTGGTCAAGAAAGAATGCCGCCAATTCCTCTTGAATTGCTCGCATGCGAACTGGTGCTAGGAGTTCATCCCGCTTCCGAAACATCTAATTTAAAGAAGGGGGTCAATACATATATATATATATATGAATGAATGAAACTCAACACAAATGATGGTAATAAAATAAAATTGTGAATGTTGTTATTTACGTACTTCATATTGTTCGTCAGTGTAGTCCCGCTCACAGGTCGTGTGGCGGATGGACTCGCAAACGTAGTATCCACAGAAATCATTCCCTTGTTCCTGCCACAATCACTTTACAAGAAATAGAGGTCAATCAAACTGATAAGCAAGAATGCCAAATGGTATTGATGAAACTAGCGCTTGAATGACTAGTAGATGCGCGGAACATGCTACTATAGTACTTACTTTCGGGTGTCTAAATTGCAGCTCCTTCGGCAGTCCTGAAGCTTTTCTGGTGAATTTTCTCCAAACCCTGCCGGACAAAGAAAACAATTACTTGATATATCAGGAAATGAACAAAGTTGCTGATATGGTGGATAATGATCGATTTAACTTACTTCTCGAGTATTTGAGTCATGTCTGCATAGTCCTGGGGATCTTTTCGTCTTGAGTCTAAGACGGTTACTAGCCCCTGCTCAAGCTTAATCTCTAGGAGAATATAGTGGAAACTGCACACGCATGCATAACTCATCAATTACATTACTATAACCTTGACTAATATATAAGGGAAACCGAATACGCACAAGACAGTAACACTCACTTGAAGTTGTAAGGAAAGAGTATTATATCTTTGTTTTCATTTATTACGAACGATCGTAGAAAGTTGGCCTCGGTAGCTGCGGCATGAAATTTAACCTGAGTTGCATCTATGAGATATGTGTTAATGAACCCAATATCACCGACTTGTCTTTTCTTCAATTCGGCGATCTTCAATCTGCATAATATAGTGAGGATGATTATAAATACATGCAATGAAAGAGCTGAGCTATATAGAGAGACTTAATGATAGAAGTAGTACTACTTACAGACAATAGCAGGCGACCGTTGTTTTATCGAGGGCCAATCAATTGAAAAACTGATAGAACTCCTCAAATGGAACATGCAACAGTTCAATTCCAACGAGGTCATGCTCCTTTTTAACTTTCACATACAAAGTACTCCCCCCAGAGTCTCTGCAGATTTTCAAGTACCAATCATGCAATCTTCGCATCATCGTTGATAGAGATCTTTCATCTTTGACGAGAGGCTTCTCGTACTCGTATCTTTGTATCTGCACGTCCATGGGTTCATAATGTACATCGTCGGGCAGATAATCTGCAAGATTGCTATAACCGGGCACCATCCTCGGATCATTAGCGAAGTTGTGGCTAGGCACCTTGAGCGGGGGGCATGATTGCTTCGCTTGTTCGCCGAGCTGGGCAATTTGTTTCCCAGCTCGTCGTTCTTTCAGCCTTTGATCACTGACAGTACTTCCCGACCGCTCCGCTTCGGCAAATTCCTTTCCAATAATGCGCTCATAGTTTCCTTTCGGCGGAGACTTCGGTGGTTTTGTCAGGGCAGCCAGAATGCGCTTCGCTTTCACCAGATCTACCTTCTCCTCCGGAAGTGGATGTCTCTTTGCTTTCTACCCTTGAAACCAGTCATCCACTTCGGTTCGTGCGATCTCGGCGTTCTCCTCCGGGGCCCTCTCGTATGGTAACTTCTCTGGAGTCTTTAGAGAAGGACCGAATCTGTATGTCCTCCCGCCTCTGGTTGTACTGCTAGACGCCGACCGAGCATACGGAGCGGTTGTCTTCTTTACTTGCTTACGAGGCGGAGGAGAAGGACTACAACGTGCCGGAGCAGCCGGAGCAGTGGCAGGTCTCTTCCGCCCTTGCTGACGAGGCGGAGAAGGAGGAGGCTGGCTGCTCGGGCGCGTCGGCGCAGGCGGAGAAGGAGGCGGAGTGCCGCCACGCGCTGGAGAAGGAGCCGGTCGAGTGCCCTGATCATCACTCGCCGGAGGAGGAGGCGGTGGAGGCGGAGTGCCCTGACTCGCCGGAGGAGGAGGCGGTGGAGGAGGCGGAATGCCCTGACTTGCCGAAGGAGGAGGAGGAGGCGGAGGCGTCCAGTTCGGAAGGTTGATGAGCTCCTTCCGCCATAGGCATGGAGTCTTCAGAGCAGACCCCAGCCTAGTCTCCCCTTCACCGGTAGGGTGGTCAAGCTGGAGGTCCTCAAATCCCACCGTTATTTCATCCACCATCACCCTAGCATATCCTTCTGGAATCGGCCGACAGTGAAAAGTTGCGCCGGGTTCAGTAGGATAAACAAAGCCAAAAGCCGCCTTGACCTTCAAATTCATCCATTGCGTTATAAGGTGGCAATTTTGAGACTCCGTGATAGCATCCACGGGATAGCTGGCAGGAGCCGTCAAGGCATGCTCCGGCTGAAGCAGCTCGGTGGAAGCCACGCTGCTTCTGCGCTGAGATGGCGGGGTAGCTTCGGGGGAAGCTTCGGCAGTACGTTTGCTGCGATTTGCTTCTCGTTCCTCTATCGCGTCTACCCTTGCTTGCAGCGCCTGCATTTGGGTCTGCTGCACTTTTTTCCTCCTCTCATGGGATTTGTAACCGCCTGCGTCCGGAAACCCAACCTTCCACGAAATGTAGCCTGGCATGCCTCATGTCCGTCCAGGGTGCTCAGGATTCCCGAGGGCCATTGTGAGCTCGTCGTTCTCTCTGTCTGGAAAGAACATCCCTTGCTGCGCTGCTTCGGTATACTATTTAAGCTTCCTAACTGGTATGTCCATTTGATCGTTTGTCCAAATGCACTTCCCTGTTACAGGGTCCAAGGTTCCGCCAGCCCCGAAGAACCAAGTCCGGCAACGGTCTGGCCAGTTAATTGTCTCTGGCTCGATCCCTTTATCAACTAGATCATTCTCAGTCTTGGCCCACTTAGGCCGGGCTACGAGGTAGCCACCTGACCCCGTGCGATGGTGATGCTTCTGCTTCGCAGCATTTTGCTTGTTTGTCGCCGACATCTTCTTACTCTTTTCCAATGTCTTGTGGGCCACAAATGCGGGCCAGTGATCTCTGATCTTCTCATATCTGCCCTTGAATTCTTGTGTCTCATCATTTTCGACAAACTTATTCATCTCTTTCTTCCACCTCCTGAATAGTTCTGCCATCCTCTTAAGAGCAAAAGACTTGATTAATTGCTCTTTAACTGGGTTTTCTGGATTATCCTCTGGCGGTAGGGTGAAATTTGACTTCAGCTCAGTCCAAAGATCATTTTTCTGCATATCATTGACATAAGACACCTTAGGGTCTTCTGTAGCCGGCTTAAACCATTGCTGGATGCTGATCGGGATCTTGTCCCTAACCAGAACCCCGCACTGAGCAACAAATGCGTTCTTTGTTCGGATGGGTTCAATCGGTTGGCCGTCGGGCGCGATTGCTATGATCTCAAACCTTTCATCCGAGCTTAACTTTTTCTTCGGACCTCGTCTCTTTACCGAAGTTGTGCTCGATCCGGAGGGCTAGAAAAAAGAACAAAGACTTAATTAATATGTGTACATACCAAAACAATGAATGCATCAATTAGCTAGTCAGCACAGGCTTAACTAATATATATACCTGGCCGGACTCGGTTCGGTCATCGGAGCCGTCATCACAGTCTCCTTCTTGCACCGACATTGGGTCACCGGAGCCGTCCTCATGTACTTCTTATTGCACCGGCATTAGGTCACCGTAGCCAGCTTCTTCACCCTCTCCTTCCAGACCATCGGTGTCATTGAGAAACAACGAGACGGCATCACTTCCTTCTACGATTATGTCCCTCAACAACGCTTCTTTTGCTTCGTCTCGGGCGGTGTCCATAGTTTCTACAAATATTTACAACATGGCAATTATTATTCAAACATGACAGATGGATATATTAGTGGCAAACGTAGAACTAGCTACCTAATCATAGTAAGGAATCATATATATTAATTAGTGGCCTCGATGCTGCTTCTCTAGGGTTTGGGGTGGCCTCGACAACGCTTCAAGGGTTTGGGGTGGCCTCGAGAATGCTTCAAGGAGGGGGTAATATCGACCCCCCCCCCACGTGTTGAAGCTATCGGGAGGGGGTATATTTCGACAATGACGACACTACATCTATGTCCCTCGACGACCCTCGTTCCCGATAAAAAAAAGAGGAAGAAGAAGGAAAAAAAGAAGAGAACTCCTCTATTCTTTCTTATCCTCTTTTTTTCTTCTTCCTCTTCTTTTTTTATCCTCTTCTTCCTCTCATGTTCGAGAGGATCGCCGAGGGGTCGGGAGGTTGCCTAGTGTCAAAGGATTCAACAAAACCATGTCTTCATCATTAGGCGAAAGTAACAGGTGCATGATGGTATGAAGCTCTCCAAAGTTATTTTGGAACGGAGTCCTAGATAGGATAATTCGCTTTTTGGTACAAAGTTCAGCAAGAACCTTCCAAATATCGTTATTTAGAAGGCCTTTGCTGAAATTCATACAAAAAGGCAAATTATCCTATCCGGGACACCATTCCAAAATAACTTTGGAGGACTTCGTCATGCCCTGGTTACTTCTGGCTAATGATGAAGCCATGGATTTCTTCAATACTTTGACAATAGGAAACCTCTCTCTCGACCCCTCGGCGATCCTCGACCCCTCGAACCCTCGACGACCCTGGAACCCTCGACCCCTCGGTGATCCTCTTCTTCCTCTCATGTTCGAGAGGATCGCCGAGGGGTCGGGAGGTTGCCTAGTGTCAAAGGATTCAACAAAACCATGTCTTCATCATTAGGCGAAAGTAATAGGTGCATGATGGTACGAAGCTCTCCAAAGTTATTTTGGAACGGAGTCCTAGATAAGATAATTCGCTTTTTGGTACAAAGTTCAGCAAGAACCTTCCAAATATCGTTATTTGGAAGGCCTTTGCTGAAATTCATACAAAAAGGCAAATTATCCTATCCGGGACACCATTCCAAAATAACTTTGGAGGACTTCGTCATGCCCTGGTTACTTCTGGCTAATGATGAAGCCATGGATTTTTTCAATACTTACACTAGGAAACCTCTCTCTCGACCCCTCGGCGATCCTCGACCCCTCGAACCCTCGACGACCCTGGAATCCTCGACCCCTCGGTGATCCTCTTCTTCCTCTCATGTTCGAGAGGATCACCGAGGGGTCGGGAGGTTGCCTAGTGTCAAAGGATTCAACAAAACCATGTCTTCATCATTAGGCGAAAGTAACAGGTGCATGATGGTACGAAGCTCTCCAAAGTTATTTTGGAAGGGAGTCCTAGATAGGATAATTCGCTTTTTGGTACAAAGTTCAGCAAGAACCTTCCAAATATCGTTATTTGGAAGGCCTTTGCTGAAATTCATACAAAAAGGCAAATTATCCTATCCGGGACACCATTCCAAAATAACTTTGGAGAACTTCGTCATGCCCTGGTTACTTCCGGCTAATGATGAAGCCATGGATTTCTTCAATACTTTGACACTAGGAAACCTCTCATATATATCCATCTATAGCCACATACATATATAAATGGAAAAAATGCTATGAACAAAAATACATATATATCAATGCATACATCCATGGATCATCATTGCTCATATATCCATAGTCATATATAAAAACTTTCTGCCTATGAACAAAAAACTTTCTATGAACAAAAAACTTTGTATGAACAAAAAAAACATTTTTGACATATTTAGCACATTCTAAATTTCCCTAACTCTTTTACAACCACAAAATTTACTCCAACTTCATGACAGTACCCACACTCCATTTCACCAAAAACCTTCTGATCCATAGTTTAAATTTTTAAAATTTCATTCAAATGAAATTTGAACCAGATTCAAATTCCTTGCTGAAAACCTATTCTAAACCAATCAAATAATTCTGAAATTTTGCCATATACACAAAGAACATACATACATATATACATTTTTATAAAAATGCAAACAACAAAAAATCTAAAAAAGGACATATACACGCTCCTTCTTTTCCTTCTTCTTCCTTCTTCCTCTTTTCTTCTCCAACACAACACTTTTTTTCTTAAATGTTACATATGAACATATAAAGAGCATTATACAGCATATACAGAACATTATATATACAGTTAACATACATACATACATACATCTTAACAAAAAAAATGAAAAATAGGCCGCGGTGGTCGGCGACGGCGATGATGGTTGGCGGTGGAGCTTACGGATGGCATGTGGGGACGGCAATGAGAAGGAAAGGGGAGGAGGCAGGGGCTCACAGCGCGGGGAGAGGTCGAGGTCGCCGGCCGGAATCGGTGTGGCGGCGGACGAACAGCCTCGAGGATGAACGGGTCGCGGGAGCCGGCGTGGTGCTTCCGCGGAGCGACGGCGACAACGGGCACGGGGAGGGGTCGGGGCCGGCCTGAGGCAGAGGCGGTGGCGCGTGGGGCAGGGACGGCGTCAGGGCGACGCGGGGCAGCAGTGGCATCGAGGCGGCGAGGTCGGGGCAGCGGTGGAGCGGGGCGGCGACGGCGTCGGGGCGGCGCGGTGAGGCGGACGGC
>NC_041386.1:576342038-576364424 GCF_002162155.2 Triticum dicoccoides | reverse complement strand
GCGGCGGCGACGGGCACGGGCGACGGGGCAGAGGGCGGCGGGGCAGCGGGAGAATGAGGAACTGAATGAAAATTTCACAAGTGTTTTCTTATATATTGAGACCATTGGTCCCGGTTCGTGGAACCAACCGTGACCAATGGTCCCCTTTAGTCCCGGTTGGTGGCACCAACCGGGACCAAAGGTCTCTTTTCAGCAGCCCAAAGGGCGGGAAGCGGAGGCCTTTGGTCCCGGTTGGTGGCACCAACCGGGACTAAAGGGGGGCATTAGTCATGGTTGGTGCCACGAACTGTGACCAATGCCCCCTTGAGTCCCGGTTGGTGCCACTAACCGGGACTAATGGCCTTGTGCTGCCCCGCGTCAAAAGTTTAGTACCACCTCGCTAGCTGAGAGAGCTCGAGAGTGGTTTATAAGCGCTGCTGCGCCCATGAAGGAAATATGCCCTAGAGGCAATAATAAAGTTATTATTTATTTCCTTATATCATGATAAATGTTTATTATTCATGCTAGAATTGTATTAACCGGAAACATAATACATGTGTGAATACATAGACAGACAGAGTGTCACTAGTATGCCTCTACTTGACTAGCTCGTTAGTCAAAGATGGTTATGTTTCCTAACCATGGACAAAGAGTTGTTATTTGATTAACGGGATCACATCATTAGGTGAATGATCTGATTGACATGACCCATTCCATTAGCTTAGCACCCGATCGTTTAGTATGTTGCTATTGCTTTCTTGATGACTTATACATGTTCCTATGACTATGAGATTATGCAATTCCCGTTTGCCGGAGGAACACTTTGTGTGCTACCGAACTCACAATGTAACTGGGTGATTATAAAGGTGCTCTACAGGTGTCTCCAAAGGTACAATTTGGCTTGGCGTATTTCGAGATTAGGATTTGTCACTCCGATTGTCGGAGAGGTATCTCTGGGCCCTCTCGGTAATGCACATCACTTAAGCCTTGCAAGCATTGCAAATAATGAGTTAGTTGCGGCATGATGTATTACGGAACGAGTAAAGAGACTTGCCGGTAATGAGATTGAACTAGGTATTGGATACCGACGATCGAATCTCAGGCAAGTAACATACCGATGACAAAGGGAACAACGTATGTTGTTATGCGGTCTGACCGATAAAAGATCTTTGTAGAATATGTAGGAACCAATATGGGCATCCAGGTCCCGCTATTGGTTATTGACCGGAGACGTGTCTCGGTCATGTCTACATTGTTCTCGAACCCGTAGGGTCCGCACGCTTAAGGTTTCGATGGCAGTTATATTATGAGTTTATACGTTTTGATGTACCGAAGGTTGTTCGGAGTCCCGGATGAGATCACGGACATGACGAGGAGTCTCGAAATGGTCGAGACATAAAGATTGATATATTGGAAGCCTATGTTTGGATATCGGAAGTGTTCCGGGTGAAATCGGGATTTTACCCGAGTACCGGGAGGTTACCGGAACCCCCCGGGAGCTATATGGGCCTTAGTGGGCCTTAGTGGAAGAAGAGGAGAGGCGGCCAGGGCTGGGCCGCGCGCCCCTCCCCCTAGTCCGAATAGGACAAGGAGAGAGGGGGCCGGCGCCCCCTCTTTCTCTCTCTCTCTCTTTTCCCACCTCGCGAATCCTATTCCAACTAGGAAAGGGGGAGTCCTACTCCCGGAGGGAGTAGGACTCCTCCTGGCGCGCCCTATGATGGCCGGCCGGCCTCCCCCTCTTGAACCTTTATATACGGAGGCAGGGGCACCCCATAGAGACACAAGTTGATCCACGTGATCATATTCTTAGCCGTGTGCGGTGCCTCCTTCCACCATAGTCCTCGATAATATTGTAGCAGTGCTTAGGCGAAGCCCTGCGACATTAGTACATCAAGATCGTCACCACGCCGTCGTGCTGATGGAACTCTTCCCCGACACTTTGCTGGATCGGAGTTCGGGGATCATCATCGAGCTGAACGTGTGCTAGAACTCGGAGGTGCCGTAGTTTCGGTGCTTGATCGGTCGGGCCGTGAAGACGTACGATGATCTTGCTATGCATCACCATGATCTTGCGTGTGCGTAGGAATTTTTTTGAAATTACTATGTTCCTAACAGTGGTATCAGAGCCTAGGTTTTATGTGTTGATGTTATATGCACGAGTAGAACACAAATGAGTTGTGGGCGATATAAGTCATACTTCTTACCAGCATGTCATACTTTGGTTCGGCGGTATTGTTGGACGAAGCGGCCCGGACCGACATTACGCGTACGCTTACGCGAGACCGGTTCTCCCAACATGCTTTGCACATAGGTGGCTTGCGGGTGACAGTTTCTCCAACTTTAGTTGATCCGAGTGTGGCTACGCCGGTCCTTGCGAAGGTTAAAACATCACCAACTTGACAAACTATCGTTGTGGTTTTGATGCATAGGTAAGATTGGTTCTTGCTTAAGCCCGTAGCAGCCACGTAAAACTTGCAACAACAAAGTAGAGGACGTCTAACTTGTTTTTGCAGGGCATGTTGTGATGTGATATGGTCAAGACATGATGCTAAATTTTATTGTATGAGATGATCACGTTTTGTAACCGGGTTATCGGCAACTGGCAGGAGCCATATGGTTGTTGCTTTATTGTATGCAATGCAATCACGCTGTAATGCTTTACTTTATCACTAAGCGGTAGCGATAGTCGTGGAAGCATAAGATTGGCGAGACGACAGCGATGCTATGATGGAGATCAAGGTGTCGCGCCGGTGACGATGGTGATCACGACGGTGTTTCGGAGATGGAGATCACAAGCACAAGATGATGATGGGCATATCATATCACTTATATTGATTGCATGTGATGTTTATCTTTTATGCATCTTATCTTGCTCTGATTGACGGTAGCATTATAAGATGATCTCTCACTAAATTATCAAGAAGTGTTCTCCCTGAGTATGCACCGTTGCGAAAGTTCTTCGTGCTGAGACACCACGTGATGATTGGGTGTGATAGGCTCTACGTTCAAATACAACGGGTGCAAAACAGTTGCACACGCGGAATACTCAGGTTATACTTGACGAGCCAAGCATATACAGATATGGCCTCGGCACACAGACACCGAAAGGTCGAGCTGTTGGGGAACATAGTAATTTCAAAAAAATTCCTACGCACACGCAAGATCATGGTGATGCATAGCAACGAGAGGGGAGAGTGTGATCTACGTACCCTTGTAGATCGACAACGGAAGCGTTTGGTTGATGTAGTCGTACGTCTCCACGGCCCGACCGATCAAGCACCGAAACTACGGCACCTTCGAGTTTTAGCACACGTTCAGCTCGATGACGATCCCCGGACTCCGATCTAGCAAAGTGTCGGGGAAGAGTTCCGTCAGCACGACGGCGTGGTGACGATCTTGATGTACTACTGTCGCAGGGCCTCGCCTAAGCACCGCTACAATATTATCGAGGACTATGGTGGAAGGGGGCACCGCACACGGCTAAGAATATGATCACGTGGATCAACTTGTGTCTCTAGGGGGTGCCCCTGCCTCCGTATATAAAGGTTCAAGGGGGGGCTGCGGCCGGCCTAGAGGTGGCGCGCCAGGAGGAGTCCTACTCCCTCCGGGAGTAGGACTTCCCCCCAATCCTAGTTGGAATAGGATTCGCGAGGTGGGAAAAGAGGGAGAGAGAAGGAGGGGGGCACCGGCCCCCTCTCTCCTTGTCCTATTCGGACTAGGGGGGAGGGGCGCGCGGCCCAGCCCTGGCCGCCTCTCCTCTTCTTCCACTATGGCCCACTAAGGCCCATATAGCTCCCGGGGGGTTCCGGTAACCTCCCGGTACTCCGGTAAAATCCCGATTTCACCCGGAACACTTCCGATATCCAAATATAGGCTTCCAATATATCAATCTTTATGTCTGGACCATTTCGAGACTCCTCGTCATGTCCGTGATCTCATCCGGGACTCCGAACAACCTTTGGTACATCAAAATGCATAAACTCATAATATAACTGTCATCGTAACCTTAAGCATGCAGACCCTACGGGTTCGAGAACAATGTAGACGTGATCGAGACATGTCTCCGGTCAATAACCAATAGCGGAACCTGGATGCTCATATTGGTTCCTACATATTCTACGAAGATCTTTTATCGGTCAGACCGCATAACAACATACGTTGTTCCCTTTGTCATCGGTATGTTACTTGCCCGAGATTCGATCGTCGATATCCAATACCTAGTTCAATCTCGTTACCGGCAAGTCTCTTTACCCATTCCGTAATACATCATCCCGCAACTAACTCATTAGTTGCAATGCTTGCAAGGCTTAAGTGATGTGCATTACCGAGAGGGCCCAGAGATACCTCTCCGACGATCGGAGTGACAAATCCTAATCTCGAAATACGTCAACCCAACATGTACCTTTGGAGACACCTGTAGAGCACCTTTATAATCACTCAGTTATGTTGTGACGTTTGGTAGCACACAAAGTGTTCCTCCGGCACACGGGAGTTACATAATCTCATAGTTATAGGAACATGTATAAGTCATGAATAAAGCAATAGCAATATACTAAATGATCGGATGCTAAGCTAATGGAATGGGTCATGTCAATCAGATCATTCAACTAATGATGTGACCCCATTAATCAAATGACAACTCTTTGTCCATGGTTAGGAAACATAACCATCTTTGATTAACGAGCTAGTCAAGTAGAGGCATACTAGTGACACTCTGTTTGTCTATGTATTCACACATGTATTATGTTTCCGGTTAATACAATTCTAGCATGAATAATAAACTTTTATCATGATATAAGGAAATAAATAATAACTTTATTATTGCCTCTAGGGCATATTTCCTTCAGTCACCCACTTGCACTAGAGTCAATAATCTAGATTACACAGTAATGATTCTAACACCCATGGAGCTTTGGTGCTGATCATGTTTTGCTCGTGGAAGAGGCTTAGTCAACGGGTCTGCTACATTCAGCTCCATATGTATCTTGCAAATCTCTATGTCTCCCACCTGGACTAGATCCCGGATGGAATTGAAGCGTCTTTTGATGTGCTTGGTTCTTTTGTGAAATCTAGATTCCTTTGCCAAGGCAATTGCACCAGTATTGTCACAAAAGATTTTCAATGGACCCGATGCACTAGGTATGACACCTAGATCGGATATGAACTCCTTCATCCAGACTCCTTCGTTTGCTGCTTCTGAAGCAGCTATGTATTCCGCTTCACATGTAGATCCCGCCACGACGCTTTGTTTAGAATTGCACCAACTGACAGCTCCACCGTTTAATGTAAACACGTATCCGGTTTGCGATTTAGAATCGTCCGGATCAGTGTCAAAGCTTGCATCAACGTAACCGTTTATGATGAGCTCTTTGTCACCTCCATATACGAGAAACATATCCTTAGTCCTTTTCAGGTATTTCAGGATGTTCTTGACCGCTGTCCAGTGATCCACTCCTGGATTACTTTGGTACCTCCCTGCTAAACTTATAGCAAGGCACACATCAGGTCTGGTACACAGCATTGCATACATGATAGAGCCTATGGCTGAAGCATAGGGAACATCTTTCATTTTCTCTCTATCTTCTGCAGTGGTCGGGCATTGAGTCTGACTCAACTTCACACCTTGTAGCACAGGCAAGAACCCTTTCTTTGCTTGATCCATTTTGAACTTCTTCAAAATCTTGTCAAGGTATGTGCTTTGTGAAAGTCCAATTAAGCGTCTTGATCTATCTCTATAGATCTTTATGCCTAATATGTAAGCATCTTCACCGAGGTCTTTCATTGAAAAACTCTTATTCAAGTATCCCTTTATGCTATCCAGAAATTCTATATCATTTCCAATCAGTAATATGTCATCCACATATAATATCAGAAATGCTACAGAGCTCCCACTCACTTTCTTGTAAATACATGCTTCTCCGAAAGTCTGTATAAAACCAAATGCTTTGATCACACTATCAAAGCGTTTATTCGAACTCCGAGAGGCTTGCACCAGTCCATAAATGGATCGCTGGAGCTTGCACACTTTGTCAGCTCCCTTTGGATCGACAAAACCTTCCGGTTGCATCATATACAACTCTTCTTCCAGAAATCCATTCAGGAATGCAGTTTTGACATCCATCTGCCAAATTTCATAATCATAAAATGCGGCAATTGCTAACATGATTCGGACAGACTTAAGCATCGCTACGAGTGAGAAGGTCTCATCGTAGTCAACCCCTTGAACTTGTCGAAAACCTTTTGCGACAAGTCGAGCTTTGTAGACAGTAATATTACCGTCAGCGTCTGTCTTCTTCTTAAAGATCCATTTATTCTCAATTGCTTGCCGATCAACGAGCAAGTCAACCAAAGTCCATACTTTGTTCTCATACATGGATCCCATCTCAGATTTCATGGCTTCAAGCCATTTTGTGGAATCTGGGCTCACCATCGCTTCTTCATAGTTCGTAGGTTCATCATGATCTAGTAGCATGATTTCTAGAACAGGATTACCGTACCACTCTGGCGCAGACCTTACTCTGGTTGATCTACGAGGTTCAGTAGTATCTTGTTCTGAAGTTTCATGATCATTATCATTAGCCTCCTCACTAATTGGCGTAGGTGTCGCAGAAACATGTTTCTGTGATGTACTACTTTCCAATAAGGGAGCAGGTATAGTTACCTCGTCAAGTTCTACTTTCCTCCCACTCACTTCTTTCGAGAGAAACTCCTTCTCTAGAAAGGATCCATTCTTAGCAATGAATGTCTTGCCTTCGGATCTGTGATAGAAGGTGTACCCAACAGTCTCCTTTGGGTATCCTATGAAGACACATTTGTCCGATTTGGGCTTGAGCTTATCAGGTTGAAGATTTTTCACATAAGCATCGCAGCCCCAAACTTTAAGAAACGACAACTTTGGTTTCTTGCCAAACCATAGTTCATAAGGCATCATCTCAACGGATTTTGATGGTGCCCTATTTAACGTGAATGCGGCCGTCTCTAAAGCATAACCCCAAAATGATAGCGGTAAATCAGTAAGAGACATCATAGGTCGCACCATATCTAGTAAAGCACGATTACGACGTTTGGACACACCATTATGCTGTGGTGTGCCGGGTGGCGTGAGTTGCGAAACTATTCCGCATTGTTTCAAATGCATACCAAACTCGTAACTCAAATATTCTCCTCCACGATCAGATCGTAGAAACTTTATTTTCTTGTTACGATGATTTTCAACTTCACTCTGGAATTCTTTGAACTTTTCAAATGTTTCAGACTTATGTTTCATTAAGTAGATATACCCATATCTGCTTAAGTCATCTGTGAAGGTGAGAAAATAACGATATCCGCCACGAGCCTCAATATTCATCGGACCACATACATCTGTATGTATGATTTCCAACAAATCTGTTGCTCTCTCCATAGTACCGGAGAACGGTGTTTTAGTCATCTTGCCAATGAGGCACGGTTCGCAAGTACCAAGTGATTCATAATCAAGTGGTTCCAAAAGTCCATCAGTATGGAGTTTCTTCATGCGCTTTATACCGATATGACCTAAACGGCAGTGCCACAAATAAGTTGCACTATCATTATCAACTCTGCATCTTTTGGCTTCAACATTATGAATATGTGTGTTACTACTATCGAGATTCATCAAAAATAGACCACTCTTCAAAGGTGCATGACCATAAAAGATATTACTCATATAAATGGAACAACCATTATTCTCTGATTTAAATGAATAACCGTCTCGCATTAAACAAGATCCAGATATAATGTTCATGCTCAACGCTGGCACCAAATAACAATTATTTAGGTCTAATACTAATCCCGAAGGTAGATGTAGAGGTAGCGTGCCGACCGCGATCACATCGACTTTGGAACCATTTCCCACGCGCATCGTCACCTCGTCCTTTGCCAGTGTTCGCTTAATCCGTAGTCCCTGTTTCGAGTTGCAAGTATTAGCAACAGAACCAGTATCAAATACCCAGGTGCTACTGCGAGCTCTAGTAAGGTACACATCAATAACATGTATATCACATATACCTTTGTTCACCTTGCCATCCTTCTTATCCGCCAAATACTTGGGGCAGTTCCGCTTCCAGTGACCAGTCTGCTTGCAGTAGAAGCACTCAGTTTCAGGCTTAGGTCCAGACTTGGGTTTCTTCTCTTGAGCAGCAACTTGCTTGTTGTTCTTCTTGAAGTTCCCCTTCTTCTTCCCTTTGCCCTTTTTCTTGAAACTAGTGGTCTTGTTGACCATCAACACTTGATGCTCCTTTTTGATTTCTACCTCCGCAGCTTTCAGCATTGCGAAGAGCTCGGGAATAGTCTTATTCATCCCTTGCATATTATAGTTCATCACAAAGCTCTTGTAGCTTGGTGGCAGTGATTGGAGAATTCTGTCAATGATGCAATCATCTGGAAGATTAACTCCCATCTGAATCAAGTGATTATTATACCCAGACATTTTGAGTATATGCTCACTGACAGAACTGTTCTCCTCCATCTTGCAGCTATAGAACTTATTGGAGACTTCATATCTCTCCATCCGGGCATTTGCTTGAAATATTAACTTCAACTCCTGGAACATCTCATATGCTCCATGACGTTCAAAACATCGTTGAAGTCCCGATTCTAAGCCGTAAAGCATGGCACACTGAACTATCGAGTAGTCATCAGCTTTGCTCTGCCAGACGTTCATAACATCTGGTGTTGCTCCAGCAGCAGGCCTGGCACCCAGCGGTGCTTCCAGGACGTAATTCTTCTGTGCAGCAATGAGGATAATCCTCAAGTTACAGACCCAGTCCGTGTAATTGCTACCATCATCTTTCAACTTTGCTTTCTCAAGGAACACATTAAAATTCAACGGAACAACAACACGGGCCATCTATCTACAATCAAACATACATAAGCAAGATACTATCAGGTACTAAGTTCATGATAAATTTAAGTTCAATTAATCAAATTACTTAAAGAACTCCCACTTAGATAGACATCCCTCTAATCCTCTAAGTGATCACGTGATCCAAATCAACTAAACCATAACCGATCATCACATGAAATGGAGTAGTTTTCAATGGTGAACATCGCTATGTTGATCATATCTACTATATGATTCACGCTCGATATTTCGATCTCAGTGTTCCGAGGCCATATCTGCATATGCTAGGCTCGTCAAGTTTAACCTGAGTATTCTGCGTGTGCAAAACTGGCTTGCACCCATTGTAGATGGACGTAGAGCTTATCACACCCGATCATCACGTGGTGTCTGGGCATGACGAACTTTGGCAACGGTGCATACTCAGGGAGAACACTTTTATCTTGATAATTTAGTGAGAGATCATCTTATAATGCTACCGTCAATCAAAGCAAGATAAGATGCATAAAAGATAAACATCACATGCAATCAATATAAGTGATATGATATGGCCATCATCATCTTGTGCTTGTGATCTCCATCTCCGAAGCACTGTCGTGATCACCATCGTCACTGGCGCGACACCTTGATCTCCATCATAGCATCGTTGTCGTCTCGCCAATCTTATGCTTCCACGACTATCGCTACCGCTTAGTGATAAAGTAAAGCATTACATCGCGATTGCATTGCATACAATAAAGCGACAACCATATGGCTCCTGCCAGTTGCCGATAACTCGGTTACAAAACATGATCATCTCATACAATAAAATTTAGCATCATGTCTTGACCATATCACATCACAACATGCCCTGCAAAAACAAGTTAGACGTCCTCTACTTTGTTGTTGCAAGTTTTACGTGGCTGCTACGGGCTTAAGCAAGAACCAGTCTTACCTACGCATCAAAACCACAACGATAGTTTGTCAAGTTGGTGCTGTTTTAACCTTCGCAAGGACCGGCGTAGCCACACTCGGTTCAACTAAAGTTGGAGAAACTGTCACCCGCAAGCCACCTATGTGCAAAGCATGTCGGGAGAACCGGTCTCGCGTAAGCGTACGCGTAATGTCGGTCCGGGCCACTTCATCCAACAATACCACCGAACCAAAGTATGACATGCTGGTAAGTAGTATGACTTATATCGCCCACAACTCACTTGTGTTCTACTCGTGCATATGACATCAACACATAAAACCTAGGCTCGGATGCCAATGTTGGGGAACGTAGTAATTTCAAAAAAATTCCTATGCACACGCAAGATCATGGTGATGCATAGCAACGAGAGGGGAGAGTGTGATCTACGTACCCTTGTAGATCGACAACGGAAGCGTTTGTTTGGTGTAGTCGTACGTCTCCACGGCCCGACCGATCAAGCACTGAAACTACGGCACCTCCGAGTTCTAGCACACGTTCAGCTCGATGACGATCCCCGGACTCCGATCTAGCAAAGTGTCGGGGAAGAGTTCCGTCAGCACGACGGCATGGTGACGATCTTGATGTACTACTGTCGCAGGGCTTCGCCTAAGCACCGCTACAATATTATCGAGGACTATGGTGGAAGGGGGCACCGCACACGGCTAAGAATATGATCACGTGGATCAACTTGTGTCTCTAGGGGGTGCCCCTGCCTCCGTATATAAAGGTTCAAGGAGGGGTGTGGCCGGCCTAGAGGTGGCGCGCCAGGAGGAGTCCTACTCCCTCCGTGAGTAGGACTTCCCCCCCAAATCCTAGTTGGAATAGGATTCGCGAGGTGGGAAAAGAGGGAGAGAGAAGGAGGGGGCGCCGGCCCCCTCTCTCCTTGTCCTATTCGGACTAGGGGGAGGGGCGCGCGGCCTAGCCCTGGCCGCCTCTCCTCTTCTTCCACTATGGCCCACTAAGGCCCATATAGCTCCCGGGGGGTTCCGGTAACCTCCCGGTACTCCGGTAAAATCCCGATTTCACCCGGAACACTTCCGATATCCAAATATAGGCTTCCAATATATCAATATTTATGTCTCGACCATTTCAAGACTCCTCGTCATGTCCGTGATCTCATCCGGGACTCCGAACAACCTTCGGTACATCAAAATGCATAAACTCATAATATAACTGTCATCGTAACCTTAAGCGTGCGGACCCTACGGGTTCGAGAACAATGTAGACATGACCGAGACATGTCTCCGGTCAATAACCAATAGCGGAACCTGGATGCTCATATTGGTTCCTACATACTCTACGAAGATCTTTTATCGGTCAGACCGCATAACAACATACGTTATTCCCTTTGTCATCGGTATGTTACTTGCCCGAGATTCGATCGTCGGTATCCAATACCTAGTTCAATCTCGTTACCGGCAAGTCTATTTACTCGTTCCGTAATACATCATCCCGCAACTAACTCATTAGTTGCAATGCTTGCAAGGCTTAAGTGATGTGTATTACCGAGAGGGCCCAGAGATACCTCTCCGACGATCGGAGTGACAAATCCTAATCTCGAAATACGTCAACCCAACATGTACCTTTGGAGACACCTGTACAGCACCTTTATAATCACTCAGTTACGTTGTGACGTTTGGTAGCACACAAAGTGTTCCTCCGGCACACGGGAGTTACATAATCTCATAGTTATAGGAACATGTATAAGTCATGAAGAAAGCAATATCAACATACTAAATGTTCGGATGCTAAGCTAATGGAATGGGTCATGTCAATCAGATCATTCAACTAATGATGTGACCCCGTTAATCAAATGACAACTCTTTGTCCATGGTTAGGAAACATAACCATCTTTGATTAACGAGCTAGTTAAGTAGAGGCATACTAGTGACACTCTGTTTGTCTATGTATTCACACATGTATTATGTTTCCGGTTAATACAATTCTAGCATGAATAATAAACTTTTATCATGATATAAGGAAATAAATAATAACTTTATTATTGCCTCTAGGGCATATTTCCTTCACGAGCGTGAATCATATAGTAGATATGATCAACATAGTGATGTTCACCAATGAAACTACTCCATCTCACGTGATGATCGGACATGGTTTAGTTGATTTGGATCACGTAATCACTTAGAGGATTAGAGGGATGTCTATCTAAGTGGGTGTAACGCCCTCGATGCGGCTATAGCTCCCACGTGTCGAGGCACGACTTAGAGACATAACCGCATTGAAAGCAATGTCGCAAGTTAGGCAATCATCACAAACATCCCATGTAATATAAGTAAAAGGGGAAGATACATAGCTGGCTTACACTCGCCACGTCACATCAAAGTACATAAATAACATCCATCATTCAAACACTCATGGCCTGACTACGGCGCCAAAATAGAAAAGAACCCAACATGTGACAAGGCCCTGAATCGAACGCCAACTAGGCACCACTACTGATCATCAGGAAAAGACACGTAGTAACGCTGAGAGTCCTCGTCGAACTCCCACTTCAGCTCGTACTCGTCACCTGGAGCGGAAACACATGGACCTGCATCTGGAGTTATAGTATCTATGAGCCACAGGGACTCAGCAATCTCGCACCCTCGCGATCAAAACTATTTAAGCTTATAGGGAGGGTAGGCAAATATATGTGGAGCTGCAGCAAGCGACTAGCATATATGGTGGCTAACTTATACGCAAAAGAGAGCGAGAAGAGGAGGCGAAGCGCGAGCGGGAATCTAAAGGAACAACCTGTGCAAGCATAACTCCAACACCATGTCCACTTCCCGGACTCCACCGAGAAGGGGCCATCACGGTAACATACATGGTTGATTCATTTTAAATAAGTTTAGTTCAAGTTATCTACAACTGGACATTAACAAATTCCCATCCGCCCATAACCGCGGGCACGGCTTTCGAAAGTTCAATCCCTGCAGGGGAGTCCCAACTTAGCCCATGACAAGCTCTCACGGTCAACGAAGGAATAGACCTCCACCCGAGACACACCGATCAGACTCGGTATCCCGGTACAACAAGACGATTCGACAGGTTAAAACAAGACCAGCAACACCGCCCGAATGTGCCGACAAATCCCGATAGGAGCTGCACATATCTTGTTCTCAGGGCACACTCAGATGAGCCAGACGTCGGGTAAGCCCGCCCAGAGTTGCCCCTGGTAGCCTCAGACATCGCTCAGTGGGACCAACACTCAGAGGAGCACTGGCCCGGGGGGGGTTAAAATAAGATGACCCTTGAGTCTGTAGAACCCAAGGGAAAGAAAAGGGGCTAGGTGGCAAATGGTAAAACCCATGTTGGGCATTGCTAGAAAAGCTTTAATCAAGGCGAACTATCAGGGGGTTCCCATTATAACCCAACCGCGTGAGGAACGCAAAATCCGGGAACATAACACCGATATGACGGAAACTAGGGCGGCAAGAGTGGAACAAAACACTAGGCGAGAGGCCGAGCCTTCCACCCTTTACCAAGTATATAGATGCATTAAGATAACATAGCAATATAATGACATCCCAACAAGTAAATAAATGTGCCAACAAGGAACGGCTCCAATCTTCACCTGCAACTAGCAACGCTATAAGAGGGGCTGAGGAAAGCGGTAACATAGCCAATCAACGGTTTGCTAGGACATGGTGGGTTAGAGGTTCAACATGGCAATTGGGAGGCTGACAAGCAAAAGGTACGCATCGTGGCATTGGCATAGCAAAGAGCGAGCAAACTAGCATAGCAAAGATAGTAGTGATTTCGAGGGTATGATCATCTTGCCTGCAAAGCTGTCAGAGTTGACTGGATCCTCAAAAGCAAACTCAACGGGCTCCTCGTTAGCGAACTCGTCTCCCGGCTCTACCCAAACAAGACAAACAAGCAACAAGGATACAATCAACCATGGGCAAACTCAAACTACAAGATGCAATGATGGTATGCTATGCGGGATGCGACGCGGGATGCAAAATGCAAGATATGACAGGAAATTCATGAACCTGGCCTCAACTTGGAAAACCAAGTGTGCCACTGGAAAGATGGGATGAAATCTCTTGAAAACGATATAAAGATCATTGGAATCGGAGTTACGGTTTGGAAATGGCAAGTGTTTTAAGAATGACACCGGTCTGCGATTTACAGCAAGTAGGCATCTAAATGCAATGAAATGAACATGCTACAGCCACCAAACATGACAACAAAATACATGGCAGGGATGCACACAATATGCTTAACAAAAGACTAGCACTGAGCCACGGCCAAATCATCCATTATGAGGTTCAAACAAGCATGGCAAAAACGCAAATGCAAAACAGATTTCAGACTTGGTGAAATTAACACTTGTCTGAAATTTCAGATCACGAAGCTCTCTTCGGAGCAGCAAAACAACAAGATACATGACCTGATTATGACAAAGAAGAACATGGCATGGAGCTACTCAACAAGCTTAACAAAAGTCCCAAAGTGACCTGGGACCAAAAGGGATCATAAAATATACTAACAAGCACACGAACATAGCTCAAACACAATCAGTTTTTCAGACTTAGTGAAAACTAAGACATGCTGAAATTTAACTCACGAAGGCATGTAAACGAGCTCGATGCACTCACTACGGTGCAAGTCATGGCAAGGCAAGCATACATCCATTAAGAAGGCACAAAATTCTAGCTAGACATGGCAAGAACAACGGCATAGCATGCACGGATCCACTACAATAACTCCGGCAAAATCGCAAACGAGTTGACGATCTGCCCAGCTTCACAATGAAGCAAAAGTAGAGCTCGATTGACTCAAGCTAGGGTGCTACATAATTGCAAGTAAAGAAATGGATGGATAGAGCATAACATGATTAACAAAACTCCTTTACTGATCATCCTCAAAAGAGGCAGGGATCACTAAAAAACAAGTTGAACGTATGACATCATGAACTAAATAATCCCAGACTTAGTGAAAACAACTAAGTCCCTGAAAACAGATTTACCGGGTGCCTCACTTTGCAAGCTTGCACAAGTCACCACACACATCCTAAAAATGCATGGGTTGCACCTCTGGAAAGAAAACAAAATGCTTAACAAAACATATGAAGGACTCACAGGCATATCATGCACACAACAATCATGGCAAAAATGACAAAAGTCTAAGATGAACTAGCAGATCTGACAATTAACTCACGAAGCCTCCTTCTAGCAGCATCTCGGGCATCAAGATGAACTCAAATGAAAATAATGCAATGGAATGAAATGATGTACTCGTCGAGACGGACATTTTGATATACTATATGTCCAAATCGGAGCTACGGATGCGGAGATATGGCAGGTCAAAGTTTGCTCGAAAATTAGGGTTAGGGACGAAAAAGTCAACCCCGAGATGACCCAGATCTAGATCTGGCCCGATCTGCACGCGGTTCGAGGAGTTTGCCAGAGTTGGACTTGAAGCTCGCCGGAGTGGAAGGAGAGGTCGCCGGAGACGCGGGATCCGGCCGGGTCGGCGTAGAGGACGACGGGGCGGCGGACGTGGTGCGGTTCCCGAGGCCGGCGGCGGTGGCGCGGGGCCGGCTCGGGCGGCGGCGCGCGCCGGTGGGTGGAGTTCGACGGAGTTCAGCGAGGTACGCGGCGGCGCCGGCCGGCGAGTAGAAGCGTCGGGCGCGGGGACGAAGCGGTCGCGGGCGGCGGCGCGCCTCTGGGCCACGGGGGCCGGTTGCGGGCTCCCGCGGGCCGGCGGCGGAGGCGAGTGGCGCGGGCCACGTGGCGGGAGGCGGCTGGCTGGGCGCGGCGGCGGACGCGTCCGGCCTGGCGCGGACACGTCCGGCGGCGGCGGGATGCGTTTTTTTTAAGACTAGGGTTTCGTGGGGAAGAGAGATCCGAAAACGAAGGGGTTCTATTTATAGACATAAGTGGAGCTAGGAGAGTCCAAATGAGGTGCGGTTTTCGGTCACGCGATCGTGATCGAACGCTCTAGGTGACGGAGCAGAGTTTGGTGGGTTTTGGGCCAAATTGGTGGGGTGTTGGGCTGCAACACACACGAGGCCTTTTCGGTCCCTCGGTTAACCGTTGGAGTATCAAACGAAGTCCAAATGGCACGAAACTTGACAGGCGGTCTACCGGTAGTAAACCAAGGCCGCTTGGCTAGTATCGGTCCAATCCGGAAATGTTTAATCCCCACACACGAAAGAAAGCTAGAAATGACCACCGGAGAAGAACGGAGCGCCGGAATGCAAAACGGACAACGGGGAAAATGCTCGAATGCATGAGATGAACACGTATGCGAATGCAATGCACATGATGACATGATATGAGATGCATGAAAACGAAAACAACACACGGAGACAAAGACCCGAACCCGAGAAATAAATATAACTTAACGCCGGAAACGGCAAGAGTTGGAGTACAAATTGGGAAAGTTATATCTGGGGCGTTACAGTGGGAGTTCTTAAGTAATATGATTAATTGAACTTAAATTTATCATGAACTTAGTCCTGGTAGTATTTTGCAAATCATGTTGTAGATCAATAGCTCGCGTTGTTGCTTCCCTGTGTTTATTTTTATATGTTCCTAGAGAAAATTGTGTTGAAAGATGTTAGTAGCAATGATACGGATTGGATCCGTGATCTGAGGTTTATCCTCATTGCTGCACAGAGGAATTATGTCTTTGATGCACCGCTAGGTGACGGACCTATTGCATGAGCAGATGCAGACGTTATGAACGTTTGGCTAGCTCAATATGATGACTACTTGATAGTGAAGTGCACCATGCTTAACAGCTTAGAATCGGGACTTCAAAAACATTTTGAACGTCTTGGACCATATGATATGTTCCAGGAGTTGAAGTTAATATTTCAAGCAAATACCCGAGTTGAGAGATATGAAGTCTCCAACAGGTTCTATAGCTAAAAGATGGAGGAGAATCGCTCAACTAGTGAGCAAATTGTCTGGGTACTACAATCGCTTGAATCAAGTGGGAGTTAATCTTCCAGATAAGATAGTGATTGACAGAATTCTCTAGTCACCATCACCAAGTTAGTAGAACTTTGTGATGAACTATAGTATGCAAGGGATGACGAAAACGAATCCCGAGCTTTTCATGATGATGAAATCAATGAAGGTAGAAATCAAGAAAGAGCATCAAGTGTTGATGGTTGATAAGATCACTAGTTTCAAGAAAAGGGCAAAGGGAAAAAGGGGAACTTCAAGAAAAACAGCAAGCAAGTTGCTGCTCAAGTGAAGAAGCCCAAGTCTGGTCCTAAGCCTGAGACTAAGTGCTTGTACTACAAAGGGACTGGTCATTGGAAGCGGAACTACCCCAAGTGATTGGCGGATAAGAAGGATGGCAAAGTGAACATAAGTATATTTGATATACATGTTATTGATGTGTACTTTACTAGTGTTTATAGCAAACCCTCGGTATTTGATACTAGTTCAGTTGCTAAGAGTAGTAACTCGAAACGGGAGTTGCAGAATGAACAGAGACTAGTTAAGGGTGAAGTGACTATGTGTGTTGGAAGTGGTTCCAAGATTGATATGATCATCATCGCACACTCCCTATACTTTCGGGATTAGTGTTGAACCTAAATAAGTGTTATTTGGTGTTTGCGTTGAGCATAAATATGATTTGATCATGTTTATTGCAATATGGTTATTCATTTAAGCAAGAGAATAAATTGTTGTTCTGTTTACATGAATAAAACCTTATATGGTTACACACCCAATGAAAATGGTTCGTTGGATCTCGATCGTAGTGATACACATATTCATGATATTGAAGCCAAAAGATGCAAAGTTAATAATGATAGTGCAACTTATTTGTGGCACTGCCGTTTAGGTCATATTGGTGTAAAGCGCATGAAGAAACTCCATGCTGATGGGATTTTGGAATCACTTGATTATGAATCAGTTGATGCTTGCGAACCATGCCTCATGGGCAAAGATGACTAAGACTCCGTTCTCCGGAACAATGGAGCGAGCGATAGATTTGTTGGAAATCATACATACTGATGTATGTGGTCCGATGAATATTAAGGCTCGTGGCAGGTATCATTATTTTCTGATCTTCACAGATGATTTGAGCAGATATGGGTATATCTACTTAATGAAACACAAGTCTGAAACAGTTGAAAAATTCAAAGAATTTCAAAGTGAAGTGGAGAATCATCGTAACAAAAATGAAAGTTTCTACGATATGATTGCAGAAGTAAAATATTTGAGTTACGAGTTTGGCCTTCAGTTAAAAACAATGTGAAATAGTTTCACTACTCACGCCACCTGGAACACCATAGCATAATGGTGTGTCTGAACGTCATAACCGTACTTTATTAAATATGGTGCGATCTATGATGTCTCTTACCGATCTACCACTATCGTTTTGGGGTTATGCATTAGAGACAGCTGCATTCACGTTAAAAGGGCACCATCTAAATTTGTTGAGACGACACCGTATGAACTGTGGTTTGGCAAGAAACCAAAGTTGTCGTTTCTCAAAGTTTGGGGTTGCAATGCTTATGTGGAAAAGTTTCATCCTGATAAGCTCAAACCCAAATCGGAAAAGTGTGTCTTCATAGGATACCCAAAAAGTTACTGTTGGGTACACCTTCTATCACAGATCCGAAGGCAAGACTTTTGTTGCTAAATTCAGAAAGTTTCTGGAGAAGGAGTTTCTCTCGAAAGAAGTGAGTGGGAGGAAAGTAGAACTTGATGAGGTAACTGTACCTGCTCCCTTATTGGAAAGTAGTTCATCACAGAAATCTGTTCCTGTGACTACTACACCAATTAGTGAGGAAGCTAATGATGATGATCATGTAACTTCAGATCAAGTTACTATCAAATCTCGTAGGTAAACCAGAGTGAGATCCGCACCAGAGTGGTACGGTAATCCTATTCTGGAAGTCATGTTACTAGACCATGACGAACTTGCGAACTATGAGGAAGCGATGATGAGCCCAGATTCTGCGAAATGGTTTGAGGCCATGAAATCTGAGATATGATCCATGTATGAGAACAAAGTATGGACTTTGATGGATTTGCCCGATGATCGGCAAGCCATAGAAAATAAATGGATCTTCAAGAGAAAGACGGATGCTGATAGTAGTGGTACTATCTACAAAGCTAGAATTGTCGCAAAAGGTTTTCGACAAGTTCAAGGTGTTGACTACGATGAGATTTTCTCACTCGTATCTATGCTTAAGTCTGTCCGAATCATGTTAGCAATTGCCGCATTTTATGAAATCTAGCAAATGGATAAACAAAACTGCATTACTTAATGGATTTATTAAAGAAGAGTTGTATATGATGCAACCAGAAGGTTTTGTCAATCCTAAAGGTACTAACAAAATATGCAAGCTCCAACGATCCATCTATGGACTGGTGCAAACATCTCGGAGTTGGAATATACGCTTTGATAAGTTGATCAAAGCATATAGTTTTATACAGACTTGCGCTGAAGCCTGTATTTACAAGAAAGTGAGTGGGAGCACTACAACATTTCTGATAAGTATATGTGGAAGACATATTGTTGATCGGAGATAATGTAGAATTATTCTGCAAAGCATAAAGGAATGTTTGAAAGGAGTTTTTCAAAGAAAGACCTCGGTGAAGCTGCTTACATATTGAGCATCAATATCTATAGAGATAGATCAAGACGCTTGATAAGTTTTTCAATGAGTATATACCTTGACAAGATTTTGAAGTAGTTCAAAATGGAACAGTCAAAGAAGGAGTTCTTGCCTGTGTTACAAAGGTGTGAAGTTGAGTAAGACTCAAAACCCGACCACGGCAGAAGATAGAGACAGAATGAAAGTCATTCCCTATGACTCAGCCATAGGTTCTATAAAGTATGCCATGCTATGTACCAGACCTATTGTATACCCTGCCCTGAGTTTGGCAAGGGAGTACAATTGTGATCTAGGAGTAGATCACTGGACATTGGTCAAAATTATCCTTAGTGGAATAAGGATATGTTTCTCGATTATGGAGGTGACAAAAGGTTCGTCGTAAAGGGTTACGTCGATGCAAGTTTTGACACTGATCCAGATGACTCTAAGTCTCAATCTGGATACATATTGAAAGTGGGAGCAATTAGCTAGAGTAGCTCCATGCAGAGCATTGTTGACATAGAAATTTGCGAAATACTTACAGATCTGAATGTGGCAGACCCGTTGACTAAACTTCTCTCACAAGCAAAACATGATCACACCTCAGTACTCTTTGGGTGTTAATCACATAGTGATGTGAACTAGATTATTGACTCTAGTAAACCCTTTGGGTGTTGGTCACAAGTCGATGTGAACTATGGGTGTTAATCACATTGTGATGTGAACTATTGATGTTAAATCACATGGCGATGTGAACTAGATTATTGACTCTAGTGCAAGTGGGAGACTGAAGGAAATATGCCCTAGAGGCAATAATAAAGTTATTATTTATTTCCTTATATCATGATAAATGTTTATTATTCATGCTAGAATTGTATTAACCGGAAACATAATACATGTGTGAATACATAGACAAACAGAGTGTCACTAGTATGCCTCTACTTGACTAGCTCGTTAATCAAAGATGGTTATGTTTCCTAACCATGGACAAAGAGTTGTTATTTGATTAACGGGATCACATCATTAGGTGAATGATCTGATTGACATGACCCATTCCATTAGCTTAGCACCCGATCGTTTAGTATGTTGCTATTGCTTTCTTCATGACTTATACATCTTCCTATGACTATGAGATTATGCAACTCCCCTTTGCCGGAGGAACACTTTGTGTGCTACCAAACGTCACAACGTAACTGGGTGATTATAAAGGTGCTCTACAGGTGTCTCCAAAGGTACATGTTGGGTTGGCGTATTTCGAGATTAGGATTTGTCACTCCGATTGTCGGAGAGGTATCTCTGGGCCCTCTCGGTAATGCACATCACTTAAGCCTTGCAAGCATTGCAACTAATGAGTTAGTTACAGGATGATGTATTACGGAACGAGTAAAGAGACTTGCCGGTAACGAGATTGAACTAGGTATTGGATACCGACGATCGAATCTCGGGCAAGTAACATACCGATGACAAAGGGAACAACGTATGTTGTTATGCGGTCTGACCGATAAAAGATCTTCGTAGAATATGTAGGAACCAATATGGGCATCCAGGTCCCGCTATTGGTTATTGACCGGAGACGTGTCTCGGTCATGTCTACATTGTTCTCAAACCCGTAGGGTCCGCACGCTTAAGGTTTCGATGGCAGTTATATTATGAGTTTATACGTTTTGATGTACCGAAGGTTGTTCGGAGTCCCGGATGAGATCACGGACATGACGAGGAGTCTCGAAATGGTCGAGACATAAAGATTGATGTATTGGAAGCCTATGTTTGGATATCGGAAGTGTTCCGGGTGAAATCGGGATTTTACCCGAGTACCGGGAGGTTACCGGAACCCCCCGGGAGCTATATGGGCCTTAGTGGGCCTTAGTGGAAGAAGAGGAGAGGCGGCCAGGGCTGGGCCGCGCGCCCCTCCCCTTAGTCCAAATAGGACAAGGAGAGAGGTGGCCGGCGCCCCCCTCCTTCTCTCTCTCTCTTTTCCCACCTCGCGAATCCTATTCCAACTAGGAAAGGGGGGAGTCCTACTCCCGGAGGGAGTAGGACTCCTCCTGGCGCGCCCTATGATGGCCGGCCGGCCTTCCCCTCTTGAACCTTTATATACGGAGGCATGGGCACCCCATAGAGACACAAGTTGATCCACGTGATCATATTCTTAGCTGTGTGCAGTGCCCCCTTCCACCATAGTCCTCGATAATATTGTAGCAGTGCTTAGGCGAAGCCCTGCGACATTAGTACATCAAGATCGTCACCACGCCGTCGTGCTGACGGAACTCTTCCCCGACACTTTGCTGGATCGGAGTTCGGGGATCGTCATCGAGCTGAACGTGTGCTAGAACTCAGAGGTGCCGTAGTTTCGGTGCTTGATCGGTCGGGCCGTGAAGACGTATGACTACATCAACCGCATTGTCATAACGCTTCCGTTGTCGGTCTACAAGGGTACGTAGATCACACTCTCCCCTCTCGTTGCTATGCATCACCATGATCTTGCGTGTGCGTAGGAATTTTTTTGAAATTACTACGTTCCCAACAGCCCACCCTCCCGAGCTCCTCTCAACTGCAGGCTTTCGGGCCTAATCTGTCACTGCAATGCCTGTGGGCCTACTCGGCCTGCTGCGGGCCTGAATCATGGCCCATGGTAGGGTTTCTAGTCGTATTCACGCCGTGGTGGCCCAGTAGGTGGCATTTTTTGTTTTTTTGTTGCTTTATTTATTTTCTTTTGTTTTTTGCTTTATTTTTTAATTCTTTATGCTTTTAGTTTTAGAAAAATTATAAACTTTTTGTTAATGCCATTAGTTTTCAAATTTGAAAACACTTTTTTAGTTTTTTTGGTTTCTTTGTTGCTTTATTTATTTTATTTTGTGATTAACTTTACTATAAAAATAGTTTTTTCCTGTTTTTTTGATTTGTTTTTTGCATTATTAATTTTCTTTTGTTTTTTTCTTTAATTTTTAATTCTGTTTGCTTTTAGGTTAGCAAAATTATAAAAACTTTCTGTTAGTGCCATTAGTTTTAGAAAAATTATAA
>NC_041386.1:576288520-576341760 GCF_002162155.2 Triticum dicoccoides | reverse complement strand
CATTAGTTTTCAAATTTGAAAACACTTTTTTAGTTTTTTTGTTTTCTTTGTTGCTTTATTTATTTTATTTTGTGATTAACTTTACTATAAAAATAGTTTTTCCCTTTTTTTGATTTGTTTTTTGCATTATTTATTTTCTTTTGTTTTTTGCTTTAATTTTTAATTCTGTTTGCTTTTAGGTTTGCAAAATTATAAACTTTCTGTTAGTGCCATTAGTTTTAGAAAAATTATAAACTTTCTGTTAGTGCCATTATTTTTCAAATTTGAATAGTTAAAATTTGAATTCTTTGAAAATTGTTTGAATCACAAGTTTGTGATTAACTTACTAAAAAATGAGAATAGATGGGCTTATAGAGAAAATTCAACCTAAATTCCTAGTAAATTTCTATGAATTTCAGAGAAATTCACTATGAATTTAGGTTAAACGTTTTCTCTATTAGGGCATCTATTTTCACTTCGAGAGGAGCTCAACAAGGCAGAGAGGGAAGGGCTTATAAACCGGTGTGAGCCTCCTTCGGTTGGCGAGGTGGGACTAAACTCTGCCCGCAACGAGGACCAACCCTTTAGTCCCGGTTTGTGGCACAAACCGGGACTAATGGTCATGGGCCAGGGGCGAGGAGCAAAATTAGAAAGTTGAAAGTTGAAAGTTGGCATGGGCCAGGGACTAATGGTCATGATATTACGAGGGCCGAACCATAAGACATGAAAGCATTTCAAATGAACTCTGTAAAAGTTGAAAGTTGGGATGGTATCATAATTTCACCCAAATAGCATGTGCATGTACAAAACGGACAATGGTAGCATGTTCGTGTGTTACAAAGTTGGCATGGTATCATCATAATAGTTGCGGGAGAAAGTCTTCACTTTTTCTTCGCTTGTGTCATTTGCTTATTGCGCCGTAACCATGGATAATCTTCATTGTTTATCAGGATGCTTGGGTCAGCCTTGACATTGAAGGGAGAAATTTCATGAAACTTGTCATAATCTTCAGACATGTCTGTCTTGCCGTCCACTCCCAGGATGTCCCTTTTTCCTGAAAGAACTATGTGGCGCTTTGGCTCATCATATGATGTATTCGCTTCCTTATCTTTTCTTTTTCTCGGTTTAGTAGACATGTCCTTCACATAGATAACCTGTGCCACATCATTGGCTAGGACGAATGGTTCGTCAGTGTACCCAAGATTTTTCAGATCCACTGTTGTCATTCCATACTTTGGGTCTACCTGTACCCCGCCACCTAACAGATTGACCCATTTGCATTTAAACAAAGGGACCTTAAAATCAGGTCCGTAGTCAAGTTCCCATATGTCCACTATGTAACCATAATATGTGTCCTTTCCTCTCTCGGTTGCTGCATCAAAGCGGACACCGCTGTTTTGGTTGGTGCTCTTTTGATCTTGGGCGATCGTGTAAAATGTATTCCCATTTATCTCGTATCCTTTGTAAGTCAATACAGTCAAAGATGGTCCCCTGGACAACAAGTACAACTCATCACAAACAGTGTTGTCACCTCTGAGACGTGTTTCCAACCAACTGCTGAAAGTCCTGATGTGTTCACAAGTAATCCAGTCGTCGCACTGCTCCGGGTGTTTGGAGCGCAGACTGTTCTTGTGTTCATCGACATACGGGGTCACCAAGGTAGAGTTCTGTAGAACTGTGTAGTTTGCTTGAGACCAAGAATATCCGTCCCTGCATATTATTGAGTCTCTTCCAAGAGTGCCTTTTCCAGTCAGTCTCCCCTCATACCGCGATTTAGGGAGACCTATCTTCTTAAGGCCAAGAATGAAGTCAACACAAAACCCGATAACATCCTCCGTTTGATGGCCCATGGAGATGCTTCCTTCTGGCCTAGCGCGGTTAAGGACATATTTCTTTAGGACTCCCATGAACCTCTCAAAGGGGAACATATTGTGTAGAAATACGGGCCCCAGGATGACAATCTCGTCGACTAGATGAACTAGGACGTGCGTCATGATATTGAAGAAGGATGGTGGGAACACCAGCTCGAAACTGACAAGATATTGCGTCACATCGCTCCTTAGCCTTGGTACGATTTCTGGATCGATCACCTTCTGAGAGATTGCATTGAGGAATGCACATAGCTTCACAATGGCTAATCGGACGTTTTCCAGTAGAAGCCTCCTCAATGCAATCGGAAGCAGTTGCGTCATAATCACGTGGCAGTCATGAGACTTTAGGTTCTAAAACTTTTTCTCTGGCATATTTATTATTCCCTTTATATTCGATGAGAAGCCAGTCGTGACCTTCATACTGAGCAGGCATTCAAAGAAGATTTCTTTCTCTTCTTTCGTAAGAGCGTAGCTGGCAGGACCTTTATAGTGCTTCGGAGGCATGCCGTCTTTTTCGTGCAAACGTTGCAGGTCCTCCCGTGCCTCAGATGTATCTTTTGTCTTCCCATACACGCCCAAGAAGCCTAGCAGGTTCACGCAAATGTTCTTCGTCACGTGCATCACGTCGATTGAGGAGCGGACCTCTAGGTCTTTCCAGTAGGGTAGGTCCCAAAATATAGATTTCTTCTTCCACATGGGTGCGTGTCCCTCAGCGTCATTCGGAACAGCTAGTCCACCGGGACCCTTTCCAAAGATTACGTAGTGTAAATCATTGACCATAGCAAGCACGTAATCACCGGTGCGCATGGCGGGCTTCTTCCGGTGATCTGCCTCGCCTTTGAAATGCTTGCCTTTCTTTCGACATTGATGGTTGGTCGGAAGAAATCGACGATGGCCCAGGTACACACTCTTCCTGCATTTGTCCAGGTATATACTTTCAGTGTCATCTAAACAGTGCGTGCATGCGTGGTATCCTTTGTTTGTCTGTCCTGAAAGGTTACTGAGAGCGGGCCAATCGTTGATGGTCACGAACAGCAACGCCTTAAGGTTAAATTCCTCCTGTCTGTGCTCATCCCACGTACGTACACCGTTTCCATTCCACAGCTGTAAAAGTTCTTCAACTAATGGCCTTAGGTACACATCAATTTCGTTGCCGGGTTGCTTAGGGCCTTGGATGAGAATTGACATCATAATGAACTTCTGCTTCATGCACATCCAAGGAGGAAGGTTATACATACATAGAGTCACGGGCCAGGTGCTGTGATTGCTGCTCTGCTCCCCAAAAGGATTAATGCCATCCGCGCTTAAAGCAAACCATACATTCCTTGGGTCCTTTGCAAACTCATCCTGGTACTTTCTCTCGATTTTTCTCCACTGCGACCCGTCAGCGGGTGCTCTCAACTTCTCATCTTTCTTTCGGTTCTCACTGTGTCATCGCATCAACTTGGCATGCTCTTCGTTTTTGAACCGTTTCAACCGTGGTATTATAGAAGCATACCACATCACCTTCGCAGGAACCCTCTTCCTGAGGGGCTCACCGTCAACATCACCAGGCTCATCTCGTCTGATCTTATACCACAATGCACCGCATACCGGGCATGTGTTCAGATCCTTGTATGCACCGCGGTAGAGGATGCAGTCATTAGGGCATGCATGTATCTTCTCCACCTCCAATCCTAGAGGGCATACGACCTTCTTTGCTGCATATGTACTGTCGGGCAATTCGTTATCCTTTGGAAGCTTCTTCTTCAATATTTTCAGTTGCTTCTCAAATCCTTTGTCAGCCACATCATTCTCTGCCTTCCACTGCAGCAATTCCAGTACGGTACCGAGCTTTGTGTTGCCATCTTCGCAATTGCGGTATAACCCTTTTTTGTGATCCTCTAACATGCGATCGAACTTCAGCTTCTCCTTTTGACTTTCGCATTGCGTCCTTGCATCGACAATGACCCGGCGGAGATCATCATCATCGGGCACATCGTCTGGTTCCTCTTCATCTTCAGCAGCTTCACCCGTTGCAGCATCATTGGGCACATCGTCTGGTTCCTCTTGATCTTCACCAGCTCCCCCCGTTGCAGCATCACCGTATTCAGGGGGCACATAGTTTTCATCACACTCTTCTTCTTCGCCGTCTTCCATCATAACCCCTATTTCTCCGTGCCTCGTCCAAACATTATAGTGTGGCATGAAACCCTTGTAAAGCAGGTGGGAGTGAAGAATTTTCCGGTTAGAGTAAGACCTCGTATTCCCATATTGAGTGCATGAAAAACACATAAAACCATTCTGCTTGTTTGCCTCAGCCGCATCGAGAAACTCATGCATGCACTTAATGTACTCGCGGGTGTGTCTGTCACCGTACATCCATTATCGATTCATTTGCGTGCATTATATATAATTAAGTGTCCAAATTAATAGAAGTTCATCATCACATTAAAACCAAAGTGCATACATAGTTCTCATCTAACAACATATAGCTCTCCAGAGCATCTAATTAATTAAACCATACATTGAAACTATGTAAAACATTTCAATGCTAAAACAAATGCGATCATAATCGCAACCAAGGTAACAATTGATCCAACGGCATAATGATACCAAGCCTCGGTATGAATGGCATATTTTCTTATCTTTCTAATCTTCAAGCGCATTGCATCCATCTTGATCTTGTGATCATCGACGACATCCGCAACATGCAACTCCAATATCATCTTCTCCTCCTCAATTTTTTTATTTTTTACTTCAACAAATTGTTTTCTTCTTTAACTAAATTTAACCTCTCGACAATAGGGTCGGTTGGCATTTCCGATTCACATACATCCTACATAAATAAAATCTATGTCACGTTGGTCGGCATAATTTTCATAAACAATAAATGAACCAATAGTTATAAAGATAATATATATACCACATCCGAATCATAGACAGGACGAGGGCCGACGGGGCGGATACCAAAACCATCACACTATATAAGATGTAATAATAAAAGTAAGAAAATAATACAAGTATCTATGTAAACATACAAGTAAGAATATTTTTCCTTTCAGAAAGAAGATAAGAACAAGAGGCTCACCATGGTGGTGCCGGCGATGAGCTCAGCGCGGGTGATCGACGGCGGTGAAGACGGGGACGGGGCGTGACGGACCGCTAAACCTAGACAAATATTATGGAAAATGGAGCTTGGAGGTCGATCTTGGAGAGGAGAAAGCTTAAGTAGTGTGGCTGGGCATTCCATCGAACACCTTGTGTGCATAGGAGGTGAGCTAGAGCACCACCAAGCCCTCTCCCCCTCGGCCAGAGAAAAACAGAGCACTGAGGTGCTCTGCTCGCGAGCGAGGGATATATATAGGCACCTCATTGGTTCCGGTTGGTGACATGAACCGGGACTAAAGGGGAGCCTTTGGTCCCGGTTCAAGCCACCAACCGGGACCAATGACGGTGGGCCAGAAGCGAGGCCCATTAGTCCCGGTTCAACCCACCAACCGGAACCAAAAGGTCCAGCTGAACCGGGATCAATGGCCCACGTGGCCCCTGAGCTCACGCCCACATTGATCCGGTTCTAGACTGAACCGGGACTAATGGGCTGACCCGACCTAGACCAAAGCCCTGTTTTCTACTAGTGAACCATGGATTTGGGTTCACACAAGAAACTTACCGAACCAAAGTTCATGCATGGCTAGCCGGCCGGGGTGGGCGTATGTATATGGAACTCTGGATATTTTATTTCCACAACACTTTTAGCTCCTTTAAATTTCACGATGGGGTCTCCTTTGGGAAAATGGGCGTCATTTGTCACCTCATCGTTACATTTTGGTTTCACTATGTAAATCCCTCAATAAGATGATCGGTTTCATATATTACTGTGGCGAAGCCAAGAGTTCGAAATTGTGATATCAAAATGTTAAATACGGATGTGTTTGGTTTCTGCCACGAAGTAGAACGGCACAGACCGGTTCCGTTCGCAAGGCCCATTCACGTGTTTGGATTGTCAAAGGACCGGAATCCACCGATTCCAGGAAATGGCATATTCCTCGTTTATGCGAAACCGAGCAATTCCTCTGAATCGAGCGGACCGGAACGAGTCAGCGCCTCGCGTATCTCCCTCACAACTGGCAGGCACCGGCCGGCGGCCGGCAGCGCCTGAAGGAGACACTCGCCGCTCCCAGCCTCACCGCCGGCACACTCGCCGCTGACGACGGCGGCGACGGCCAGATCGTGGCCGTTCCCTCCCCTTCTCATCAGATCCATCAAGGTCCGACGGCAGCAGCAGCCAAGCCGGTAGGTCCTCCGCTCACCTTCCCCCACTGCCCCCTCATGGCCGGCCTCGCGTGTGTCCTGCTCGTGGCCGCCCTTTGCTGCTATTGTTGTTGTGTCCCGTGCTGCTACTGCTGTCGCTAGCCAGCCCTTGCGTGCGTCCTGCTCGTGGCCGGCCCTTGCTGCTCATGGCCTGAACTTGTTCCTATTGTTGTGTGTCGTCCTGGTGCTTGTTGTGCTCCCACTGAATTTTATGTTTTGTACGCAGATGACAGAAAAGACATGAAGTTCTACGGCTAAGTGTTGTTGATAGCTGACAGGGCAATATATGTCACTTGTTTTGGGCATTTACAATTGAATGTTTTGCTGTGTGTTGATGGTCTTTTTTACCTCTATATGTGTCTTGTTTGTGTTTGGTGCCAAAGAACAATATATTGTACATAATCACAAGAAAACAAGTGGAGATATGAACAAACCCATTCCGTTCCATCTATAAAACCAAACACACAAATGTAACCATTCCATTCTTTTGAATTGCCCCTACCAAACACAAGGATGAAACTGACCCATTCTAGTGAAATAGAACCATGACATTCCATTCCACTTCATTCCGAAACCAAACACACCCTACATGTGTTTAGATGAATTTTGTGATATTTTTTAGGTGATTTCTACTGGTTTCGCCAAAGTCATGTGTAGTAAACCGACTCAAGGTTTTGGGGACCGGGCGGTAAATTTGGTTACCGCCCTGTAACCGTGTTTCCCGCTCCCCCACAATAATTATGTGTACCAAGCAGAAAATTCTGAACCTTTTGGAATTTTTAATTTAAACTCCTAACGCCTAGTTAAATAAGGTATGTCTCTAAGTGAAACACATGCATGCATACTCACGTCCTAGTGGTAAGGATTTTCAACCAGCAACTGTTAGTCATCTGTTCCAGGACAGCCTGCGGCACGACCTGCATGTGCGTGGCAGTGGAGCAGGCCTGTTACTGCTGCGGTAGTACTAGTCCAGACAATGTTTTGTGTTAAAAACTTATGTATTCGTGTCTTAGAAAATTTGAATTCAATTTTTAAATTTAAATTTTGCTCTTTTTTTGGGTATTTAGTGGTTACCGTGGTTATCGAGTTTACCGCCCCCCTTGAGAAAAATGTTTCATTCGGAATTCAAAACCTTGAACTGGCTACATAGAACATCCACACATTGCCAATCTTCCACGGTATTAATTAATTTGGAGATTGTGTGGCAGTTTCCGGCAAGGCAGTGCATAGTTTACCTAAACTATGCATGGAAGGGGTGAAGAAACAACTCTGCATGCAGTGTGATCCACTTGTGTGCTCCTATGCAACTCCCCACGACCACCAGCTCATTGTGTATACTCTACTCTGCAAGCCAGATATGCAGTACTTTTACAGCTCAGCGAATCCTTGATACTCTCCTATCCTACTGTGCGAGTGTAGCAGTAGTATATTCCTCGCAGAAAGGTCCACGTGTTACGTACAAAACCACGCGCCGACGGGCGCTGCATGCATGTTTGTCATGTTTGTCATGACTATCTCTCCGTTTCTACTTCAAACTTTGCTGCTCCATGCTCAAGAATCAAGATGATATTATGTGCTGATGTGTAGTGTATTCTTCACCAGCACGCTAATTAGCAAGGCGTCGCGTCGTCACATGCTCGGTGAAAACTGTGTACGTGGGCGCCTTTCCTCGCCATTGCCTAGTCATTTCGGTCTATCTTCTCCACGTACGTCCGAAAGCCTCTATAAGTAGATCATGTTTGCCTGTGAATCTCTGCATTGCAAGCACTGCAGTAACAGTTCTATTCCTAGTTTGTCCCTCGCTTGGTACACAGTACTCCTACACCTCTTTGAAAGAAAGCTCACCTACACCTACCTACGTACGTAGTGCCTCCCCAAAACCGTGACCAAAAATGGCACGGTGCTCCCGCGCCTGTCTCACGCTGCTTCTTCTTGCGTGTTGTGCCCTTGTCCAGAGCTCCTACGGGTCGAGACCGTCTCCCCGGGTGCGGCAGAACCCCGGGGTCCTGTCTCCGACGATGGTTCACGGCGCCGTCTCCACGGAGGGTGCGACCGATCATCATGGAGCAAACGCTGATGATGGTGGTGGTGCTCCTGCAACTTTGGCGATGGGCGAGGCTGGCGTTGTATCGTCGGAGCAGAGAAAGGGTTCAGGGGCGCCGGTGCTGCAGCAAGCGCTCGGAAGGATGCTGGGCTCGAAGCTGGCGCAGCGGGTGCTGGGAGGGGAGGCAGAGGACTCGGCGGCCGGCCCGTCGTGCCACTCCAACAACGCACACAATACCTGTGCCCCGCCGGCGCAACACTGACCGGGGCGCTTCTTCTTGCACTAGTCTCCCAGACTCCCAGTTGATTCATTCATCGTTGATGCTTTCATGACACTAGAACTTTCGATCTTGTTCTTTCAAAGCATGTGTCTGGGAGCTAGCTAGTCCGAGTTGATTCATGAGATTTTTTTTGAAATGGAGGCAAAGATTGCCTCATCTGTTAATTAAGCCGAAGAGAATTGTCTAGTTAATTATGAAAAACTGGATGAAAACCGGAACAACAAGGGCTAACCCACCCCAAAGACTAACACACAGGGCAAAGCCCACCCACGACCAACACCGATGACAATCATGTCGCCCACACGACACAAGGTCCACGCCTTCGAAGCTGCAAATCTCTCGAGGCCGCCACCTCGACATCCACTGCTCCGCTGCGCCCTACGCACTCAACCGACACCGCCTTTCGGGGCCGCCACCCCGACATGCCACCGCTCATTCTCAAGCAGCAACGCCGCACGATGCAGCTACCCGCAGCCCACGCTGCTCAGGGCAGCCGCACGCAGACCACGAACGCCGCACCACATTCGGGGCTGCCGCCCTGACATACCTCCACTCACCCTCGAGCATCAACGCCGCACAAGACAGCTACCCGCAGCTCATGCTGCACAGGACAACTACATGCAGACCACGAATGTCGTACCACATCCGGGGCCGCCGTCCCGACGTAAAGTCAGGCCGCCCTATCTGAGACGCATCGACCGGGCCGACACCCTCACCGCCCAAGCGGGATAAGAATGTCACCCAACCAATGTCGAGCAAGAGCCCCACCTCATAGAGCTGCAACTCGCATTGTTCCCGAAATCGTCATCTCGACGCACAAACAGAAACCACCCAGAGTCCCCACCCCAACGCCCACTGTTCCCGACGATAAAGAGATTCATGAGACCTCTTTGATTCACTCGTCCTTGACGCTTTCATGTAAATCAACAGTAGCAGCTCTTTCCAATCTTGCTCTTCGAAAAATGTGAACCCTTTCATTGTTATGGTGTCCCTGGAGGGCGCCTCAGGTTTATATATATGCCTCTACGAATACATATATAGGTTCTCTTGGATTCATTTGGACGACCTGGTGGATCTCATCTACGAGTTCAGCCCCTGCGGAACCCGATGCAGCTGTCGGAGCTGTGCGAGCGGCTGGGGCAGGTGGGTGGGGCGCCCGTCCTGGCAGCCGGTGCCGGGGCTGGCCATCAAGGCCCTGCTGGCTGCTGGGAGAAGGCGCGACGGTGGTGCTGGACGGCCAGAAGGTGCTCCCGGCCAGGGCCACCCAGCTCGGCTTCTCCTACCGCTACCCCTACGTCCGAGATCGATGCGCTCAAGGCCATCGCCAAACAACTCTAGCTAGCCACCTCTTCTATAACTGCATGCTACTGTATTGAGTATTTTTTCTTTCTTTCTATCTAGTCTTTTCCTTTTCTCTCTTGTATAATAATATACTCATATACTAAGATGATAGCACAAAAACAACATCGCATCGAAATGTTTTCTTCTGGAGTACATGGATGCATGCCCTTCTTCAAATGAATGAGTGATCGAGCTGGAGCCAGAGCTAGATGGACGATCGACCGCTTATTTTTTTGGCCCACCTTTAATTAGCTATAGCTACTAGTACTAAATTTAGTCAAAAATAGCTAGATGCATCGACGGATCGGCCAGACATATATATATAGACATGCATGCATGTTATTAGCTAGAGGTATATATGAATGTTGCTGTTGTACCTAATATAACGAACTAGAGGAGAATCGAATTGAATCGAATCGAATCAGATGGCGATGAAGAGGAGAAGCTAGGAGACGACGGTGACGTTGTGCCTGTTGTTGTCGTTGCTGCTGCTGGCGGCGGTGACTCGTACGGTGATGGCGAATATCAGAGAGGATGTGTACACGGAGGACGACGAGAGACGGCAGGAGGCCCTTCGCCACCACGGCGCCACCGCCCCCTTCGGCTCACACTTGGTGGTTGCTCCTCCACCCGACTGGTGATGATGATGATTTTTAATCTACCCACTATATATACTACTCTGGAGGAGTACGTACTAGTTAATTATTAATTGTAAGTAAGCATCTAGATTCTATAATTTATCCTTTTACAATCTAACTAGGTACTATTTTTAATTCAACAAACCCATTTTAAACTGATTAGGTAAAGTTGGTTTCTTATGCTTCACCTGTCAGAAGCAATATGTATATTCAATTATAAAAACAAGGCATTTATAATCAAAATAATTGACAAATGTACATTATGTCTAGAGCTTGACCACTCGAAAAGCCACCAAAAGGTCCTGCGGTACATGCAAGGCAGTGAAGTTGACATGCATTGTGTGGGGTGTGCAGATATTAAGATTTACACGCCAATGCTGCATCTACACCCTCATACGTGAAACTATATATTGTGGAAAATATCCAAAGTAACACTGATGACATCTACAAGCACTACTGCAGGATGGTCCTAACGCGACACATGTATAAGAGACTAATCGATCAAATTGTGTGCAATGCATGAATTATAAACGGCATCGTAACAAAACCGTCACCAGTTAAACGAACTTTGTGCGATGGCAGAGATATCAAGCATAATTCAGATTAGAGCCACGTGTGTGCTATTTGGCATACAATTGATCCATATAAACTGTTTGTAATTAGTTAAAACGATAAAAACGGTCAGCCAAATCAAGGTGTGTGCGATATATGACATACAGTTTACTCGGATGAAATGTTTGCGATGAGACAAAACAATAGAAACCGTTAGTCAGTTCAAGGTTTGTGCGATATATGACATACAGTTCACACACATAAACTATTTGCAATGAGCAAAAACAAACACCAATGATTCAGCTTAGCAAAATGTGTATGATACACGACAAGCATATTAGTAATTAGAATTGTATGGGAAGACCGATAATTACACAGACGCTTACTGCTAATAAGCCGTGTGTATTGTAGGCAGACACTTGCTGATATACAATTGTCAGCGATTGATGAAATCATCACCGACTTCTCCCGTAGTTTAGTCTGTGTGCGATGTGATTTGCTCTGTCTGCACGACATATATACTCTGCCTACAGAACAATAATATATATACTAATAAGAACATGATTGCACAACCAAATTATACATCCAATTACATAAGTGACTATTCACACACGAACACGTCACCGTGTACCCTCGGCGTCGAGCGCGATACGTAAGACACGTCGTCAAAGGAGGCTCACCGGAATTGCGATACGCGAGACAATCCGGTGAGCCCTTTTGAAGACCCGAAACCCCACGTGGCAGGGAGAGACCCCGTCTAGACGCACGGCGGTAATGTGCTACCCTAGGTTGGTTTGACCGCCCCAAGGACTTCGTAGATCAAAGCTCTCCGAACGAAGAACGCCGATGAACGAGAAGCAGAAAATTAGGGTAGGAGATGAAAGTTTGTAGATAGATTTTGCGATTGTGTGTTGTTTTCAATTGGCCGTCACCCCTCATGTATATAAGAGGTGGATGGACTTCCATACAAGGAAATGTTAGAATTCACGTTCAAAATCCTAGTTTGGTTCCAACTAGGCATCCGAACTTTCCAAAACTGTTTGGTTTATAACGTGGAGCATCTTGTGGGTCACTTTTGAGGCAGTAAACGACCTTCGATGAAAATGTGCCTAAAAGCATATTTACTCGTTTTGATGAGACGAACAACTTTCCTGTTGAACATTTTTCGATTCGATGCCATCTTTAGGGCTAAATCGCTCGCGCAAAATAGGTAATTATTCACGTAACTCATTAGACATAGTCCCATGTGTGTCTGGCCCCGGGCATCATATTTTGCTCACTGTAGGGTCACGCTATGCGGGCTCTAGCTTTTTCATACGACCTCGGATTGGGACAATTTTTATATTAAAATCAATCATTTTGATGATACGAAGACAATTCGTGTAGATCAGTTTTCCATATGAGGCCGTCTTGGAGGCATTATGAGCCAACAATATTCTTGATACAAAATCTCAGTAGTTCGAACACAACTTCGGTCTTAGAGATGAGATCAGATGGATATGGCCCAAATATCAAAATTTCTCCTTTTGATGATATGGAACTTTCTCACTTTGAGCACTTTTTCATTTGAGGTCTTCTTAATTATGTTTTTGAACCATGCCATAATCTGGTGTCAACACATGCCTCCCTGTTTTTTGACAAAACTTACGTGCCGAAAAATTACTATTTGCAATGTATTTTTCCTAAGGATGATTTCAACACTTCATCGACCATTTATATTTCTCAGGGCAATAATTACGTATCGGCCATGTTTATGCTAAGGGTGATAGTTATTTATCGGCCATGTCTTTGCTTAAGACGATAGTCATATATCGGCCGTTGCCTATCTAGGCTTCTTGCCACACACTTGGGTGATACTTTTTTAAAATATTTGCCATTGAGAGCTTGAGGTAACAATGTGCCTTGTATGGATTCCACCAAATATGTTCATCTTCTATTTTTTACCTTGCACACTCACAAACTCTTCTACTCATTTTAGAAAACTGTATGAACTATCAAACAGCTCTCTTCTCTACCTTCTAGCTACAACTAAACCTTACTAGTAAACGTACACGTGCAACACACGTCTCGAGGAAAGCAACCTATACAATTCATATGGGTATTGAATATCCAAATTCATATGAAAATTAATTAATTTTCATGTAACAGAAGCTCTCTTGGGTGAAATGAAGCTCACTATATATATGTATTGTTCCCGAGGACAAGGGAGAAGTCTTGCTATTAGTAGTCATGTGAATTTGGTATTCGTTCGATATTTTGATGAGATGTATGTTTTCTAGCCTCTAGTGGTGTTATGTGAACGTCGACTACATAACACTTCACCATTATTTGGGCCTAGAGGAAGGGAAGTAATAAGTAGATGATGGGTCGCTAGAGTGACGGAAGCTTAAACCCTAGTTTATGTGTTGCTTCGTAAGGGGCTGATTTGGATCCATATGTTTCATGCTATGGTTAGGTTTACCTTAATACTTTTGTTGTAGTTGCGGATGCTTGCAATAGAGGTTAACCATAAGTGGGATGCTTGTTCAAGTAAGAACAACACCCTAGCACCGGTCCACCCACATGTCAAATTATCAAAGTACTGAACGCGAATCATATGAACGTGATGAAAACTAGCTTGACGATATTCCCATGTGTCCTCGGGAGCGTTTTTCCTTATATAAGAGTTTGTCCAGGCTTGTCCTTTGCTACAAAAAGTGTTGGGCCACTTCCTGCATTTTATTTACTTTTGTTACTCATTGCTCGTTACAAATTATCTTATCACAAAACTATCTGTTACCACTTATTTCAGTACTTGCAGAGAATACCTTGCTAAAAACCGCTTATCATTTCCTTCTGCTCCTCGTTGGGTTCGACACTCTTACTTATCGAAAGGACTACGATAGATCCCCTATACTTGTGGGTCATCAAGACTCTTTTCTGGCGCCGTTGCCGGGGAGTGAAGCGCCTTTGGTAGGTGGATTTTGGTAAGGAAAAATTTATATAGTGTGCTGAAATTTATTGTCACTTGTTACTATGGAAAGTAATCCTCTGAGGGGCTTGTTCGGAGTATCTTCACCCCGACCAGTAGAGCAAAGAGTTGCTCCTCAACCTACTGAACCTATTGAAAATGAAATTCCTTATGAGTATCCTTCGGGTATGATAGAAAAACTGCTAGCTAATCCTTTTACAGGAGATGGAACAAAGCATCCTGATGAACACCTAATATATGTGGATAAAGTTTGTGGATTATTTAAACTTGCAGGTATACCCGATGATGTTTCTAAGAAGAAGGTCTTCTCTTTATCTTTGAAGGGAGACGCATTGACATGGTATAGGCTATGTGATGATACGAGATCATGGAACTATAGAAGATTGAAATTGAAATTTCATCAAAAGTATTACCCTATGCATCTTGTTCATCGTGATCGCAATTATATATATAATTTTTGGCCTCGTGAAGGAGAAAGCATCGCTCAAGCTTGGGGAAGGCTTAAATCAATGTTATATTCATGCCCCAATCATGAGCTCCCAAGAGAAACAATTCTTCAAAAAATTTATGCTCGGCTTTCTGAAAATAATCGCACCATACTCGATACTTCTTGTGCTGGCTCTTTTATGATGAAGACTATTGGATTTAGATGGGATTTATTGGATGGAATTAAACACAACTCTGAAGATTGGGATCTCGACAAAGGTAAGGAGTCAGGTATGACACCTAAGTTTGATTGTGTTAAATATTTTATGGATACCGATATTTTCCATAAGTTTAGCACTAAATATGGACTTGATTCTGAGATAGTAGCTTCTTTCTGAGATAGTAACAGAAATATGGACTTAAGTTAAAGTAGAACCTAATATTGCTATTGTTAAAGATCTCTTGTCTGATAATATTGATGAGCATGTTATTCAGTTCTGCGGTGAAACTGCTAGAATTGCTAAACCTTGTGCTAATGCTAAACATAGACCTGTGGTAGGCGTGCCTGTTATTTCTGTTAAAATAGGAGAACATTGTTATCATGGCTTATGTGATATGGGTGCTAGTGCTAGTGTTATACCTTATGACTTGTATAAAGAAATCAAGCATGAAATTGCACCTGCTGAGTTAGAAGATATTGATGTCACAATTAAACTTGCTAACAGAGATACATTTCAGCAGTGGGAATTGTTAGAGATGTTGAAGTCTTGTGCGGGAAAACTAAATATCATGCTGATTTTCTTGTTCTTAGTTCCCCACAAGATAGCTTTTGTCCCATTATATTTGGTAGACCCTTCTTGAACACTGTTAATGCTAAGATAGATTGTAAAAAGAATGTTGTTACTATTGGCTTGGATGATACGACTCATGAATTTAATTTCTCTAAATTTAGTAAACAACACTGAGGGAGTCCTGGATTAGGGGGTGCTGGATAGCCGGACTATACCTTCGACCGGACTCCTAGACTATGAAGATACAAGATTGAAGGCTTCGTGCCGTGTCCGGAAGGGACTTTCCTTGGCGTGGAAGGCAAGCTTGGCGATACGGATATGTAGATCTCCTACCATTGTACCGACTCTGTGTAACCCTAGCCCTCTCCGGTGTCTATATAAACCGAAGGGTTTTAGTCCGTAGGAACAACAATCATACCATAGGCTAGCTTCTAGGGTTTAGCCTCTTTGAGCTCGTGGTAGATCTACTCTTGTACTACCCATATCATCAATATCAATCAAGCAGGACGTAGGGTTTTACCTCCATCAAGAGGGCTCGAACCTGGGTAAAACATTGTGTCCCCTGCCTCCTGTTACCATCCGGCCTAGACACACAGTTCGGGACCCCCTACCCGAGATCCGCCGGTTTTGACACCGACATTGGTGCTTTCATTGAGAGTTCCTCTGTGCCGTCGCCATCAGGAAGGATGCCTCATCCCGTCTTTAAAGACGGCACCGTTGCTAAGGGAGCTTTGGCTGTCGGCCAAACTCTCCGACTAGGTGGTTTCCTTATGACCGCCTGTTCGGCTGTTGCGCCGACGATGACCTCTCGGGTCATCGAAACCAATCTTCACGTCAGCTCGGAATTCAACGAGCAGCTAGATCCAATGGAGCTCTCTTCCCTAAACGAGCTCTTGGATCGCATCGCCGTCCTGGGAGTCGCTACGGATTACGACCAGATTGGGCCTAAACCCGATCTGAGAGAGATTAACTCTCCCCAGGTCACCCATCACGTTGCCGTGGTAGAGGGACAGTGCGGCGACCCTTCATCTATCTTAAGGACTAGCTATGTCCGGATTCCCGATCCCTCCAAGCCGGATACCCGCGGAGAGGAGGACACCACTCAAGACCTGAACTTAAAGTCAGGCGACGGGCTAGATTCATTGGACATCATCCAAGAATCCAAACTTCCGAGTTCGGAAACTCCTTGGCCTCTGGGTCTCAGATTGGGCGAGGTTTCGGATTTGATTCCACCCACCCACCCGTACATAAATGATCTATCCCAAATCAGGCAAGAGCCCGAAGAAACAGTACATCATTACTGGGCCAGATTCCTCCTGGTTATGAACAGGATAAAGGACTGCTGCGAGGAAGACGCAATTTCATTCTTCTGCAATAATTGCACGGACAAGAGAATCCTCAACGCCATAAGTCGCCGTGATATTACACGCTTCGCTGACTTGGCGTCCATAGTACGAAAGTACTGTGCGATGGAAAGTGCTTGGAAAACCAAAATAAAATTTTGGGACAATCCGGCCCTGAATACAAACCCAGTCCGAAATAAAAGGGTGCATCATCGCTAGACACCCGGGTTCAATACCAAAAAGCAAAAGACCTCTACAGGGCACGGAACCATACTGGAAGGATGGCTTAATGGACCCTGTAAAATTCACAGTGCAGAGGGCGCCACACCAACTCACAGCCTTAGAGCATGTTGGATACTCCGGCAGGTGGCAAAAATTGGCGAAGATCTTCTAATTCCAGAAGCCACAGAAAGCCACCGCAGAGACACCAGTACGGTATTAACAGTCTTCGAGACTTTCGCATCAAATAATATGTGAAAAAGAACACTCCGCAGCCTTGCCGAAGTCTACCAAGTAGCAACAATAAACCCATGGAGTGACACGGCTATTACTTTTAACGCCAGTGATGAACCTAAATTCCGAATAGCCCGAGCACCAGCCGCATTGGTCCTCGGTCCAATAGTGGACGGCTTTCGTATTACCAAGGTACTCATGGATGGCGGCAGCGGATTGAACCTCATTTATGAGGAAACCCTTCAAAAAATGGAAATGGACTAGAACCGCACTGAGCGAAGCAGCACAACCTTTAGAGGAATAATCTCCAGTCGGGAAGCGCGCTGTACAGGAAAAATCACACTAGATGTGGTGTTCGGCACGCGGATAATTACAGGTCCGAAGAGGTCACGTTCCAAGTGGCCCCGTTCAGTAGCGGATATCACGCTCTGCTAGGGCGGGAAGCATTTACAATCTTCCAAGCAAGACCCCATTACGGGTACATGAAGCTCAAGATGCCCGGGCCTAACGGAATCATCACTCTCACTAGTGATCCGGACATAGCACTCCGCGCCGAAAACAAGACAGCCACACTGGCCCTCGAGGCGCTATCCGAAGCCCTAGCGGCCGAGGAACTGACTACGCTGCGCTCCACGGTGAATAGGGACGATGTGATACTCGACAAAAGATCCAAGTCCACCTCCTTTAAACCGGCGGACGAAATAGTCAAATTCCAGGTCCGTCCAACGGACCCCAATAAAACAGCTTCCATCGGGGCACAATTAAACCCTGATGTAGACGCCACACTGCGAGAGTTCCTACGAGAGAACTGAGACATTTTCGCCTGGCACCCTTCAGACATGCCAGGAATCCCACGCAGGATGGTCGAACATAGCTTAAATATCCTAAAAGGATTCAAGCCAGTCAAACAGGCTCTTCGGTGTTTTTCCGAACCTAAGAGATAGGCCATGGGAGAGGAACTAGCCAAGCTATTGGAGGCCGGATTCATCAAAGATATAAAACACCCGGACTGGCTAGCAAACCTAGTGATGGTACCAAAGAAGGACAAATCCTGGCGCCTGTGCGTTGATTTTAAAGACCTTAACAAGGCTTGCCCAAAGGATCCCTCCCCTCTCCCCCGCATCGATCAAATTATCGACGCTACCGCAGGACACGATTCGTTGTGTTTCCTCGACGCATACTCCGGCTACCATCAAAAAGATGGCAGAGTCAGACCAAGCCGCAACGGCATTCATCACACCATATACGGCCCATTCTGCTTCAACACAATGCCCTTCGGGCTCAAAAACGCCGGTGCAACATATCATCGCATGATTCAGACATGTCTGGCAAACCAGATCGGCAAAACAGTGGAGGCATACGTAGATGATGTGATCGTTAAAAGAAGACATGTCAAATCTCTAGTAGACGACTTGAGGCTAACATTCGATAACCTCTGAACATACAACATCAAGCTCAACCTGGAAAAATGCGTTGTCGGCGTTCCAGCCGGAAAGCTCTTGGGCTTCATTGTATCCGGTAGAGGAACTGAAGCAAATCTAGCCAAGATCTGAGCTCTGTCACAATTGGATATCCCGAAGGACCTCAAATAAATACAAAAATTAACCGGATGCGTGGCGGCTCTAAGCCGCTTTATCTCCCGCTTGGGAGAAAAGGCCCTACCCCTTTACCGCCTCCTTCGGCGCACCGAACACTTCGAGTGGACGGATGCAGCCACGGCCGGACTCGACGAAATAAAAGCCATCTTGGCAACAAACCCAGTCCTGGCCGCGCCAAACATTGGCGAACCAATGCTATTATACATTGCAGCAACCCATCAGGTCATAAGCACAGTGCTCGTCGTCGAACGAGAAACGGACGGACACAAATTCCCCCTTCAAAAGCCGGTCTACTATGTGTCCACTGTCCTTACTCCGTGCAAGTCACGGTACCCGCATTATCAAAAGATTGCATACGTGGTATTTATGGCATCCTGGAAGCTGCGACACTACTTTCAAGAGTGTTCAATAACAGTAGCCTCGGAAGTGCCACTTAACGATATTATAAACAACTGCGACGCGACGGGCCGGATTGCAAAATGGGCCATTGAGCTCCTCCCGTTCGACATAACTTACAAGCCACGGCGAGCTATCAAGTCGCAAGTTTTGGCCGACTTCGTCGCAGAATGGACGGAGGCCGAACTCCCTAAAGAGTACGACACATATTCAAACCGGGTCATGCACTTCGATGGCTCCAAAATGTTGGCTGGTCTAGGGGCTGGCGTCGTTTTGAAGTCCTCCACAGGAGACACAGTTCAATATGTACTCTAGATAATGTACACAGACTCCAACAATGCAGCCGAATATGAGGCCCTTTTACATGGTCTCCGGATGGCGGTATCCATGGACATTCAATTCCTAGAGGTGCGCGGGGACTCGAACCTCGCAATATCCCAAATAAATGGAGACTTTGATGCCAAGGATCCAAAAATGGCAGCTTATCGCAACGCCATCCTAAAAATGTCAGCTCGGTTCGAAGGGCTCGAATTTCACCATATAGCCCGGGAAAATAATCAGGCGGCAGATGTCCTGGCACGCATCGGCGCAAAACGCGATGTAGTCCCCCCAACATCTTCTTGGAAAGGCTGTTCAAGCCATCCGTAGTATGGGAAGGGGAACCCGACAATAATAGCCCGGACCCAACCGCATTGCCTGACACCGAACACTCTGACATAATTGGAGGCTCTGCAATGAAATAACACCTTCAGCCCACGTAATAATGGCCGTCATCGCCCCGTGGACAGAACCATTCCTCGCCTACCTTACTAGGCAGGAACTCCCCGAGGACCAAAATGAGGCACGCTGCATAGTGCGGCGATCTAAAGCCTATAAAGTCCATGAGGGAGAGCTTTATAAGAAAAGCACTACCGGAGTCCTTCAAAGGTGCATCTCTGAAGAGGAAGGGCGAAACCTCCTGGCTGAAATTCATGCCGGACTCGGCGGTCATCATGCTGCAGCTCGGTCCCTTGTAAGCAAGGCCTTCCGTACAAGCTTTTATTGGCCGACAGCCTGGGCAGACGCCTAGGACTTGGTCCAACGATGCGTCGGTTGCCAGCTTTTTGCAAACCAAAGCCATATGCCACCCACCGCCCTCCAAACTATCCCCGTCACTTGGCCCTTCGCGGTCTGGGGGCTTGACATGGTTGGACCCCTTAAAGGCGGAACCCACAAGAAAAAATACTTACTGGTCATGGTGGATAAGTTCACCAAATGGATAGAAGCCAAGCCTGTTAAGACGGCCGAATCCGGACCGGTGATAGACTTTATATCCGGGGTTGTACACCATTACGGCATCCCCCACAGCATCATCACTGATTACGGCACGAACTTTACGGTCGACGAGGTAAAACTCTGGTGCAAAAACATGGGCATCAAGCTCGATTATGCTTCCATCTATCACCCACAAACTAACGGCCAGGTCGAACGTGCAAATGGTCTTATCATGAGCGACATCAAACCCAGATTAGTGTGGTCCCTTAAGGAATCTAATACGCACTGGGTAGAGGAGCTCGACTCCATACTCTGGGGGCTGCGGACCACGCCGAATCGCACCACCGGATACACACCATTCTTCATGGTGTATGGCGCAGAGGCAGTTTTGCCCTGCGACATAATTCATGACTCACCTCGAGTGCGCGTGTACGAAGAAAGAGAAGCCGCGCTCGATCGGCAGGACAGTTTGGATGCCTTGGAGGAAGAGCGTGACGTGGCAAAAGCCCGTCCTGCATTCTATCAACAGCGGGCTCGAACAAACCAAAGCAGAGAAGTACGGGCCAAAAATTACAATGTTGGCGAATTAGTTATACGCCTGCCGGACAAGAAAAAGGACAAACTCAAGCCCAAGTGGGAAGGTCCCTTCATAATTGACCAAGTCCTGACTGGTGGAGCGTACCGCCTGTGAGATGCATCGGATAACCGACTCGAGCCGAACCCATGGAACGCAGCCCGTCTCCGAAGATTCTATGCCTAGCGCCGGACTCTGTGTTCGTCTCCTTCCTTTGTCCATTTTTTATATACTTTTTGTCTTACATTTCTCTCCTTCTCCTCTCTCTCTCTCTTATAGCCTTTAAAGGCTCATAAAGTGACACGCTATCCGCGCTCATTAAACCTGGGGGCTTCTTTAAACAGAAGCTTATTTATACGGGCTTCATGCCCAACACATGTGTCACACTTCCGCATGTACCTTTTATTCACCATTATATGCATCAATATGACTTAAGTTTTGGCCAAGCTGGGTTGCCTGGCTCCTGTGCTTACCCCTACGTTCCCGATTGTTCGGCTAGGTGATAAAGGGAGCACCTCTGCGATTGTTACTGCCGGGTCAGCCGGATGTGTACCTCAGACTGGGTGAAGCCGAAAGCTAGCGTTCTTAAGGGAATATTCGGTCGGTGAACTAAAGATGATCTTTTTCCCACTTATTTATCTATACGCCCCCAGATGCTTTTCCTGCGTCTCTTTTCGCAGAATGGACATGCACTTTAGGGCATGCCTCCCAGGGAAAGGAACCCCTAACGGAACTATTCTCCCTGGAAGATGTTTCTTACTAACCATGTAATATAACATAACTAGTTGGGCACTTGTCTGTTCAAGCACTAATGACCCCTACGCCTGGTCTCCATGCATACCCCGGTTCTTATATAACTGCGAGGGTATTCGGACACACTCCGAACCGTCAGGTCCCGAGGTTGAAGCAAAAAGGTCGGCCATGACAAACGATCTACAATCCGGCTAGAAGGCATTACACATGTCAATTAAAATTACATAGTCAATCTGACTGATTGTATTCCTCTTCAATACCATCTAACAGGCTGTCTAGCTTACAGTCCTGTTGGGAATACTTTGCGGCCAATTCTACTTGGCCGTATACTAAGCTCACAGGGATCTCCTTCCCATCGGGCCCCACGGGTCCGACCTCGGCCATGTGGTTTGGATCAGCCTTCGTGTACCGTGTCTTCACCATGGCCCAGGCCTCCCTGGCGCCTTGACGGCAGGCCAACATCTTCCACAATCGGAAGCGCCGCCGCGCTCCCTTCAGCTTCTCTACAAGCTCTCCAAGTCCTTCGGGCATGGAGACGGATGGCTACAAGGCCTAGGCGACGCCTTGCATCACCTGCCGAACTCGCTCGTGAAGTTGTAAGAGCTCGGGAAGAAGGTCACCCGTAGAACCGGGCATTTCCTCTGCAGGACGACCTGTTAGCATACCTACAGACATTACTCTGTTAGTCGACTTCCTCACCAAACTCTTTTTTCAAAGTTTGTTTAAAGCACTTACTAAATATGCCGCGTCGAAGCCGCTGATTCTCCTTAACGGGGTCCAACAGCTGGGCACGAACATCCTTCAGTTCAATGCCCAGCTTGGTGTTGGCATCTTGGAGATCGTTCTTCTCCCGCCTCACCTTTGTCAGCACGCTCTCACCAGCCTTCAGCTGGCGTCGGAGTTGTTGCTCTTCCGGATTTAATTCGGCGCCATCTGCAATTTCATTTGTTAGATTTGCACCCACGCCGCACTTCGCAAGATACTTATCTTTCAAAGCGTATATTACCAGAGGGGGTCTCCTTGGGATCCCCTACCGCGGCTAGTGCGGCCTCAAGTTGGGCTTTGCACTCTTCCAGCTCCTGGGACAGTACGGTATTCTTTTCTGTAAGAACCTACGTAACAAATGATCCTTAAATCAGTTATTCTAACTGTTTCAAGTCTCGGGGGCTACTGGTATATATATAATTACCAAAATTTTCTTACCCGTATGTCTTTTACATATTGCTCCATGGCTCTGGCTAGACCATTTTGAGCGGCACGGAGGTACGCATCTCCCGAATTGAAGGCATCCAATGCCTCTTGGGAGAAACAAGCGTCGCGAAGAACTATCCGGCGACGCCTGTGGTTCATGGGACTCTCCACCTCGGAATTGGTGGCAGACAGCCTGTCCGCATCCTCTGTCGGAGGAGCGTCTGGTGCGCGCCTTGTGTTCGCCTCCGCTTCTGGACCAGGCTTTGGAGCCTGGCTGGTGGAGGCGCGATTGGCAACCTCTCCGGATATAGTCCGGCGAGGTCTCTTCGTCCTGAAGAGAACACGAGCGTTAATATGCCTTGAAGGAATAACACCTGGGAATAAGATGGCGCGCTATACCTTTGCGCCGACGTCTCAGTCTGGAAAGCACTTCTTTTCAGCCTGCGGGGCCTTGCCGCCCCTCATTGGCTAGACACTGCAGGCTTGGCCTCCCGTCTCAAGGACCTCCCCTGCAAAACACGGTTGTCATACGGCAATCGAAAACACGCGAGGATAGATCCCTTTTCAAAGTGCTGGGACTTCGGTCTCAGTTACGTGTGAGGCTGGGAGTAGCCCTGGGTAATCGGCCGTAATGGCCACCAAGGCGTTGTCCTTGCTCAATTGATGAAACACCCCATCAATCAGCTCCACAGATAAGTCCGGATCCTCTTGAGAGGCCGGGTCGAGGGACCGTCCCGGATCCTCAGGTTGTGGAGGAGGGTTGTTTATTTCTTTAACAGCCTGGCGCAGTTCCTACGTTGAAGTCGTTAGACTGAATATTTAACGATGGGAATATAAAACGGATGGGCAAGTAAAAGTGTCCACTTACCCAACTTGGGGAATTGTACACAGAAAATCCACCCTGTGGGTTGACGCGGAGAAATTCCTCCTCTTCTCCCTTGTACAAAGCGGACAAGGTCTTTATTAGAGCGGCAGCCGAATCCGGCCCCTTACGGCCGTGGCGGGTGGCGTCGTCCTCCCCGTTGAAGTCCCACATGAGGTGGCCTCTATACTGAAGCAGCTGCACCCCTCGCATGATGCATGCGGCCATGACCCCGATCATGGTCAGTCCGGAATGAGCTAACAATCTTATCCGGCCTATCAGGTAAAGAACGTCCTTGTCACTTTCCCTCTGAGGGCTTCGTGGACGCCAGCTTACGCGCTTCTTTAGGGGAGCACTGTCGAACTCAGGGAGGCCGATCCGGACAGGATCCGGCAGCGGGACGTCCTCTATATAAAACCATTCCAAAGGCCAGTCCTTGGACGCCTTCTTTGGGCTTCCAGATAGATATCCGGTCCCAGCGATGCACCACACTTCGGCTCTGCCCACTTGATATATTGACCCCTTCTAAGAACGGGGCACAAGGCAGAATAGCCTTTTCCACAGCGCGAAATGAGCCTCGCAGCCCAAAAACAGCTCGCAAAGGGCTATGAAGCCCGCGATATGCAATATGGAGGCAGGCGTGAGGTTGTGCAGCTGGAGGCCATAGAACTCCAGGAGCCCCCGAAGAAACGGATGAATTGGAAATCCGAGCCCTCTTATTAAGTAAGGGACAAGGCATACCCGCTCTCCTTTGGAGGGATTGGGGGTGCTCTCCGCTTGCTCTCCGCCATTATAGGTGGCAAGTCCGGCTCGAACCGGGACCATATAAGCCGGGGGGAGAAATCCCTTGGTCTGGAGCGTCACTAGCTCGCTGTGCGGGACGAAGCATCTCTCCCAATCTCCAGGCTGAGGGCTATAAGGGCGAGAGGAGGAGCTGCGGCGGCCGGCCATGATAGAATGGACCTCTGTCGGATACGCTCTGATGAATACTCACGGAGGGGAGAAGGTGTGGTTTGGATCTAAATCCTCGCCCCGTTAAATAGGCGGCTCATTCACGCGGCTAGGGGTGTAAATGTAAAAACACTCTGACTTTTCGTATTCGTTTGACACGTGGAAGATGGCCATTATTGGGCATAGAAGCCAAGGAGCGCTACATTTACAAGAAATCGGACATTATTCAATAGGTACATAGAATTTGGAGGAGAACCCGCCTTGCAATGCCGAAGACAATCTGCGCGCCGGACTTGTCGTCATTGAAGCCTAGTTCGGGGGCTACTGAGGGAGTCCTGGATTAGGGGGTGTCCGGATAGCTGGACTATACCTTCGGCCGGACTCCTGGACTATGAAGATACAAGATTGAAGGCTTCGTCCCGTGTCCGGAAGGGACTTTCCTTGGCGTGGAAGGCAAGCTTGGCGATACGGATATGTAGACCTCCTACCATTGTAACCGACTCTGTGTAACCCTAGCCCTCTCCGGTGTCTATATAAACCGGAGGGTTTTAGTCCGTAGGAACAACAATCATACCATAGGCTACCTTCTAGGGTTTAGCCTCTTTGATCTCGTGGTAGATCTACTCTTGTACTACCCATATCATCAATATCAATCAAGCAGGACGTAGGGTTTTACCTCCATCAAGAGGGCCCGAACCTGGGTAAAACATTGTGTCCCCTGCCTCCTGTTACCATCCGGCCTAGACGCATAGTTCGGGACCCCCTACCCGAGATCCGCCGGTTTTGAGACCGACAAACACCGTGAAGAAGAATTGCCTAGTAAGGATGAAATTATTGGTCTTGCTTCTATTGCCGTACCTCCTAGTGATCCTTTAGAACAATATTTGCTAGACCATGAGAATGATATGTTTATGAATGAAAGAAGGGAAATAGATGAAGTATTCTTTAAACGGGAACCTATTCTAAAACACAATTTGCCTGTTGAAATCCTAGGGGATCCCCCTCCACCTAAGGGTGATCCCGTGTTTGAGCTTAAACCGTTGCCTGATAATCTTAAATATGCTTATCTTGATGAAAAGAAGATATATCTTGTTATTATTAGTGCTAACCTTTCAGAGCATGAAGAAGAAAGATTATTGAAAACTCTGAAGAAGCACCGTGCTGCTATTGGATATACTCTTGATGATCTTAAGGGCATTAGTCCCACTCTATGTCAACATAAAATAAATTTGGAAGCAGATGCCAAACCAGTTCGTGATCCTCGACGACGTTTGAATCCTAAAATGAAACAAGTGGTAAGAAAAGAAATACTAAAGCTTCTAGAGGTAGGTATAAATTATCCCGTTGCTGATAGTCAGTGGGTAAGTCATGTTCATTGTGTCCCTAAGAAGGGAGGTATTACTGTTGTTCCTAATGATAAAGATGAATTGATTCCACAAAGAATTATTACAGGTTATAGGATGGTAATTGATTTCCGCAAATTAAATAAGGCTACTAAGAAAGATCATTACCCCTTACCTTTTATCGATCAAATGCTAGAAAGATTATGCAAACATACACATTACTGCTTTCTAGATGGTTATTCTGGTTTCTCTCAAATACCTGTGTCGGCTAAAGATCAATCAAAGACTACTTTTACATACCCTTTTGGTACTTTTGCTTATAGACGTATGCCTTTTGGTTTATGTAATGCACCTGCTACCTTTCAAAGATGCATGATGGCTATATTCTCTGACTTTTGTGAAAAGATTTGTGAGGTTTTCATGGACGACTTTTCCGTCTATGGATCTTCTTTTGATGATTGCTTGAGCAATCTTGATCGAGTTTTGCAGAGATGTGAAGAAACTAATCTTGTCTTGAATTGGGAAAAGTGCCACTTTATGGTTAATGAAGGTATTGTCTTGGGGCATAAAGTTTCTGAAAGAGGTATTGAAGTTGATAATGCCAAGGTTGATGCTATTGAAAAGATGCCATGTCCCAAGGACATCAAAGGTATAAGAAGTTTCCTTGGTCACCCCGGATTTTATAGGAGGTTCATTAAGGACTTCTCAAAAATTTCTCGGCCTCTGACTAACTTATTACAAAAAGATATACCATTTGTCTTTGATGATGATTGCGTAGAAGCATTTGAAATACTTAGGAAAGCATTAGTCTCTGCACCTATTGTTCAGCCACCTGATTGGAATTTACCCTTTGAAATTATGTGTGATGCTAGCGATTATGTTGTAGGTGTTGTTTTAGGGCAAAGAGTTGATAAGAAATTAAATGTTATCCATTATGCTAGTAAGACCCTAGACAATGCTCAAAGAAATTATGCTACTACTGAAAAAGAACTTTTAGCAGTTGTATTTGCTTGTGATAAGTTCAGACCTTATATTGTTGATTCTAAAGTAACTATCCACACTGATCATGCTGCTATTAAATATCTTATGGAGAAGAAAGATGCTAAACCTAGACTTATTAGATGGGTTCTCTTGCTGCAAGAATTTGATTTGCATATTGTTGATAGAAAAGGAGCTGAGAACCCCGTTGCAGACAACTTATCTAGGTTAGAGAATGTTCTTGATGACCCACTACCTATTGAAGATAGCTTTCCTAATGAACAATTAAATGTCATAAGTACTTCTCGTAGTACCCCTTGGTATGCTGATTATGCTAATTACATAGTTGCTAAATTTATACCACCTAGCTTCACATACCAACAAAAGAAAAAGTTCTTCTATGATTTGAGACATTACTTTTGGGATGACCCACATCTATATAAAGAAGGAGTAGATGGTGTTATTAGATGTTGTGTACCTGAGCATGAACAGGAACAGATCCTATGCAAGTGCCACTCCAAAACTTATGGAGGACACCACACGGGAGATAGAACTGCACATAAGGTATTGCAATCCGGTTTTTATTGGCCTACTCTCTTCAAGGATGCCTGTAAGTTTGTCCTATCTTGTGATGAATGTCAAAGAATTGGTAATATTAGTAGACGTCAAGAAATGCCTATGAATTATTCACTTGTTATTGAACCGTTTGATGTTTGGGGCTTTGATTATATGGGACCCTTTCCTGCCTCTAATGGATATACACATATCTTAGTTGATGTTGATTACGTTACTAAGTGGGTAGAAGCTATTCCAACTAGTAGTGCTGATCATAACACTTCTATTAAAATGCTTAAAGAAGTTATTTTTTCGAGGTTTGGAGTCCCTAGATATTTAATGACCGATGGTGGTTCACATTTTATTCATGGTGCTTTCCGTAAAATGCTTGCTAAATATGACTTCAATCATAGAATTGCATCTTCGTATCGCCCACAGTCTAGTGGTCAAGTAGAATTGAGTAATAGAGAACTCAAATTAATTTTGCAAAAGACTGTCAATAGGTCTAGAAAGAATTGTTCCAAGAAACTTGATGATGCATTATGGGCCTATAGAACTGCATACAAAAATCCTATGGGTATGTCTCCGTATAAAATGGTATATGGAAAAGCATGTCACTTACCTCTTGAACTACAACATAAGGCATATTGGGCTATTAAAGAGATCAACTATGATTTCAAACTTGCCGGTGAAAAGAGGTTATTTGATATTAGCTCACTTGATGAATGGAGAACCCAAGCTTATGAAAATGCCAAGTTGTTTAAAGAAAAGGTTAAAAGATGGCATGCCAAAAGGATACAAAAGCGTGAGTTTAATGTAGGTGATCATGTATTGCTATACAACTCTCGTTTAAGATTTTTTGCAGGTAAACTTCTCTCTAAATGGGAAGGCCCCTATGTTATCGAGGAGGTCTATCGTTCTGGTGCCATAAAAATCAACAACTTCGAAGGCACAAATCCGAAGGTGGTAAACGGTCAAAGAATCAAACATTATATCTCAGGTAATCCCATAAATGATGAAACCAATATTATTGAAACCGTAACCCCGGAGGAATACATAAGGGACACTTTCCAGAATGTTTCAGACTCCGAAAAGGAATAGGTATGTGGTATGGTAAGTAAACCGATTCCAAAACAGTTTTTAAGGCAATATTTCTCTGTTTTGGAATATTTAGAAAAATAGAAAATTAAGTAGCAGTCCGGGAAGGACACGAGGGCCCCATGAGGGTGGAGGGCGCGCCCCCTACCTCGTGAGCACCTCGTGTGCCTTCCGGACTCTATTTTCTTGCACGATGCGTATTTTGGTCGGTAAAAATTCGTTATATATTCTCCCGAAGGTTTTGACTCCCGTATCACGCAATTATCCTCTGTTTTTGTTTTGAGCTGTCCCGCTGCAGATTAGATCAACATGTCTTCCCAGGATTCGGAAGGAGAAAGCTATGTGGGTGATTACTTAGCTAATCCTAAAGTCTATGGAGATGTGGAGCACGATGGTTGGACCATGGAGGAAGAAGAGGACTATGAACCCAATGGGAAGGAGGAGACGAGCTCAGATGAAGATGAAGCCCCATTACCTCAACCTGGGGATATGCACGTGGAGTTCAAAAAGTCAAGTCTCCCTGATAGTGTAAACAAACCAAAATTCGAGTTTATCCCTTTTCGTCTCTTGCAGGAAAATAAGCAGGACCTATGCAAAAAGATATTAACCCTGGAGTGGGAGATTGATGATCTGAGGGATCAAAATGCCGTCCTCAAGCGTAAATTAAGGGAGAAGTCTATGCCATCAACTAAGTCTACATCACCTCCATCTTCACCAACCAAGGAGATATAATAATATGGGTATGGGCACTCCCCTTGGCAACCGCCAAGCTTGGGGGAGGTGCCCCGGTATCGTATCACAATCACAACTCTTATCTTTACCGTTTTCCTTAGTTCGATCCTATTAGTAGTATTTTGATCTAGTAGAATAAAGTTTATGGCATGATCTAGTTTTGAGTTTTTCCTTATGATCTCTCTATGTAATCGAGTCCGTGAGCTATATAATAAAGATTAGTGTTGAGTCAAGGGCTTGATTTTCTTGCTATGATCTTGGGTGAATAAAAGAAAAGAGAAAAAGAATAAGAAGAAACAAAAGTTCATATTGATCTTATTGATAGTAATGACTTCACATAGAAAGAGTGTGACGATTAAAAGTTGTTGGGAGTTGGCAGACAAAGCTTTGGTTATCGTTGCAATTAGTAGGAAGTAATAAGGAAAGAGAGGTTTCACATATAAATATACTATTATTGACATCTTTTATGATTGGGAGCACTCATCAAAATATGACATGCTAAAGAGTTGATGTTGGACAAGGAAGACAACGTAATGGGTTATGTTTTCTTATATCTGAGATAAAGTATGTTGTCATGGATCATCCAACATGTTGAGCTTGACTTTCCCCCTCTTGCTAGCCAAATTCTCAGCACCAAGTAGAGATACTACTTGTGCTTCCAAATACCCTTAAACCAGTTTTTCCATGAGAGTCCACCATATCTACCTATGGATTGAGTAAGATCCTTCAAGTAAGTTGTCATCGGTGCAAAGAAATAAGAATTTCTCTAAATATGTATGATTAGTGTGTGAGAAATAAGCTTTATACGATCTTGTGATGTGGAAATAATAAAAGCGACGGACTACATAATAAAGGTTCATATCACAAGGGGCAATATAAAGTGACGTTCTTTCGCATTAAGATTTTGTGCATCCAACCATAAAAGCGCACAACAACCTCTACTTCCCTCTGCGAAGGGCCTATCTTTTATTATTATCTTCTACCTTATGCAAGTGTCATGGTGATCTTCATCTCTCCCTTTTTCATTTTATCCTTTGGCAAGCCCAGCATGTTGGAAAGATCTTGATAGATATATCTAATTGGATGTAGGGGGCATGAGTTATTATTGTTGACATTACCCTCGGGGTAAAAGGTTGTGGGGTGAAACTATAAGTCCCTATCTTTCTCTGTGTCCGATTAAAACTCCGTAACCACAAGTATTGCGGGAGTGTTAGCAATTATGAAGGACTAGATGATAGTTGAGTATGTGGACTTGCTTTTTAGCTCTGACATAGACTCTTTCTGATGTTATGATAAATTGCAATTGCTTCAATGACTGAGGTTATAGTTTGTTGGTTCTCAATAAGGTTTCTGATTCATACTTTTGCATTGTGAATAGATCATCACTTGAACATAAGTAATCATATGACAATATCTATATATGTTGCTGTTATGAGAATAATCATGATGCCTTCATGTCCGTATTTTATTTTTATTGACACCTCTACCTCTAAACATGGGGACATATTTATTGTTATCGGCTTTCGCTTGAGGACAAGCGAGGTCTAAGCTTGGGGGAGTTGATACGTCCATTTTGCATCATGCTTTTATATCGATATTTATTGCATTATGGGCTGTTATTTCACATTATGTCACAATACTTATGGCTATTCTCTCTTATTTTACAAGGTTTACATAAGGAGGGAGAATGCCGGCAGCTGGAATTCTGGACTGGAAAAGGAGCAAATATTAGAGACCTATTCTGCACAACTCCAAAAGTCCTGAAACTCCATGGAATACCTTATAATAAATAATGAAAAATCCTCGCCAAAGATGAAGACCAGGGGGCCCACACCCTATCCACGAGGGTGGGGGCGCCCCTCCCCTAGGGCGCGCCCCCTACCTCGTGGGCCCCCTAGTGGTTCTCCGATGACCATCTTCTGCTATATGAAGTCTTTCATTGAGAAAAAAACCAGAAGCAACCTTTCGGGACGAAACTCCGCCGCCACGAGGCGGAACCTTGGCGGAACCAATCTAGGGCTCCGGCAGAGCTATTCTGCCGGGGAAACTTCCCTCCCGGAGGGGGAAATCGTCGCCATCATCATCACCAACGCTCCTCTCATCGGGAGAGGGCAATCTCCATCAACATCTTCATCAGCACCATCTCATCTCAAAACCCTAGTTCATCTCTTGTATCCAATTCTTGTCTCCAAGTCCGGGATTGGTGCTAGTAGGTTGCTAGTAGTGTTAATTACTCCTTGTAGTTGATGCTAGTTGGTTTAATTGGTGGAAGATCATATGTTCAGATCCTTTATGTATATTATTACCCCTCTGATTATGAACATGAATATGCTTTGTGAGTAGTTATGTTTGTTCCCGAGGACAAGGGAGAAGTCTTGCTATTAATAGTCATGTGAATTTGGTATTCATTCGATATTTTGATGAGATGTATGTTGTCTAGCCTCTAGTGGTGTTATGTGAATGTCGACTACATAACACTTCACCATTATTTGGGCCTAGAGGAAGGCATTGGGAAGTAATAAGTATATGATGGGTTGCTAGAGTGACAGAAGCTTAAACCCTAGTTTATGCGTTGCTTCATAAGGGGCTGATTTGGATCCATATGTTTCATGCTATGGTTAGGTTTACCTTAATACTTTTGTTGTAGTTGCGGATGCTTGCAATACAGGTTAATCACAAGTGGGATGCTTGTTCAAGTAAGAACAGCACCCAAGCACCGGTCCACCCACATGTCAAATTATCAAAGTACCGAACGCGAATCATATGAACCTGATGAAAACTAGCTTGACGATATTCCCATGTGTCCTCGGGAGCGTTTTTCCTTATATAAGAGTTTGTCCAGGCTTGTCCTTTGCTACAAAAAGGATTGGGCCACCTTGCTGCACTTTATTTACTTTTGTTACTCATTGCTCGTTACAAATTATCTTATCACAAAACTATCTGTTACCACTTATTTCAGTACTTGCAGAGAATACCTTGCTGAAAACCGCTTATCATTTCCTTCTGCTCCTCGTTGGGTTCGACACTCTTACTTATCGAAAGGACTACGATAGATCCCCTATACTTGTGGGTCATCACTAAACACTATGTGCAGACATGGTGAGAGATGCCACTACATGTCACGGTTGTAGACCAGCAATTGTATAGGAGCACATCTAACAGTAAAACTTAATGTATTTCTTGATTCAACTTTATGCAAAAGTTAAGGAACCAATAAAAGATGAGTGTTTACACGGTTGCATATAAATCTAATTAATTCAAGATGCACATCAAGGAGACAGCATGCAAAAGAAAAATTAGATCATGTACACCGGGATTCAGCGTCATGAAGAAACATAAGACTACTTATTTGACAGGGTTCGTAAATCTATATATGAAATGTTAGTTTGAAGTTAACTGCAATGCAAATAGATCTACATGGAGAGAGGTAATTCTCCTGGACAGTGCTACCTCTTGAGCTTGCGTTGGTTTTCCCCGAAGAGGAAGGGATGATGCAGCAAAGTAGCATAAGTATTTCCCTCAGTTTTTGAGAACCAAGGTATCAATCCAGTAGGAGGCCATGCTCAAGTCCCTCGTACCTGCACAAAATGATAGCTACTCGCAACCGACGTGATTAGGGGTTGTCAATCCCTTCACGGTCACTTACGAGAGTGAGATCTGATAGATGTAATATTTTTGGTATTTTTGGTATAGAGATGCAAAGTAAAAAAGTGAAGGCAAAGTAAAAAGCAAAACAAGATTAAAGTGATGGAGATTGATATGATGAGAATAGACCCGGGGGCCATAGGTTTCACTAGTGGCTTCTCTCAAGAGCATAAGTATTCTACGGTGGGTGAACAAATTACTGTTGAGCAATTGACATAATTGAGCATAGTTATGAGAATATCTAGGCATGATCATGTATATAGGCATCACGTCCGTGACAAGTAGACCGAAACAATTTTGCATCTACTACTATTACTCCACTCATCGACCACTATCCAGCATGCATCTAGAGTATTAAGTTAAAATAGAGTAACGCCTTAAGCAAGATGACATGATGTAGAGAGATAAATTCATGCAATATGAAATAAACCCCATCTTGTTATCCTCGATAGCAACGATGCAATACGTGCCTTGCTGCCCCTTCTGTCACTGGGAAAGGACACCGCAAGATCGAACCCAAAGCTAAGCACTTCTCCCATGGCAAGAACTACCAATCTAGTTGGCCAAACCAAACGGATAATTCGAAGAGACTTGCAAAGATAACCAATCATACATAAAAGAATTCAGAGAAGATTCAAATATTATTCATAGATAGACTTGATCATAAACCCACAATTCATCGGTCTCAACAAACACACCGCAAAAAGAAGATTGCATCGAATAGATCTCCACAAGAGAGGGGGAGAACTTTGTATTGAAATCCAAAAAGAGAGAAGAAGCCATCTAGCTACTAACTATGGACACACAGGTCTGAGGTAAACTACTCACACTTCATCGGAGAGGCTATGGTGATGTAGAAGCCCTCCGTGATGACGACCCTCTCCGGTGGAGCTCCAGAACAGGCCCTAAGATGGGATCTCGTGGATACAGAAAGTTGCGGCGGTGGAATTAGGTTTTGGCTCCTATTCTGATCATTTGGGGGTACTTAGGTATATATAGGAGGAAGGAGTACGTCGGTGGAGCTCCGAGGGGCCCACGAGGCAGGGGGCGCGCCCCCCACCCTCGTGACCGCCTCTCTGATGCCTTGGCGTAGGGTCCAAGTCTCCTGGATCACGTTCGGTGAGAAAATCACGTTCCCGAAGGTTTCATTCCGTTTGGACTCCGTTTGATATTCCGTTTCTTCAAAACACTGAAATAGGCAAAAAACAGCAATTCTGGGCTGGGCCTCCAGTTAATAGGTTAGTCCCAAAAATAATATAAAAGTATAAAATAAAGCCCAATATAGTCCAAAACAGTAGATAATATAGCATGGAGCAATCAAAAATTATAGATACATTGGAGACGTATCAGACAGCTGCATCATAGGCTCATAGTAAATCACAACATTGTTACTTGACTGAAGTGAAACACCATTTGTAGGCATTAAAGGAATGATACATGAATTTGTAGGCATTAAAGGAATGAGACCTGAAGCTAAAACACCATCATACGCTCATACTAAATCACAACATTGTTACTTGACTGAAGTGAAACATCATTGAAGAGGTTTCAGCTTCTTACTTTGTGGAGTGAAGAAGACAATCGTCAAGTCTTGATTTAAGAGAAAAATTAAATTGATAACATGAGGATTCCACTATTGTTTGAAAAAGGTCACAAGCTTCGCACTTGTTACATTTCTTCTTCAACTCTGTAGTCTTGACCTTTAGCTGCAGCCCCTTGTTGTTGGCATTCCTCCCTTTGCTTCTTCCGTTGGGTCTTCTTATATGTATCCACAATGCCTTTATATCCTCCTTCTCTCTCTACAAGAAAATATATCGCCGTGATTTAATCAGAATCATGTGCCATTTGACAAAAAATGATTTGCAGTTAACTTATAGCCAACAAATCCTCACTTAGTCCAACCAACCACTGCAATCGTACCATAAGCGTAAGAAAAATGAAAATAAAGAATATTAGGAATCCCATATCCTAGGGTGATCGTTGTTGGTATCGAGGATAATTGTGTCAATTGCATCTTAGGGAATCAACTCGAATGAAGTCATAGAGGTCGAGCATAATCCATATCAGCCTTCTAATACCCGATCCCGTAGGTTGAAACGTTCAGCAAGATTTCATTGGATGTAAGTACCATGATCTAACAGTTTACAAAATTCAGCAATATTTCATAGATTGAAATGGTAGGCTATTCATCTAAAAAATTAGCAGAGGAGGATATAGTAGAGGAGTTGCTGATGAAGCTATGTACCTAGGGTAGGGTCATGGACCTGTCCTAGCTGCCCTACCCAAGGACATCTCAAGAAGAAATCACCTTTCAATCGACTTGGAGGTGTTCCACTCGACAGACTCGAAGACACTCGACCAAGAAGCAATCACTCGACCAAGATCCAACCACTCGACGGCCAGGAGACCTAAAAGCACTCCGCACGCTAACGGTCGGTTATTAAGTAGCTTTTATGGTCATCATAGCACTTTATTAGAGGCATTACCAGTAACGCCCGACCTTAATGTATTTAAAACCCTGCACAACTGAGGGCCGGAGGGGTCCGGCGAACTCTATATAAGCCACCCCCCTCCTCAGTGTAAAGGGTTCGCACCCCTGTAATTCATACACGCATAATCCAGTCGACCGCCTACGGGCTCCGAGACGTAGGGCTATTACTTCCTCCGAGAAGGGCCTGAACTCGTAAACCTCGTGTGCTTACAACTTCTCCATAGCTAAGATCTTGCCTCTCCATACCTACCCCCCTACATTACTGTCAGACTTAGAACCACGACAGTTGGCGCCCACCGTGGGGCCGGTGTTTTAGCGATTTGTTGGAGGAGTTGCGATCTTTTCCGATCCAAATCATCATGGTTTTTGGCGGAGTTTTGGTGGAGGGCCGCGAGATCCATCTCGGCGCGCTCACGTTCATCGCCGACGACTCCGCTTGGCTTCAGGAGGCTCTGCTCGACGTGGACGCACTCCCTATCCGCGGGGCAACGCACTTTCACGCGTGCGTCCGCGGCGTCCTCTTGCAGCAACCGTCGACCCACTATCGGTCGGCTCCTGTGTTGTCCTCCCTCCCTGTTTCCCGCCAGCGCAAGCGCTCCGGTCGGTCGAGACTTCAGCGGTGGGTGAGACACGCAATGGCATGCCAGTCGGCCACCCCTCAAGTCACGGCGATCGAGCCCGGCGAATCCCTCTACGGCCTGTTCGACCTGTCGACTGGCTCCGCAGAGACCGCATCCGAGTTCGACAGCAGTGATCCGGCGGCGGAGGTTCTGATGGTCGATGGACCGCCCAGTCCTCTCGGTTTTCCCCGCACCGACGGAGGCGCAGGTGGAGGTGACCCGTCGTGTCCCCATGAGGATCTCCCCGAGCCTCTCACGTCGCTGCAGAGAGAAGAACTTCATCGCCGGAACATGGATGCACTGCACACTCCTATCGTTGGAGAAACCCCCGAGGCTCGTGCCTTGGAGGATGCGCGCCTGGCAAACTTGGCCGAGCACACTCGACTAGAGAACCTCCAGCGAGCACTCGACAAGCATGCGCGACAACGGGTTCCAGAATCTAGTCGACGTCAGCTCTTTCCGCCCCCGCAGGTATATCGAACTCCGATTCATAATTTAGCAGCTGCAGCCCGTATAGCAGAGTCGATTTAGCCTTCCCAGTCGGAGGCTGGCAGAGGCTTGCTGCAGATCAGAGCGTTACTCCAGGCAGCAGGAGACCAGAATTCCGTTGTTTCTCAGTCACGAAACAGGATTCATAGCAGATCCATTGCTGTAGACACAGTCCAGTCAGCTCATAGCCCAAGATCGCCCCCGAGGCGTGAGGGACGTGGGGACCAGCGTAATCAGTACGGGAACCGTGAGCAGTATGATCACCGATCCGATTGTGACGATCAACGTCGAGTGCCCACCCCTCCCCCGAGGAGCGGGTCGTATGTGCCTCGACAGTAGGATGACAGGCGCCCTCATAGTGTTGGGCGAAGGATTCCAGTTGACCCCAGGGAACCAGGCTTTGATGCGAGATCCATTCTCGTTCAAGGTTTGGTCGACAGGAACAAAGCTCACCGAGAAGGTCACGACAGATATGCACCTACCAGCAGCAGAGTACATGTTTCGGGGCCAGAGTGCTTTAGTAGGGCCATCAGGGCCGCTGTGATTCCTCCCAACTTCAGGTTGGCGACTGGAGTCAGTAAGTTCACTGGTGAGTCCAAGCCCGATACTTGGCTTGAAGACTACCGAGTGGCCGTCCAGATTGGTGGTGGCAATGATGAAGTGGCCATGAAGCACCTGCCTCTCATGTTGGAGGGCTTGGCCAGAGCGTGGCTGAATCAGTTAGCACCCAGCAGCATTTACACTTGGGAAGATCTCGCCCGAGTGTTTGTCACCACATTTGAAGGAACATGCAAGCGACCGACAGGGCTGACGGAACTGCGGTCTTGCGTGTAGAAGCCGAATGAAACTTTTAGGGATTACATCCAGAGATGGATCACGTTACATCACACGGTAGAGAATGTGCCTGACCACCAAGCAGTCTGTGCCTTCAAAGAAGGCGTCGAGTACAGAGAACTGAATCTGAAATTCGGTCGAACCGGAGATATGTCTCTGAATCGGATGATGGAGATTGCCACCAAGTACGCTAATGGTGAAGATGAGGATCGACTCAGGAGTGGCAAGCTCAAGTCAGTCGCTCAAGAAACCGGAGGGAATTCCAATCGGAAACAGAAGCGGAAAGCCGAGCCAGGTGCTCCTGGGGAAGCCTTGGCTGTAACTCAAGGAAAGTTTAAGGGGAAACCCAAAGGACCTTGGAACCCCAAGAAAGTTAAAGACCAAGATGGAAATGATGTGTTGGATTTGCCATGTCACATCCACACCAAGAAAGATGAAGAGGGTAATTTCATTTACCCGAAACATACCACTCGACAGTGTCGGCTCTTGATCCAGCAGTTCCAGGGCAAGCAACCCAAAGATAAGGAAAAGGAGTCGGACAAAGCTGAGGACAAGGAAGACAGTGATGATGGATATCCCCAGGTCAATTCCACCCTGATGATTTTTGCTGATGTTGAAAGCAAAAGTCGACTGGAAGTTATCAACCGTGAGGTGAATATGGCTGCTCCGGCAACACCCAGTTATCTGAAGTGGTCTTAGACTGCCATCACATTCGACCAGTCCGATCACCCAACGCACATTGCCACCCCTGGGAGGCAAGCTTTGGTGGTCGACCCAGTTGTTGAAGGCACTCGACTGACCAAAGCCTTGATGGATGGTGGCAGTGGTTTGAACATACTGTATGTTGAGACATTGAAAGGGATGGGCATTCCGATGTCTAGACTCAGTACCAGCAACATGAGTTTCCATGGAGTCATTCCTGGAAAGAAGGCTGAGTCACTCGGCCAGATTGCTCTTGATGTGGTTTTCGGTGATTCCAAGAATTACCGCAAAGAAAAGTTGACGTTCGAAGTTGTAGATTTCCAGAGTGCTTATCACGCTATTTTGGGCAGGCCGGCTTATGCACGCTTCATGGCTCGACCATGTTATGTGTATCTCAAATTGAAGATGCATGGCCCCAAAGGTGTGATCACTGTTACGAGCAATCAGAAGAAAGCAGAAGAGTGTTTTCAGAAAGGTTCAAAGATCGCTGGTGCTCAGATGGCAGTGGTGGAGCTACAGGAATACCAGAAGATTGCAGACCCAAGTGATTTATTGCGAGCCAAGAAGCCCGCTACAGAATCAGCTTTTCAGTCGTCTGGCGAAACGAAGCCGACTCACATTCACCGGCCGATCCCAGTGCCGCTCCGACTCATATCTCAACAACACTCGACTCCAAATAGGAAGAAGTGCTCATCCAGTTCCTCCGTGAGAACTGGAACATTTTCGCATGGAAGCCTTTTGACATGCCGGGTGTTCCCAGGGGGCTGGCTGAGCACCGCCTACAAGTCGACTCAAAAGTAAAACCTGTCAAAGAACATCTCCAACGGTCCGCCGTCCAGAAGAGAAAGGCTATTGGCGAGGAGGTGGCTCGGCTCTTAGCAGCGGAGTTCATACGAGAGATCTACCACTCCGAGTGGCTCGCCAACGTTGTCATGGTCCCGAAGAAGGACAAGTCACTTTGCATGTGCATTGACTTTAAACATATCAATCGGGACTGCCCGAAAGATCATTTTCCTCTCCCCCGTATCGACCAGATAGTCGACTCGACTGCGGGATGTGAGCGACTGTCTTTTTTAGACGCCTATTCCGGGTACCATCAGATCCGTCTGTATGGACCTGACGAGATCAAAACAGCTTTCATCACTCCATTTGGGTGCTTCTGTTATGTTACCATGCCGTTCGGCCTCAAGAACGCCGGAGCCACATTCATGAGGATGATTCAGAAGTGTCTGCTCACTCAAATCAGTCGGAATGTGGAAGCGTACATGGATGATATTGTGGTCAAGTCACGGAAGGGTTCCGACCTGCTGACTGACCTTGCTGAAACCTTTGCCAACCTCAGGAGGTATGATATCAAGCTTAATCCATCAAAGTGCACATTCGGAGTTCCTGGTGGAAAGCTACTTGGTTTTCTCGTTTCCGAACGGGGAATCGACGCCAATCCAGAAAAAGTCGGTACTATACTCCGAATGAAAAGTCCTGTGCGAGTGCACGACGTCTAGAAGCTTACTGGTTGCTTGGCCGCTTTAAGTCGATTCATCTCTCGTCTCGGTGAAAAGGCATTGCCTCTTTACCGATTGATGAAGAAGTCCGACAAGTTCGAGTGGACTCCTGAAGCTGATGCAGTGTTTGTAGAGCTCAAAGCTCCGCTCTCCACCCAGCCGGTGCTTGCTGCCCCAATCAGCAAAGAGCCTTTGCTGCTTTACATCGCAGCCGCGGAACAAGTCGTTAGTACGGTACTTACGGTCGAGCGAGAAGAAGAAGGAAAAGCCTTCAAAATTCAGCGCCCAGTATATTATATTTCTGAAGTTTTGAACCCGTCGAAGCAAAGATATCCTCATTATCATAAGCTTGTATATGGGATTTATATGACCACAAAGAAGGTTTCTCACTACTTCTCTGATCATTCCATTACAGTCGTCAGCGACGCTCCATTGTCAGAGATCCTGCATAACAGAGATGCAACTGGTCGAGTGGAAAAATGGGCGATTGAACTCCTTCCTCTAGATATCAAGTTTGAGGCAAAGAAAGCTATCAAGTCCCAGGCAATAGCAGATTTCGTCGCCGAGTGGATTGAACAGCAACTATCGACTCAGGTTCACTCGGAGCATCGGACCATGTTCTTCGACGGTTCCAAAATGCTGAATGGTTCCGGTGCCGGGGTGGTATTGGTCTCCCCTCGAGGAGATAAGCTCGGATATGTTCTTCAAATCCACTTTGATTCCTCCAATAACGAGGCGGAATATGAAGTACTTTTATATGGGTTGCGCATGGCCATTTCACTCGGCGTCTGTCGCCTCATGGTCTATGGCGACTCAGATTTGGTGGTTAATCAGGTGATGAAGGAGTGGGACGTCAGAAGTCCAGCCATGACTGGTTATTGCAATGCAGTGAGAAAGCTGGAGAAGAAATTCGAGGGGTTAGAACTTCATCACATACCCCGACTGAAAAATCAAGCAGCCGATGATTTGGCGAAAATAGGTTCCAAAAGAGAAGCCATTCCCAGCAATGTGTTTTTGGAACACATCCACACACCATCAGTTCAGGAGGATCCCTTCACTGAAGAAGCCCCGCAGCCAAAAAGTGCCATGGATCCGACTGAAGTTGAAGTTCCAACTGTGGTCGACCTGGTCATGGAAGTCTTGGTCCTCACTCCTGACTGGACAATACCGTACATCGCGTACATCCTAAGGAAAGAACTCCCAGAGGACGAAGAAGAGGCTCGACAGATCATCCGTCGATCCAAGGCCTTTACAGTCATAAAGGGATAGCTGTATAGAGAAAGCGCGACTCGAGTCAGTAAGAAGTGTATAACACCAGAAGAAGGTCAGATGATCCTTGATGATATCCACTCGGGGACCTGTGGTCATCATGCGTCCTCTCGGACCATTGTGGCTAAAGCATACCGAGCGAGATTCTACTGGCCAAGAGCAAATGAAATGGCGGAAGAGATAGTCGACAAGTGTGAAGGATGTCAGTTTTACTCCAACGTGTCGCACAAGCCCGCGTCAGCCCTGAAAACCATTCCACTCGTCTGGCCCTTCGCCGTTTGGGGACTGGACATGGTTGGACCACTAAGAACGGGCAGGAGCGGCTTCACTCATGTGCTAGTAGCAGTCGACAAGTTCACCAAATGGATTGAAGCTAAGGCTATCAAGAATCTTGATGCTTGCACTGCTATCAGTTTCATCAGAGAGTTGATATTCAGATATGGAGTTCCGCACAGCATCATCACTGACAATGGGTCAAACTTCGATTCCGACAAGTTCAGAGCCTTTTGCGCCTCTCAGGGCACACGAGTCGACTACGCTTCGGTCGCTCACCCCCAGTCGAATGGACAAGCGGAAAGAGCAAACGGCTTAATTCTCAAAGGACTAAAACCCCGATTGATGCACGATCTCAAGCACGCAGCAAGCGCATGGGTCGACGAGCTTCCATCAGTTCTTTGGGGATTGAGGACAACCCCGAACCAATCGACCGAGAGAACCCCATTCTTTCTGGTCTACGGTGCCGAAGCAGTTTTGCCGAGTGACCTGCTCCACAACGCACCCCGAGTCAAGCTTTACTCTGAAGATGAAGCAGAACAAGCCCGGCAGGACGCAGTCGACCTCCTGGAAGAAGAAAGAGAAATGGCCATTATCCGATCGACCATCTATCAGCAAGACTTGCGTCGATTCCATGCCAGGAATGTGAAGAGTCGAGCCTTCCAAGAAGGATACTTGGTCCTCCGAGTGGATCAACAGAAGCCACACAAACTCGCTCCTACTTGAGAAGGCCCCTTCATAGTCACCAGAGTCCTCCACAATGGAGCGTACCACCTTTATAATGTCGATCGCCAGATTGATGAGCCACGAGCCTGGAATGCGGAGCTGCTCCGCCCCTTTTATACTTGAATTCTCACTCGGATGAGATGTAATAAGAAAAACTCCTGTAGTTTATTTATCAAAGACAAGAGCGTTATAATTTTCCCAGTGATTGTTATTGTTTTTGTTTGCGGGAGAAATCCCCCAGCGGGTGGCTTAGCTGCGAATCCGTTTCGCCTAAGTTTGTAAAAATAATTTCCTACCGAGTGTTGAGCCAGCCTCCCACTCGGGGGCTTAGCTGCGAACCCGTTTCGCCTAAGTATTTGAAAATCCTACCGAGTGGTGAGCGACCCTCCCACTCGGGGGCTTAGCTGCAGTCCAGTACTCGCCTAAGTATTTGAAAATCCTACCGAGTGGTGAGCGACCCTCCCACTCGGGGGCTTAGCTACAGTCCAGTACTCGCCTAAGTATTTGAAAATCCTACCGAGTGGTGAGCGACCCTCCCACTCGGGGGCTTAGCTGCAGTCCAGTACTCGCCTAAGTATTTGAAAATCCTACCGAGTGGTGAGCCACCCTCCCACTCGGGGGCTTAGCTGCAGTCCAGTACTCGCCTAAGTATTTGAAAATCCTACCGAGTGGTGAGCCACCCTCCCACTCGGGGGCTTAGCTGCAGTCCAGTACTCGCCTAAGTATTTAAAAATCCTACCGAGTGGTGAGCGACCCTCCCACTCGGGGGCTTAGCTGCAGTCCAGTACTCGCCTAAGTATTTGAAAATCCTACCGAGTGGTGAGCGCCCTCCCACTCGGGGGCTTAGCTGCAGTCCAGTACTCGCCTAAGTATTTGAAAATCCTATCGAGTGGTGAGCCAGCCTCCCACTCGGGGGCTTAGCTGCAGTCCAGTCCTCGCCTAAGTACGAAACACATCTCAATCCTCAAGGACGACGAGGTGCAGGTCGACTACCACCTTCTCCTTGGGAGCTGCGCCACAAATACAACGTGTGCTCCATCCCACTCTGCAAGGATGACGAGGTGCAGGTCGACTGCAACCTTCTCCTTCAGAGCTGCGCCACAAATACAACATGCACTCCATCCCTATCCGCAAGGACGACGAGGTGCAGGTCGACTGCCACCTTCTCCTTGGGAGCTTCACCACAAATACAACATGCGCTCCATCGCCGACCCGCAAGGACGACAAGGTGCAGGTCGACTCCTACCTTCTCCTTCGGAGCTGCGCCACAAATACAAAAGTTGTCTCAAGTGAAGAACGAGTTCCACTCGACGGAGGATTCATGAAGATATTCAACGATAAACCAAGTTCAGATAAATCCTAAAGGTTCCAGACCACAGATCGAAGTGCTCGGGCATTCAGCCCGAAAGAGTTTAACGGTTACAAAAACCACTCGGCATTCCGAGGCAAATTTAAGGTGAGGCATAAAAGTTTGTTCACTCCGCAGGAGGAGGACTGGCAGGCTCGACGAACTCGTCCAGGTCGACGCCGTCGGCGATCCGAGTGGCTGCAGCGATGAAAGTCTCCATAAAAGATCGGAAGTCATGCTTCTGGGTGTTGGCGACCTTGATTGCTGCCAGATTATCTTGTCGCACCTCCTGGTAGTGGACACGAACCAAAGACAGAGCCACATCAGCACCGCACCGGGCAGAAGATTTCTTCCACTCCTGCACTCGATCAAGGATCTCGTTAAGTCGAGTCATCAAGGAATCAAGATCATTCTGGAGCGTGGCCTCTGGCCAAAGTGCCGGGTCGATCCGTGACGTGGCGACCTTCAGTCGAGCCAAGTAGTCCACAACACCGTCAATGCGGGATTCCAGTCGGAGCAGATTCATGGCAGTTTCATCTTTCACAGGAGAATTGATTGGGTCCAAACCTGGCTCAATCCGCCCAGTCTCCTCCTCGAAGTTCTAACAAAGCTCTGCATTCACGATCCAGGGATAAGTCAATTTTCGTACGCTGAGTCGACAAAAAACATCAGTCGAAACAAAATGTGTACCTTCAAGCTTGATGAACAACTTCTTGGCAAGGCTCCTCAGATAGCTCTCCAGATCGTCCCTCCTGCGAGCGATGCCTTCCATCTTCCCGTACAGGTTGAGATTGTCCTTCTTCAAGCGCGTGCACTCCTTGTTGGCTTCGTTCAGGGCAGATTTCATCTTGGTGTTCTCTTCTTCCAACTGGCCGACCGAAGCCAGTTTCTGTTCAGCTAGAGCGGTTCTGTCGTCAGCTTCCTTTTTAGCAGCAGCCAAATCCCGATCCTTCTTCGCCAGAGCTTCTCTCAGTTTTTCTGCAAAGAAATGGTGCTTGATTCAGAAAGAGCGGAAGGATACTCAAGCCTAAGACAAACCAGTCGACAAGCTCGTCTTACCATTGGCGTCGTCCTTGGCCTTTTGCAGCTCTGTCTTGGCCAATTCCAAGTCAAGGTTCAGCTGGATCTGCTGTTTCTCCAAGTCAGCAAAGCGAGCTCCAAGATCACAAGATTTCTGCAATCAGGGAGGAGAAGTTATTTTACAGTGAAAAACGACAAAGAAAATAAATACTAAGACTACGGTCGACTGCCCGCAGTCCACCATAGTCTCGGGGACTACACCCAGTGGGCGCACTTTGCGTGCCCCCACCGGTTATGATCCCACTCGACCGGCCCACCGGAGTCGAGTGCAGGGAGTAAAAAAAGGAAAGAAAGAAGAACTCGGACCATAGAACTCAGACCACAGTCGACTGCCAGCAATGGACCGCGGTCTCGGGGACTACACCCAGTGGGTGCACTTGGCGTGCCCCCACCGGTTCTGATCCCACTCGCCCAAACCGAGTAGAAGAGACAGACTACCAGTTCGGGTTACACTCGACGCGGCCAGACCACATCAAGCGAAAGAATCAAAATACAAAGACTATAGTCGACTGCCAGCAGTCCACCATAGTCTCGGGGACTACACCCAGTGGGTGCACTCAGCGTGCCCCCACTAGTTCAAAAATTCAACCGACGCACCCAGTGGGTGTACAGATGCAAAGGTTTTTCGAAAGAGAGTCTTCAGATAACATATCCTAATAGAACAAGCGGTGACCAACTAACCTAAATGTTGCTTTGGAGAGCCGAGCTGGCGCCGTAGGCAGCCTGACTGGCGTCCCGCGCCGTCTTCATCTTCTCCATCATAATACCCGCCTGGCGTATGGCTTCCTTGGCAGCAGTCACTTCGTCCTCTAGGACATGATGGGTCGCAAAAACTGAAGGTGGGTCGACAGGGGCCTGAGCAGTCGACGAAGAAGGCAAGGCACTCGACACTGGCATAACGAGGGTAACAGAACCCCGATTGGCATCGCCAGCGTCCTGAACAACTGGTTCCGCCCTTGGCGTCGACTGTGGCACCTTGCTTGCAGGAGCTTGCCTATTTTTCCTTGTCAAAGGCCTCTCGGGCTCTTCATCATCATCGGGGAGGTCGATAATGTTGGGAGCTGTTCAAAGTTCAATCGCCAAAATCACATCACCCTATGGTGCACATTGCAGTTGAGTCGACCAAATAAAGACAGAATGGCAGAAATCATACCCAGATTGGAAGTGACCGCATCCTCCATTACCTCATCCTCGTCCCTGTAAGCTGAGGTCCCGGGAGTAGCAGCGCTGCCAGTTCCAAAGTTCGTCTGGTTAAATCAAGAAAAACAAACAACACGGGGTGTCGAGTGAATACAAAGGGAGACACTCACGCAGAAGCGACGGGGGATGTCAATCTTAATCTTCGGCAACGCCTTCGGAGGCTTCGGCTCTGCAACTTTGGGATGCTTTGACGCTTTTTCGGTCGGGGTTGGTGAAGAGGTCCGAGGACGCTTTGAAGACTGACCAGCCTGAGCAGTCGCCTTTTCACGGGCACTCGGTCATTCTTGGTCAAGTTTGGATCGCCTCTCCCTGCGGGGAGGCGACTCGACTTCTTCTTCGTCACTTGAGTCGTCGCTTTCTTCGTCCCCTTCACCGTCAGAAGTCCATTCGCCACTGTCGCCGCCGCTCGCCTCTCCTTCCATATCTTGCTCTTGCTCTCCGTTGGGCATTGAATACATTTCGATAAGGGCCTGAAAGAAAGCAGGAAGAATAAAGTCAGTCGACGCAGTATAGACAGTTGCGCGAGTGAATTCAGATTACAATCAAAGCTCGGAATCGGACCTTCTCTGGTACATGGGACTGGTCGAATGGAGGAACTCTCCTGGCTCCCCTGGGGTTGTCCTTGTTTCCGGTCATGCCCGACAGCCACTTCTCCAGTGTGTCGTCATCGACCTCCTCCGGATCCGAGTGGAGTCGTCAAGACCCGAATACATCCACATCGGATGGTCTCGGGCTTGAAGAGGCTGGATGCGCCGCTGAAGGAAAACCTCCAAGAGATCCATACCGATGACCCCGTCACGGATAAGCTGGACCACTCGTTCGACCAGCACCCTAACCTGCGCCTTCTCCTCCGGGAGCACCTTCAAAGAGGAGGGTTTCCTCACTCGGTCCATGGTAAAAGGAGGGAGGCCAGTCGACTATCCTGGCGTCGACTGGTCTTTGCAGTAAAACCAGGTCGACTGCCATCCGTGAACCGAGTCGGGAAGAATCATGGATGGAAAGGAACTTTTCCCTCTCATCTGAACACCAAGACCCCCACACATCTGAATCACTTGTGTTCTCTCGTCACTCGGATTGGCCTTTTTCACCGTCTGAGAATGACAGGTGAAAATGTGCTTGAAAAGACCCCAATGAGGCCGACAACCCAGGAAATTCTCACACAAAGACACGAAAGCAGCTTGATACACGATTGTGTTGGGAGTGAAGTGGTGGAGTTGTGCCCCAAAGAAATTCAGAAATCCCCGAAAGAAAGGGTGAGGAGGCAAGGAAAATCCATGGTCGACGTGGGTGGCAAGGAGAACGCGCTCACCCTCCCGAGGTTGCGGCTCGGATTCCTTCCTCAGAAGCCGCGCCGATCCATGGGGGATCAACCCTCCTTTGGCTAGGTCGTCAAGGTCTTCTTGGGTGATCGTCAAGCAGATCCAGTCGCCCTGGATCCAGCCCTTCGGCAGGCCGGCTCGCGAGGAAGATCCACCCCGATTGGTCGCCTTCCCCTTCGCCTTTGCCGCCGCCTTCTTCGCTCGCTCCAGAGCCGCTGTCTTCTCCTTCCCCATCGTCGCCGGCGAGACGCGTACGGAGCGGTGGCGCTGGGGCGAGAGCGAGCGCGACGAAGAAGCCTGAAGAGGAGAAGAGAGAATGGGAACGCACTGTTCAAGAGACCCCAGTCCGACGCCTTATATGAGGTCGCTTCCGAGTGGCTGACTGGTAGGCCCGGGCGGTCCTGTCAAATCCCGTAACAATCGCGCGCGTGATACGTGGCGAAAAAGGTGGCTCGAGGATCGAGGCGGCTCCGCCCTATTCCATCCGATTACTGTGGCCTCCCCCGTCCCGTGCGCTTCCCGAAATTCGGATCCCGCGAAATCTGCGGGTAGACAACTTGTCAGACCGAAGATCTCCTCCACGCCGTCACTCGGAACCTTTCAAGTAAAGAAACTCACTCGATAAAAAACTAAGAATGGATCAAGGCGACTGAAAAGGAAGTTGCTATCATCACTCAGGTTCATTGGTCCGAAACAAGATATGCTCATGGCATGAAAAATGAGTTGGAGAAGTTCTCAACTCCTTCCCCACTCAAACCTCGATCCATTCGGGGGCTAATGATGAAGCTATGTACCTAGGGTAGGGTCATGGACCTGTCCCAGCTGCCCTACCCAAGGACATCTCAAGAAGAAATCACCTTTCAATCGACTTGGAGGTGTTCCACTCGACAGACTCGAAGACACTCGACCAAGAAGCAATCACTCGACCAAGATCCAACCACTCGACGGCCAGGAGACCTAAAAGCACTCCGCACGCTAATGGTTGGTTATTAAGTAGCTTTTATGGTCATCATAGCACTTTATTAGAGGCGTTACCAGTAATGCCTGACCTTAATGTATTTAAAACCCTGCACAACTGAGGGCCGGAGGGGTCCGGCGAACTCTATATAAGCCACCCCCTCCTTAGTGTAAATGGTTCGCACCCCTGTAATTCATACACGCATAATTCAGTCGACCGCCTCCGGGCTCCGAGACGTAGGGCTATTACTTCCTCCGAGAAGGGCCTGAACTCGTAAACCTTGTGTGCTTACAACTTCTCCATAGCTAAGATCTTGCCTCTCCATACCTACCCCCCTACATTACTGTCAGACTTAGAGCCACGACAGTTGCCGATGCGGAGGTCGGAGTGGTGAGAGCCGGCTAGCAGCGTGCCATGGGTCGGGAACAAACTCCAGCAAGATATATACAGTGCACCCAATCTCAAATCATAGAAAATAGATCAAGCAACTACAGGCTAGAAGTTACATAAAAAATCTGATATGTAATCAGTAGTATTTCATCTACTCACTGCAATATTGGGGTGCAAAAGATTCTCGAGGAGCTGCACTTCTTCCTTGAGTTATCTTATATGCGCCTAATTGTAGAAACAGAAGCCACAAATCACCTCATATGAAGAAAAATCTCAACAACTAAATTTGTAACCAGATCGGTTGGGGAAGTGGTACTCACTTGGGCTTTCTCCCGGGTCGTGTTGGTGCTTCCAGTCAAAGCTGGAACAAAAAATCAAACAAAGGAGAGAGAGTTAGTGTAACAAATGACTTCAAGTCTGCAGAAAGTGCAAACCAGATCACCAAATCGCAAAATCCAGCACCTGCTTTACTGCGAGGAGTTCGACAGTGTCCAGATTCATCCCGAGGTACACATGCCCGAACCCACCAGAGCCAATCATCTCACCCCTCCGACCACCATGCGACGGGACGGCGAAGGGCGCGGTGGCTCCCGCGGCGAACGGGGTGGGAGGAACGGCTGGGCAGCGAAGGGCGCGGTGGCTCCCGCGGCGAATAGAGCGGGAGGAACGGCTGGGCGGCGAAGGGCGTGGCGGCTCCCACGGCGAACGGAGCGGGAGGAACGACACGGCAGCGAACGACACGGCGGCTCCCGCAGCGAATGGAGCGGAGGAACGGCGAGGCGGCGAACGGCTATGAAAGGAACGGCTCCCGCGGCGAACGGTTGTGGGAGGAACGGCGGGGCGGCGAATGGAGCGAAGGAACGACGAGGCGGCGGACGGCTATGGGAGGAACGTCTCCCGCGGCGAACGGCTGCGGGGGGGACGGTGGGGCGGCAAACGGTCCAGGAGGATCGGCGTGCGGAGGCCCCCGCCCGTGTTGCGGCGTCCGTTGGGGGGAGGAGGGGGCGAGAGGTCGAGGTCGTGGGTCGTGCGGGCAGCGGTTTTTCTTTTACGGCGGGGCAGATTAGCGATGGATGGATTGCGGTGGCTTAACGCGTGGTTGCAGTGTTAAACACAGGAGAATTATTGACCATTAGATATTGATGATGGATGAGTGTGATTGTTTGGATCTGCCCCTCTCTTCCTTTTATAGTGGTAGTAAATAAAGAAAACAAACCATCTCATCTCTACCTTTTCTCTTTGAATGATCACTATCTCCTACACTAAAATTTGAAGTACGTAAACCAATTAACGGGTGCAATGATTCAGGTATTATTAGTGTGAGAAACTAATAAATAATCACAACAAATGAAGCCACAATATTTCATCTTGTTAGCACAAGCATTTTTTTGCTGAAAAAGTTAGAACACGCATATCCAATGGAATGCAAAGTATCAAATTAATGCTATCTTGATAAACACACTATTTATAAGAAAAAAATGGCAACAATAAGGCCTTGTTTGGTTCGGCTGTGGATTTCTAAAAGCAGCTGTGAAAAATCTATTGTGAAAAAATAGCTGTAGAAAATCTGATGTGAAAAAGATATAGGTCATTTGGCAAACCAGCTGATACAACTTTTTCAGATTTTGGCTCGCAGCGGAATCAGATTTTGAAAAGCACGTCCTGGGCTGCTTCCGCTTTTGGTTCAAATTTTGGCGGCGGATTTCTGGAATCAGATTCTACTAGATTCACCCTTTGGTTCAGATTCTGCTGCGCAGTAGCAGAATCTGTCGATAAAATCTGAACCAAACAGGGCCTAACAGATCTTAACTTGCAATAAAGGCATTTTAAACACCTTACGTATATATGGAGTACTTTTTGCATTATCATATAGTGATTCGTAGACCTTCCATGGAGGATGTTGCAAACGCTGACGATGGTGGCACGGTTGCAACTTCGGCCTTGGACGGGGGTGGCGTTGAGTCGGAGCAGAGGAAGGATTCAGGCCAAATCCTATTCGGTGCCTTTTGCGCCTGATACTGTTCATTCTATTAACGGGCGCACACCCCTCATGACGTCTGGGTCGGCCAATTTTTCTGTTTCTAAGAAGAAAAAAAGAGCGCGATAAAGGCATTTTAAACACCTTACGTATATATGGAGTACTTTTTGCATTATCATATAGTGATTCGTAGACCTTCCACGGAGGACGTTGCAAACGCTGATGATGGTGGCACGGTTGCAACTTCGGCCTTGGACGGGGGTGGCGTTGAGTCGGAGCAGAGGAAGGATTCAGGCCAAATCCTATTCGGTGCCTTTTGTGCCCGATACTGTTCATTCTATTAACGGGCGCACACCCCTCATTACGTCTGGGTCGGCCCATTTTTCTGTTTCTAAGAAGAAAAAAAGAGCGCAATATCTGGGATTCGAACCCGCGACAAGCTGGCTTGTGTAAGTCGCAACAACCACCAGACCACTTCACATGTTGTGATTATGTGCATGTTTTGCTTCTTTTCTTCTTCTCCTTTCTTTTTTTCTTCTTTCTGTTCTTTTCCCTTTCTTTTTCTAATTCGAAAAACTTTCTTTCTTCATGGTTTTTCTCTGCAAAATTGATGAATGGTTTTCAATTTTTGATGAACTTTTTAAAATTCAATGAGTTGGCTTGTCAAATTCGGTGAACTATTTTTCAAATTTTGATGAACTTTTTTGAAATTCTATGAACTTTTTTCCAATTTCGATGCACTTTTTTCAAATTCAATAACTGTTTTCCAAATTCGGTGGACTATTTTTCATATTTTGATGATTTTTATTCAAATTTTGATGAACCTTTTCAAATTCCATGAACTTTTATTGAAATTCGGTGACCTTTTTTCAAAATCAATGAAGTTTTCGCAAAATTGATGAACTTTTTTTCAAATTTGATGAACTTTTTTCAAATTTGATGAACTTTTTTCAAAGTCGATGAACTTTTTTCAAAAACGATGAACTTTTTCAAAAGTCGATGAATGTTTTTTCAAAATCGATGAACTTTTTCAAAATTTGTGTTTTTTTTTGAAAATCGATGAACTTTTTCCAATTTTTATGAACTTTTTGAATTCGTCAATGTTTTTTGAATACATGATTTTTTTTCTAATTCGTGAAGTTTTTTAAAATCTGTGGGCATTCAAAATTTGTTCAGGTTTCTTCTCAAAAGAAATCCCATTTTTCTAAAGAGCGCGGCTAAAATGCAGTTGTTAGACATTTCGCGTTGCAATCTTTTCGGAAGGGCTGTATTGGTGTAGTGGTTCGCCAACCATGTGCAGGAGCATGATGGTGCTGGTTGATATTGTTCTTTCGATCTTGTTCTTTCAGGATATGTAGTCTGGGTGTGCTAGCTAGTCCGAGTTGATTCGTGAGACCTCTTTGACTCACTCATGCATCTTTGATGCTTTCATCATGTAAATCAACAGTAGCAACTCTTCCAATGTTGTTGTTCAAAAAACATGACCCCCTTTTGTTGTTGATGCTACTTATATGGTACTTATATATACTCCCTCAGTTAGAAATACTTCTAGATTACTAAAATAATGATCTAAAAGGTTTTATATTTGTTTACGGCAGGAGCACTCACTTCATTTGTAAGGCATCAAGACAGTTTCTAGTCTGATTCCATTTGAGCCGATAGGGATAACTTGCAAGGGTGGGTGGTCGATGTTCATGAGAGATGCAACCATGCATGCAGGAAAGCAAAAAGAAGCTCTTTCTAGAAGCTGTCACCTTCAAGGTGGATACTTTTTCCGAGACTGCGTGTGGCGGGTGTGATGCAATCTCGGCTCAGCTTCCAATCCCATGGGCCATGGTCACTCCTGTCGCATCACTCCAGTTGCACGGACGGATGCGGGCGTACGTGCGGGTAGGTGAAGGCGGACATGCCAGGAAAAGTCCGAAAGAACAAGAGAACAAACCGCTGACAAATTAAGTCGCGTCCATCTGACCTCATGAACGGAAGTTGCATGCATGGCCAACCTGGGGGGTGGTGGGTATATGCATGATCTTGGATTTCTCTTTAGATGATTATTCTTGTTTCTTAAAATTTATAGCCTATTTATTTTTATTTCTTTTTTTTGCCTCCTTCTCATTTTTATTTCTTTCTTACCTTTTTATTACTTCTAAATAGTTACGACAATTATTCAGGGCATGTTTACAGTGGTTGATAAGGCGGTATTTTCTTATGTATTCCACGTCTTTTAGAGAAGGCAATGAAACATGTTAGATCGTCACTAGCATAATCCATTGTATAACATGTTTTCTTCCCTTGTGTCAATGACATGCAATATATGAGAGAACACCGTGTTATCAATCATTGTAGATGTCATTTTACAACGGATTGCCTTTCTAGTGTCATATCTAGCATTTATTGTCATGAGATTACCTTTTATTTATACTATTTTATTTGTTTCTTTCTGTTCCTGTATTTTTTGTTTACTTTTTCTATATTTTTTCATTTTGTGTATTTTTATTTTGTTTCAGAATATACATGAATACCTTTTAGATTACGTGAACATATATTCACACACGCATGAAAATATATTCCGAATTTTTATCAAAATATGAATATTTTTTTGTATGCGAAAACATTTTGTAAATATGAGATATATGGTGAGCATTTCTAAAATATATAAAAACTTATATTTAGTTTAATAAATAAAATTTAAAATATAGGAACATTTACCTTCGATTCTATGGACATTTATGTTTTTATATTACTAAACCTATTTTCTTACAACATTTTCAAAATAATTCAAGAAATTCCTTTTTTAGATTTCTTGAGTGGTTTTTAATTTTTTAGATACAAATGAAATATGTGCTAGTGGGCCGTGCCAGAGGCCGGCTCATTAAAGCCCACCGTTGAGGCGGCAATCAATATGGGCTATGTGAGCTGTCAGCGCTAGAATCTCTCTTCCCTCCACGCCGCCACTCCCGCTGTGTGCCTGCCGCCGACAGGCACGCCACCCACCCCGACAACCGTCGCGCCGGCCGCACCCCCCGCCGCCCCCCTCCCCCTCGCCTTCCCTCCGAAGCCCACCCCGCAGCTCGGCGACCTCCCCAGCGTACACCAGCCAGTCTGCGATGACCCTCGTCGGGATTTTCCTCGCAGCCCTCATCTGGTGC
>NC_041386.1:576270070-576287905 GCF_002162155.2 Triticum dicoccoides | reverse complement strand
CCCAATCCTTCGGTAGCCCGACGCCGACCATGGGTTTCGCGCAGCTCGTCATCGGCCCCGCCGGCAGCGGCAAGGTGATTGTCTCCGATTCCCGCCCGCTTCCTCTTTCTCTCCATGCTTAATGCAGTCTCCAGAGCTAATTTGATTGGGGACGAATTGGTTCGTCACTCTGACCAGTGCTAATTTCGCATGGTTGTGTGCTCCTGCTTTGTTTCAATGCTAAATTTGTGCTGTTTTTATGAGGTTTGGTCCCTGTTTATACGTGATTTCATTTCAGACGAAGTAATGTACTCATCTGCTTTGTGACTATACCTGTATGTATGTTAGTATGTATTCCAAAGAATTTGACTGATTGAAGTGGGTTGTACGGGAGGTTAGAATATGGTTGTGGAGAAGCTGAGAAATAGTGTTTTCTGACCGTTGTTAATCATATGCAGTCGACCTACTGCTCTGGTCTGTATCAACATTGCGAGACGGTGGGCAGGAGGATTCATATGGTCAACCTGGATCCAGCTGCAGAGCACTTCAGCTATCCTGTATCTACTGGTAAGAATGCCTGCACGCTGTTGTGCACTTTTTTTTTAATCTTACATATGGCTCTTACTCACATCTGTTTGGTATTTTTGTAGACATTAGAGAGCTCATATCGCTGGACGATGTCATGGAGGAGCTTGGGATGGGACCAAATGGCGGCCTCATCTATTGCATGGAGTATCCTGTTGTTTGAAAGCATGTTGATTTGTTGTTGATTGCTGTCTTCCAAGCTATTTAGTTATGAAGTGACCCCTTATGGTATATAATCTGCAATGTATTTCTGTTCTGTATTGGTACTTATAAGCGGGTTGGAGGTGCAACGTTACGCTGCTGGAGTGGATTTGGTCTTATAGCACATCCCGCAATTCTTCATTGTGCCTAGAATTAAACTGCCTTCTATTTTGTTTTCAATAGCAAAAGGTGCACGTAGATGTTCCAAGAGCAAATAGTATTGCTATACTTGCATTGCATGATTTATTATCTGGACAGTAGATACTATGGCATCCCATTATACTTTGAATTTGCCGGTCCATTTGGTAAAGTCATTTGCATGGATGCTACTTGTACACTTTTGTACACTTTGGATACTATGGCGTTGCTATGATGTGAATTTTATAAGAGGCTTCTCTGTTGATATATATACTCTGTAGTCCAATTAATAGCTCCATTTGTAATCAAGGATCTGATTGAACTTATTATAATTATACAATTCCAAGAGGATGTGAACACTCTTTATTGGCATAAAGTTAATGTTTTAGGATCTTAATGCTGGCAGTTGTTGTTTCCTTAAGAAACCTTAGGCACCTTGAAGACAATTTGGATGATTGGTTGGATGAACAATTAGAGAACTACTTGGATGATGACTATCTTGTGTTTGATTGCCCAGGTAATATGCTTAATGAATGTTTGCATGCTCTAATTGTGTCTTGTTTGTTAGTTGGACTGTTTACTATTCGTACCACCTGCATGGGCCTATCATTATGAGTTTCCTTATTAAACTTATGCGCTACCATGTTCATGTTGCCATCTTTATCTATTTCTCGTGTGGTTCTGTAGCATGTCTTATTTTATGAAAAATCAGATATATCTAGATTGCTTAACATTACATGAAAACAATTAACCCAAGGTTCCACATCTTGTTTTGGCAGGCCAGATTGAACTCTTCACTCATGTTCCAGTTCTGCGTAACTTTGTTGAGTATCTGAAAAGGAAAAATTTCACTGTTTGCGCTGTGTACCTTCTGGACTCGCAGGTTTGAATCACTAATGTAGCTTTCCTTTACGACAGCACTAACTCAGACCCCAGACTGATAACTGTTTGTTTTTCTTGGTACAGTTTGTCAGTGATGTCACAAAATACATTAGCGGTTGCATGGCTTCTCTTTCTGCTATGATTCAACTCGAGCTTCCTCATATCAACATCCTTTCTAAGATGGACCTTGTTTCCAATAAAAAGGATGTAGAAGAGTATGTTCCCTTTTCTCTCTCTTATATTAGTTGTAACATTTTAAAGTTGCCATTTTTTACATTAATAATGTTTTTGTACTTTTAGCTACCTGAACCCTGAGGCACAGGTTCTTCTGTCACAGCTGAATCGACAGATGGCGCCTCGGTTTCACAAGTTAAACAAGGCTTTAGCTGAACTGGTATTCCTTCCATGAATCTGTAAATTCTGTAAAATCTCATGTGTTCTGAAGCCCGATAACCGTCAATATATTGCCTCTCAAAAAAAATGCTAACGTTGTTTTGTCATAAATCCATAATTGCTGGACGTGTATCTCTTGCTTTGAACTGTTATGTTTCTGATGAAAATTGTCTGCATGGTTAAGATTTGCTCTGACAGCACATGGCTTAAGTTTTAATTTACGACGAGACATCAGTGCATCACCTTATTCTGTGCTTATGTTCTGGAATCTGAATTCTGGCTAGGCACTAGCTATTCTGTACTGCAGAATAAACTTGTGTAAAAATTATATTTCGAGTTCCATGATGCATTTCCTTTGTGATGATTCTATAAACCATGGCCAACTCACATTTGCTTTATTTGAAGTTAGGCTAGGAAGTAGAACTGTTCTAGCATGATAGCTTGTGCTGATTTATATTCCAAGTAGACAACCATCTCTTATAATAGATGGATGTGCTGATGTAGTACTCCCCCCTGCCCCTTTTTTCTCATAGTGCATATTATCTTTGAGATGATACTTGTCTCCACGTGCTTCATTTCTTCCCTTTTTTTCTGTATATCCTCTTTTGGTAGGTAATTTGCTCTGATATTTATCGTGTCTCTGCCTCCAATATTGATGTCAGTACTAATATCATGTAGGTTGATGATTACAACATGGTGAATTTCATACCACTTGATTTGAGGAAGGAGAGCAGGTATTGCTGTTTGATTTCTTGGTTTAATTAAAATAACCCTTTTTTTCATACCTAAGCTTTTCCTACTTTTCTGATCAAGCGATCGAAGGAACCCTTTGCCACTTGAGTTTCTGATCCTTAAACATGCTACTTCTACTAGTACGCGTGTGGATGCAACTTTAATATCGATTTGGAAGACACATTCCCTCCTTGCCAGATTCAAATTTCTGGTGGGGTGGTGGTATAATAGCACACTTAACAATTTTCTCTACTAATTTCGTGTTGTTGTTCCATTCTTTTGCTATCATATGCTGGTCTGGTCTTTTTGGAAAATAATAACAATTATGGGATCATCACTATACTGGGCGGGACAATTTCCAACTTGAATGATTGTTCAGTTGAAATTTGGTTTTATTTGAAGTATAGTGCTGCAGTGAAACAAAACGTTCCAGCAATGTTGAAGTGTGGCACTTCCATTTGCCATGCTGATACTAAATTTCCAGTTATTTCCATGGCATGTATGGACCAGTTAGCCTAGAGTCTTGGCAGATTTATCTATCGGGTTCTGTTTTTTCGTATCCATGACCATGTTGCAGTGAAACAAAACGTTCCAGCAATGTTGAAGTGTGGCACTTCCATTTGCCATGCTGATATTAAATTTCCAGTTATTTCCATGGCATGTATGGACCAGTTAGCCTAGGGTCTTGGCAGATTTATCTATCTGGTTCTGTTTTTTTCGTATCCCTGACCATCCTTCCTTTTGCAGCATTCAGTATGTGCTGTCCAACATCGACAACTGCATCCAGTACGGAGAAGACGCCGATGTGAAGGTCAGGGACTTCATTCCTGAGGAGGAGGATTAACCATTTGATCAAGCAGAAGCAACAAATTAGTCAGTATCATGTAGTGTGGGTCCATGGGAGGAGGAATTCACCGCCACATGGTAGCGCTGAACAGGCAGAAGCTATGTTTATCTGTTTCAATCGTTGGTCGGGAAAACAACACAGAATGCATCTGCAGAGAGTGTTTGGGGTCACCTTCCTATGCTTGCGAGGTTGGTAACCGGCAATTGCTTGTAAACAAATCATCCTCTGCCGGAGCTCTTGAACGGCACCAGACATGAGGGGTAATACCTAAAATAGTGTATGCGCCAATGCACCAATTCTGCTCCTTTATTTCTGAACACAGGGCCGTGAAATTCTGGTCAGCTTAATGTCTATATTTTGGGGGCTCTAGGTTTTGGAAAGTCCGTGTCAGATTGTATAGCATCGCATGGCAATCAATGGCTGCCACTACACACACCAAGTCTTACTGTGCAAATTACCTTTTAGGCCCTGCTTGGGTTATCGTTTACATTTTAAATACACTTGTAAAGAATACAAGCCTCCGCCCGTCGTTTTCGTTTCCGCCTGAAAACTGCACGCGGCCGGTAGGTTACACCCGTATAGAATACACCCGCATTTCATTACATCCATTCCAAGCGCAGCCTTAAAGTTTCAATGTACAGAGTAGGGCATGCGCCGATCTTTGCCTTTGGTGTTCAGATATACACCTACGTTGACGCATAGGGTATCCAACCAGGGATGTTTTCCTACTTCACCTTGCTTCTCTGCTTCCTTTGTGCCAATTCCCAAGAATATCTACTAAATTGACATGTTGATGCGGAGCATCCTACGGTTATTCTCATGGACACAACACAGAGCTCGTGCACGTGCCATTGAAAACAAGGCGAACTCACTCCTCTATGGGATTGATATGGATATGGATGAAACTTGGGTGCTACCTCACCAAACGATGTTATGTGTCATTCGGTATGAGGACGACCCCATCAAAATGCTAAGGAGCATCACCAAGGCTTAGGAGAAGGACACCAAGGCCACAAGGAAGATGGAGGTCGGACACCCGAAGGAGCACCACCTTGACCCCGTGTGCACGGGCCTCCCCGACCTCGTGCCCTTGGACCATCCAGAGAGCTACTGGAAACGAAGAAGCACACCCCGTGTGCATGCGCCTCGCCGCTGTAGCTACCCCGTGCGCACGGCCCTCCCAGGAAGTTGTCGTGGAGTTCCTATTTTGCCCTCTAGCTCGTACCTCACATCAAGTCACTTGTATATTTCGTGCATAGGCCATTTGTTAGGGTCAGCAAAGTGTATGAGACTATCTAGAGAGAGCTTTGCTCATCTACCACTCCTATAGGAGATCAAGGCCTCCTAGGAGAAGATCCCTAGTGGATATCAAGACCCCTTCTAGGAAAGGATCTATCTAGATCATCAACACCTGATCTCCTCTTGGATTTGGGAAGAACTCTGCCTTTGTGCTTATTTTCTTGGATTATTCTTGTATGCTTATGGATCTCATGTATGTTATTTTAGTGGATATGTGGTTTGGGATTGTTTGAGTGTTGTTCTTATGTTCTTCTCTTGATTTGCTCTTTTCTCCACTTTCAAGTGTGAAAAGATCTTCAATTAGGGTTTCACCTACAATATCTTGGTGTCAGAGCCAGGTTGATTCACATCTTGGAGTTCCTACCCCCATATTCTAGCCTAATTTTGTTGTTTTTTGTCCCAATTCGAAAATCCACACAAAAATAGCCCCGCCATTTATCTTTTGCATTTGTTGAATCTTGTGAGATTTTGTTGATTTGGTCCACGAATTTCTTGTTTGGCAACTAGACCTACCCCTCCCACCATCCCCAACCTTACCCACCATCAAATTTCTCCAAAAAAAATCGAATTACCACTGATTTGGGGATGTTCTTGCGTAGGTAGAAAACTCCATGCCCACGGGATCCCGTGCACACGGCCTCAACAGAGAAGATTCCCTTCGCCATTTTGGTTCTATTTTCCATTATATACATCACCATTTGCCTTCCGCCACCCTGTTGTTGATGACATGGGTGACCCAGGGTACCGGAGATATTTCTTCGCCAAAAGGCCCCTGTCACGAGTCTAGCCAGTAAACGTTATCCTCTGTACACATGGTCACGTAGATATAGTCTTCGACAAGTTAGGGTCCAGTGTGAAAGTAGGCATTCCATCTGCATGCGCATTTGTGAATACAAATACTGCTATGACTTTTTTATATAGAAACACAATACAGACTTAGACACTCGCATATATGGATGGTTTCTTCAGCCCACCAGAGTTCAAGTCCTAGACTTGACATTGGTGCTCACATTACTTCTGAATTTATTTCAGGTTTTCAGCGATGTTCGTTCAGTGGGAGGAGACGTTCCTGTTGACAGTGAGGCGTATGCGGTGACTTCGTAAAATCTTAAGATGCTATGCCAGCTCAACCTCTCGGAGGTGCTCATAGGGGTAGGGTGTGCGTGCTGCGTTCATAGGGGTGAGTGTATGTTCATGAATTTGAGCGATTTCAGTTGTATCGTATTAAAAAGAGAATGCATCATGCATATTCTAACCGTACGAGCACCTTCGAGCCAACAGATCTTCAAATTAAAGAATTCACCACACATGCCTTGTAATCAACGACAACATCTCTCACTAAAAGAATATCATCTCCAAGAGGCTCCCAAAAAACACCAATAACGTAGGAGGGTTTGCAGCTGGGGTGCTTTCTCAGAGTTTCTTTCCTCGCTACATCTAACATATTAGTCCCACTTGTCAATGAGCGGTGACACAGTGGTCCGATGATGGCGGCGATGCTCCAGCGGTTGGTCCAGTGACCTGCGCAATGGCAGCGTGGTGGTCCGGCGACCGCAGTGTCCATGGCGCAGTGGTACAGCGGGCTGCTCGGGCCACGCACTAACGTGGCACTTACTTGGAGAAATATTGAGAAAATATTGGGGAGATGGGACTGATTATTGAAACATCCCAATAATTTATTGGGCAAATGGAGTTCATTGGAGCATTTTTTTTGGCTTAACTCTTTTGATACGAGAAATTTATTGAAGAAAAGGAGGCTCTTTTCTTTTGCGGGGTAAATGAGAGTTCTATCCCAAAGGTGCATAATTACAATCTAGAATTTCCTCAATACATGGAGGCCCTCTGTGTAGCCAAATAGCAGAGCTACATTCAGTACAACAATATCTTGCTAAAGTATCTGCAACTTTATTCTGATTGCGAAGAAGTATCTGCGGAATAAACTCCCTGCCAACTCTTAACCTTTAATTTCTAGCACTAGATGACCGTACATCAAATGGTCCAAAGAATCCCCGAAGAAAAGGAGCATCGGATGGTCCAGAGAATCACCGAAGAAAAGGAGGCTCTTGGAGATGCTCTTAGATACCCAATGTCAAATGTGAACTTTGATCCTGGTGGTGGTGCTGGGCTGCATATACTTCCTCCGTCCGGAAATACTTGTCATTGGAATGAATGTATCTAGATGTATTTTAATTCTAGATACATTTATTTTCATCTATTTTGATGACAAGTATTTTCGGACGGAGGGAGTACGTAGCAATTGCCAGTACAAAAGTAGTTTGAGATGTGCTTTGCCTCATTGCCTGTACCTAATTTGAGCCCCAAGTGACATGCATGGGATTCCTTTAATCCTTTTCTTAAGTGTACTCGATCCGTCGATCGCCCATCTGCGCTGCACATGCAACCGTCCCTTCGGCGATTGACCATTGACTACCACATGCATGGGATATATTGCATCCAATGAGCCACTCTATTTTCTCCACTATGCTTTTAAAATAACATTGTTAGTCTCTATATAAACGTGGCCTGGGTGATCTAGGCCGTATAGCTCCCACTCTAAGTCCTCTCATTAGAGCAGGAGTATTCATGTGCGTGTAGCTAAGGAAAGAAACTAAGCTAGGTCGATTGCATCAGTAGCTAGCTGCTAGCTATATATAGATCACGTGTTAGCTAACCTAGGTAGCACTATCTCTGTTGATCATACTGGCTATGGCGGTAGGGATTAAGAAAGGCCAGGCGGCGATGGCAGCAGCCACGCTGCTGGTGCTCTTGCTGGCGGCTGCGCTCCATGTGCGCCCTCTCCATGCTGCTGACGCGCCGGCGGGACCGCTACCGAACGGCGACGCGAAGGCGAGCACCAGGCGCCAACCTCCGCCTCTGCTGGCGCGTGGCGCCCGCGCCCGCCTCCCGAAGAGTGGTGGCGCTGGCGCCTCGGGCTGCACCTACTCCGGCCGGGCCGGCGGCGGCTGTCCCGGTCACTAGCTAGCTAAGTTTGCATATACTATGTGGTATATTCCTATATTATGCCTGATGTACGTGTGCTAATAATCTGCCTTCGCGTCGACGCTGGGCAGTGCTATGTATTTTTGATTTGTTGACGTCATTCTATGTAATCTTCTTGACCGGTCTACATTCTCCTTCACCCCTTTTTGCTTGTGATCTACTGCCATGACACTACGTACAATAATATGATGAACATATGGAAAAGTATATGTACAAGTATTTGTTTATTTTTCCTAGATAATCAGTGTTTATTTAGATGAGAATACCAACGATTAATATGAGCACGACCTATTCAGGGGCACAAAAACTTGCGCACGGATTTGGAAGTTGTGACACATTTACATTAGACATGTTCTATGGCACAGGGAAACAAAAGGCGCACGGGTATTGCATGATGTTTCCCCCACTAGTATACAATGTGTATTTCGCAGTATACAGCAACACCAACTGAATTAGCCACCTACTTGATGATTGAGATTAAGTATGATAAAGTAGAGAGACAATTCAGAAATAGCCCATCCAACTAAATTCGTGACTGGTGATTGTTATTGAAAACAATTCCAAATTGGCAAGACGGAGAAGGCACCAAGCGAGAGAGGTACATGAGTGGAAGGGGTGTGTGAGAGATTTTATTTTGTAAGGTAAAGCCAAACAGAAATATAAAATGGGATGTAAAATGTGTCATTTTAATTACAGTCTCAGTTTTACGACTTAAGAAGTATATATTATCTACTTAATTGAAGTATAGGCACCAATTAGTATGCTATATAAGCAGCATACGATGAGAAAAGTTCAAGTTGTTTACAATCATTGATTAGATTTGATGTAGGGTTTATGTTGCTAGTACATATAGTACTGATCCCAACACAATTCTTACTTTTATCAGTAGCAGAGATGGTGCTAATGAAATCATTGCAAAACCTTGGGATTTTTTGGCCAAACTTGTTCTTTGGACCTAATACTCACTTTATTAGTCCACCGCCAGCGAGACTAGCTAGAGTGCATTTGTGTAGTAACTTAAAGATGCTATTTGTATTTGCAAGATATTTGGTTATTTGTTTTCTTCCCTATCTAGTTTTTCAAGTTTCATATTTTTTATTTATGAGTAGGCCCCTTATTTTTAAATTGTGCACATTCTGATATTTGAAAATGTTCAATTGGGTAGTTCCTGTTTTAAAAGCCTATATTGGAACACAAATTTTGTGTATAGTATTGGATTTAAAAATGGGTAGTCACACAAGTTTTTGGGTTTAGAAATGTGAAAATGGGGGTAGTTTGCATATTCAAGCGCGAAATTGCATTTTTTTTAGAAATGTGTGATTTTGATTGTTTGCACATTTTGAGCCCTGGAATTGCATATTATGATTGTGAAATCTTGTTGTTAGAAATATGCAATTAGGTTGTTTGCGTATTTGAAGAAGCCTGTAATTGCGTATCTTTGTGCAATTTTAAGTTCACAAATTCATGTTTATTTGGGTAGTTTGTACATTTTAGGGTCCGGACTTGTATATGATAGTTTTGTGCAATTTTGGTCTTTTTGCAATCAAGTACAAATTTGCACATCTTTTTGTGCACTTTTAGTTTTCGAAGCACACAATGATGTAGCTTTACATTTTTGGACTAAATTTGCAAATTTTAAAAAGTGCAACTTTGTGTTCTTGTGCATGAAGGTTAATCATTGAAAAGGCAAAATCAGCATTTATATACCAAAATCATGCGCAGAGGATGAAACTAAGACAAAACTACATTATTTTCAATAAAGAAGACAAAACTACTCTGCGTCAATATGCTGGTGTTCTTATATTTTACAGTCCCGACCAACTATACTACAGAACAATTTGTGCAGTACATACATTGGCAGTTAAAGTACCCAAAAAGGATATTGGCAGGTAAGATTCCCTTTTGCTTTGAAGTTAAAGTACTTTTCTGTATCACAATTGGCAGTTTATAGTCAAGAAAACTCTTGATCATATTTAAAGGATGGAGATAGCTACTGGAGTGTAGCACTAGTACCTAAACCAAGCATTCATTCAAGCCTCGACGTTATAATTACCTAAAGAATTAATATGCCCACAACGCATTGTGATTGCAACTTGTATCGTGGGATCTGATAATGTCGGCGAACCCTTTTACGTACCGGGATCAGAGATTCAGATTCTTGTGTGCAGAATATTCTTGGGCGGCCGTGAAGCAACGCGAGTCAGTCACCTCTCCGTTTAATAGTTCTTCTTTGCGATGAAGTACTCGTTTAAACAGCCGCTGATCCCTCTTAGCCGATGCTTTGTGGTAGAGATTGCGATCGGAGACGTATGTGAACCAAACACATAGACAGATGGGCTGCCGTTGGGCAAGCGCGTGCAAGATCGTGACAACGTATCGACTTCCGATCAAGGCTTTAAGATTTATGTCGGTTGCGCCAAATGGCAGTTGCCGATCAACTTGATCGAGGAGGCTAAAAGGTGGCCCGCTTAGGTCCAAAGTACCAGGATAACTGTATATTGTATTTTAAAGAAGAAGAAAAGCCTAATTTAATGGCTTTTCGGCCGGTGCATGCGAGCATGCATGCTTGTGCCGCGGGCGGCTATGGTGGTGCAGAGCGCATGCATGCAATCTATACTAGTACTAGAGTATTCGTAGAATATCTTGTTGAGCACTGGCTCCTCAAGATGCCAACGGGGACGAAACCCATCGGATTTTGCCTTCCTGAACCCATCCTCACCAGAAAATCGTAAACCTGTCCCCGTCTCCATCACCGTGTGCGGGGCTAGTTTTCTGCCCGTCCCCTAAACCCATCGGGTTTTGGGGAACCCACGATAAAATCAAAATATTTAAACAAACATAGTGGCGACAAAGAATAACACTTCAACAACAAAACAACAAAACAAGCACATTTCAGCAGCATAACTTGAGTAAATTTTAACAAAAAACAATAGTAGATGGTTCAACAGCTATATAAGTTCTGAAGTAGAACTAATAGTTCACAAATCACTTTAAAGTTGGAATCATCATGGCATCTTTCACATCTCCAAGCCTCCAAACGACCATCTTCAAATCTTCCAATGCCAAATCAAAGTGCCAAGTACTAGGAAAGATCAAAACTCGCTCAAGCTAAAGTTAAACATGAGAAAAATATGCACAAGTCCAAAAACTTTGTCCTTATTCACTGTCAGCATCTATGAGAATCAAATAAGTAGTAACGAACATCTTATGAAATATTGCAACAAGATAATGATAAACTTTATGATGATATGTAAAGAAAGACACACCTTTATATTTGTTTCTTATCCAATCTTGTGAACACATCAAGGCCTCTAAGATTTCGGGGGTAAGATGACTACGGTGATAAAAAAATAATGTAATTTCGCGGGTATTGCCGGGTTTCGGGTTCGGGGACTACCGAAACGGGTGTAAACCCACGAAATGTGTCGGGTTGTATAATGTGCCCAACAACAGCCCCGCGGGGATGAAAAGATGCCCATCCCCGTCCCCTAATAGGGTAAAAACCCACGGGGACGCGGGTTTCGGGGCCCCATTGCCATCTTGACTGGCTCCTGACCAAGGGCGTATCGTGTATCCACGTCTTTGGGTTGTGGTAATGAAGGCACCTTTAGCTTGGCGGAGACGAAGATGTACGTTGTGTCACTAGTGCAGAACCGGGCAATAGCACCGGTTCGTAAGGCCCTTTAGTGCCGGTTTGGTAACCGGTGCTAAAGTGTAGGCACTAAAGGCTCTCCCTCCCCCTTTAGTACCGGTTCAGCATGAACCGGTGCTAAAGGGCAACCACGTGGCACGAGCCAGCTTCGGGGGCAGGGAGCCCTTTAGTACCGGTTGGTGTCACCAATCGGTATTAAAAGGTTGGGGGGGGTTGGGTTTATGATTTCTTTTTCATTTAATTTTGTGTTTTTCATTTAATTATTTTTCGTTTGCTGGTATTTTACGATACTACATATTGTACACGTTATGCATATATATAAATAGAATTTCTATTAGAACCGAGGTAAGTTATTTTACGATACTATTCATCACCCAGGGTGCAGAATAAGTTATTCTTCACCCGAGGTAATCTTACGATCATTTCATAATTAAATTATGTTTCAAATTCAAATAGTTATATTCCTATTGATTCACTATGTAAAATTTGACATAAGAAAATAAAAATATAGGTCATAAGACAAGAAAATTTACAGTTTATTTGTATTTTAGACTATGTTTTTTACGTTTGTAATTTTACATAACATAAAATATTTTTTAGCCGATTATATATTTTCTGACGGTCCTTTTTGCGTCGGAAATAAGACAAAACTTACGGAACGTAAAATTACGATGCATTGATGGTAAAATAGAGGAGGGTGAAGAATAACTATTCCTCACCCAGGGTGACGAATAGCGCGACCCTATATATTTTCTCCTAATTGGTGCCTTCGGAGCCAGTGGCATTAGCCTAGCTAATTGGTGCCTTCGGAGCACGATAACAATTGAAAATGGTTCATGGGGGCGGTAGCGGGTAATAGTATTCTCCTTTGGGATCTATGACCTGGTCGAGCAAAAATCCCGCTATTTCTTCTTGAATTGCTTCTATGCGGTCTTGTGCTAGGAGCTTGTCCCGTACCTCTTTGAACTGTTAAGAAGGAGATCAATATGCATGTGTATTAGTTATGTGACTAGATATCGATAATGTCGTAAAATTTGTGAATAGTGTTCTGACAATCGATATCATACCCACTTCTGTCTTTGAGATTTGCTCCTTTCGGACGCCATCATGCGAATGTTCTCGCAAACGTAGTATGCACATAGATCATTCCCCGGCGCCTGCTTCAGGGCCTTTACAAGAATGGAATTTGATCAGATAATAATTAATCAAACATGATAATTAAAGAGATGGCAGCTAGCTAGTACTACTTAATTACTTACCTTGGGTCGATACCATTTCAAATTTTGTTTCCATGGGCCTGGAGTGGCCCTGATGAACTTTGCCCAAGCCCTGCCCGCCGACAAAGAAAATGAATAAATGAGTTATTAAATAGTTGTTATCAGGAAATGACGAACTAATTAAATAGGCCGAGATATAGTTAATAATGATTGAAATTACCTGTTGACTATCCCCTTCACGATGGTGTAGTCACTTGCTTTCTTAAGTAGTGAGTCTAGTACTTCAACTGTTCCTTCATCAACTTTAATGATTAACAAGATCCAGTGAAATCTGCATGCACACACGTTTGCATGTCTTAATTAAGCGGGCATATGTAAGCAAAAACATGTAGCTAGCTAGTAGGGAAAAACAGAATTTGTAGTACAAGACAGTGTGACTCACTGGAAGTTGTAAGGAAGTAGTATATCTTTATTGTATCTGAGTTCCTTGAAGAACTGTAGCATGCTTTCCTCTACACTTTTTTCGTGATATGGATCTATTTTCCATGTGTATTCATTAATGGTATTTGGGTCAACGAACCCAATGCCATAGCGTTCACATTTTTCATTTCATAAATCTTCATCCTGCATAATACCACAGAAAAGAATATAGTGAGGATAATTACAGGTAATGATTGATCAAAATGATCACTACAGCTAGCTTGAGACTTAAATTACAGAAAGAAATCACTTACAGATAATAGCAACTGACGATAGATTTGTCGAGTGTGTCTTGATTGTATAGCTGAAATAGTTCTGAATACTCAACGGTCACAGCTTTCTCATGGTAGTAATGATCCTTGTTGACATTCACCATGAGGGACTCTCGATTGGAAATCTTGGTAATGTCCATGTACCATTGATGCAATTCATACATTCTCGTTGGGAGCTTATGGACCTCCTCTGGCTCGACCAAAGGTTGGCCCCGGGCATATTTCTGTTTTATTTCCTCCTCTCTAGTCGGAGACATGGGCTCGATATCGAGGAGTTGTCCAACAATGATCCCGATCAATTCAGCCTGCGCAATATGCTCCTCAGTTATTACCACATCGCCCACCCCGGAAACGTTAACGGTTTGCCCACAATAATATTGGGCGCGCCTACTCTCATGTGTTGTTGGCACAACAAGCGGGGGGATTGATTGCGCCGCCTGTTCTCCCAGCTGGGGAACGGTTTTACCGCTCTTTTTGCCAGCTGATTTGCTCGAGCTCGAGCTCGCCTCTTTCTGTAGACGTGCTTGATTTAACTTCTTGATGTGGCGCTCATAGTCTGTGTCAACAGGCTTGGGAGCTGGTGCTCTAGCCATACGAATGAAGTGGTCAATCTTTTCCACAGGCACTTTCTCCCTTGGCGGTGGTGGCGGTTTCGGTGCAAAATGGGCTTCCACCTTGGCCTTCGATATGGCTACGTTTTCCTCCTCGGACTTGTCGTAAGGCCTCTGCGGAAGAGTCACGAGGCTTGGACCATATTGAAATCGCTTGCCTCCGCCTGTACCTCCAGTACTACCTCGACTTGTACCGCTACGCACCATAGCTGAGGCGGCTCTCTTCCATGATTGCTGAGGCGGCGAAGATGGCTGACGTGGCTGAGTTGGAGGAGGAGGAGTGGCCTGAAGCTGTGCCGGACTTGGAGGAGGAGTGGCCTGAAGCTGTGCCAGACTTGGAGGAGGAGTGGCCTGGTGCTTTGCCGGACTTGGAGGAGGAGGAGTGGCCTGAAGCTATGCCGGACTTGGAGGAGGAGTGGCATGACACGTTGGTGGACTTGGAGGAGCGGGAGTCTGCTGACTCGGTGGCAGACTGCGACGAGGAGTCGGATGACGCGGTGTCGGTGGCCTTCGAAAGATGATGCAATCCTTTCTCCATAGGATGATGTGATGGTTGGCCTCTCCTAGTGTGTGCTCATCGTCACCTCCAGGAATGTCAAGCTCTAGCCCCGAATATTGGTCCACCACCTTATCAACCAAGACACGAGCATAGCCCGCTGGAATCGGGTTGCAATGGAAGGTTGCCTCAGGGGGATTTGTAAAAGCAAGGGCGTCCGCCACCTTCATGGATATGTTCTTCATTTTGAAGTGTAGCTCTCAGTTAGTGTTTAGTGTTCTCCATGATGTCATCCACTGGGTAGCTATCCAGCAATGCATCACCCGGGGCAGAACCCACGCTGCTTCTCGGCATGAATGGGACGGTGCTATCCAATGGTGGATCATCCGCTAGCTGCTGAGACCCCCTTTGCTGGCTAAGTGAGTCGATCTGCTCCTGCTGCTGCTGGAATTTGACTGCCAAGTCCGTGTGCGCTAATTCTAGGCCTTGAAGGCGTTCATAGTCTAGCTTCCTCTGCTCCTCCTCCATCTTCCTCTTCTTCTCCTCCGCAATCTTCTTTCTCGCATGGATTCTGTAGTCGGCGTTCCAGTCCGAAAACCCCTCATACCACGGAATAGCGCCCATGCCTCGTGTTCTTCCCGGGTGTTCAGGATTTCCCAGGGCACATGTAAGCTCGTCGTTCTCTCTGTTGGGCTCGAGCAACCCCGATCGAGCCTCTTCTATTGCAACAAGTAGCTTATCTTCGGCTCCGTCCAGACATGCCTTCTTCGAAACTTTGCCTGTCTTCGGGTCCAACTCCCCCCCCCCCCTGCGCATAGAACCAAGTCCTGCACCTGGGGGGCCAGCTCAATGTTTCTGGAGTGACACCTGCATCCATCATCTCTTTCTCAGACTTATCCCACTTAGACATTCCTACCGCATAGCCACCTGGCCCCAGCTTATGGAACTTATCCTTTTTTGCGGCATTGGCCTTGTTTATTCTCGACCGTTCCTTAGATAATTCCGAATCCTTGAATTTCATGAAATCGTTCCAATGAGCACTTTGGTCTCTAGTGTTCCCTCGAATACTGGAGTCTTCCTTCCTCCGTTGACGTACTTGGCCCATTCACGAATCTTGTGGTTCTTGAATGCAACTGCCATCTTCCTAAGAGCAGCGTCCTTGACTTTCTCCACATCTGCATCCGTGAAATGATCTGGTAGGGTGAAATGTTCCATGAGCGTTTCCCAAAGCAGAAGTTTTTGTCTGTCGTCGACAAAAGTAACTCCTGGACGTGGCTTTGCTGGCTCTCTCCATTCTTGAAGGGAGATCGGGAGTTGGTCCTTCACAAGAACTCCGCACTGACGAATGAACTTGTCCGCAATCTTAGGCGCTAATGGTTCGCTATTAGGTTTGATGGCCTCGATATTGTACTTTACGCCCTCCTTCAACTTTTTGTTCGGGCCACGTTTCCTGTTGCCTGAAGATTTGCTCGATCCGGATGGCTGAAAGAAGAAAGATCGATTCGTTAATATATTTTCAAGTCATTTAAAACATGTGATGATCACCAGATGCCTTCTTATATAAATATATATACCTCGCCGGTCTTTGTTGTTTCAAGATCAACATTTTCTTCGTCATGTTCATAGTTCATGACTTCATCAATTCGGTCGTCCCGATCGAATATCATATCACCCTCCCCGGTGTTGTTTAGATATTCGGAGCCATCATAATCTTCTTCATTCTGATAATCATCTGACCCGCGAGAATTACGTATGATATTGAACAGGGCCTCTTCTCCCTCTCTGCCGGTATTGTCCGCCATAGGTTTTGTTTAACTAATCCAAAAGAAATATAAAACAATTTAGTATTCAAATTACATCGTCTCGAATAATAGATATAATCTCGAATACATCGTCTTGAATAATACATATAATCTTGAATACATCGTCTCGAATAATAGATATAATCTCGAATACATCGTCTCGAATAATAGATATAATCTCGAGTACATCGTCTCGAATAATATATAATCTCAAATACATCGTCTCGAATATTATATATCGAATACATCACTGGCTAGGTAGCTAATAAAGATCGAATACTACAGAAGAATCTAGGACACTCGCGGTTCCTGCGGCGCGGGCCGTGGACACCCAAAGAGAAGGAACCCTCACAGGATCATAGCTGAAGTGAGATCCCTGAAGAAACTGCCAGGTATTGGAGAACCTGCCGCCCTCTAACACAATCATGTAGCGATGGACATGCTCGTCCTCCTCCCTGACACGGCGACGTACCACCTCCGGCGGGGCCGGCTCCCTCCGCACCGAAACTGGCCCACGCGAACGCCACCAAACGAGATCAGGGTCGACGACGGGACCCGGGGCCGGGTTCCTCATCAAGCGGCGCGCCCCTCCATGCAGCACCTCCCAGTGCCAGCCCGGCGGAGCCCAGTCCCGGACATGGGTCAGCCGGACGTCGTCGCGGACGGGTCGACGGCGAGGATGCGGGTCAGGCATCGTCGAGAACAAATACTAGCTATATGCCCACAAAAAGTAACATTTTTTTAATGATTGGATTTTGATAACTAAAATTTCTAACATTTCTATATAACTAACATTTCTAACAATGCTATATAACTAAAATTTCTATAACATTTCTAATATTTCTATAACTAAAAACAGAAAAAAATTATAACATTTCTATATATATAACTAACATTTGTATAACATTTCTAATATTTCTATAACTAAAAAAAGAAAAAATTCTAACTTTTTTATAACTATTTCTATAACTAAAAAACAGAAAATTTTCTAACATTTCTAACAATGCTATATAACTAACTATTTCTATAACTAAAAAAAGAAAAATTTCTAACAATTTTATAACTATTTCTATAACTAAAAAACTAAAAAATGTATGTGTGTGTGTGTGCTCACCGGCGAGGCGAGAGGCGACGGGGGGCGGCGACGGGGACGGCGACGGGCGCGGCGACGACGGGGACAGGGACGGGGTGGCGACGACGGGGACGGGGACGTACGGGCCGGGACGACAACGACGGGGACGGGGCGGCG